>NW_020799101.1:13612947-13706647 GCF_003259725.1 Athene cunicularia
GCCCCATGGTGGCTCCTCGGGGCCGGAAGATGTGCTTATGAGCCAGTCAGCTTTCCTTCTTCACGGAAAAAAGCTCTACCAACTGGGCTACTGACTGAGCGGGAGGGGGCAAGGGGAAACTCCACTGCCATCTGTTGTGTTTGATGGCTTATCTCTAAGGTGGGTGCGGAGGGCGGACGCGGTGGCAGCAGGGTGGGAGCTCGCAGGAGAACTCGCCCGGGGCAGGCGGGAAGGGTGAAGGCGCGGAAAACGCGCCCTCCCCGCAACAGCAACTGGAAACACAATTTCTGCCCGTGCTGCCATCCACAAAAGCACCGATTTTTACCGCGGGCGTACAGCACCCCCAGAGCGCTCTGCAGAGATCCGCAGCCGTGGCACAGCCCCCCTCCAGCTGGTTCCCCGGCCCCGGCCCTGGCTCTTCTCCTCCCGGTCACCTCCTGCCCGGCCTCTCGTGCAGCCCCAGCCGCTCGGTGCCGGTCTCCACCGGTGGGAACAGCTTCTCTGCAGGTCCAGAGCCTGGGGCTTCCCCCCGGCTCCTCTCCACGCCGCTCTGCCCCTTCCCGTGCACCACCCACTAGAAAAAGATGGTACTGAAAGTGGGGTGGGTGGGTATCCTCAAGGATCTACCATCATATGAGACCAATACTGCAGTTGTTTCTCAGGTCTGTGGCAGGTCACCATAACTTGATGGGCACTTCTCAAGAGTGACGGCTCTTCAAACTGACAGTCTGTGGGTCCATCTCCCACAGATCTCTCTCGGTTCTGCACCATCCAATTTGGACACAAAAAGCCCCCCCAACAACCAGTGGGTTTCCAGGCAGCTGGCATGAGTGTGCCCATTGTGTCTGGAACAGAAATGGTTTCTGGCCTCCTCCCTCCCGGTGTCCGCGTCCGATTAACACCGGTCGCTGACACCCACCTCCAGCCGCACGCGCCGTGAAGGGCAGGGAAGCTGCAGCCCCTCTCGCTGTGCGCAGAGGCAGTTTTAGGAGGGTGCAGGCAGCGTGGCTGGGGGACGGTGGGCCGCGGGGGCAGCGCGTACAGTCGGAGACCTGTGTGAGCTCTCGGGGAACACGACCCGGCATGGCACAGCCTGTGCAGGGGGTACGGAGCAAAGCAGTGGGGGACGTTTTTAATATAAATACTTCATATTTTAATTTTTGTTTCTCTGAAAAGTTAAGGGTTTTCATATATTCAAGCCAATACAACACTTATTTTTACCGTAATAGTAGCCTATGCCACTAGAATAAATGTTGCAAAAATCAAGCCCATAGATTTGATGCCCTAGAGACCTATTTCACCATTGGCTTGTCAAGCCTTGCTGATGCCTACTGCAGCTCCATACCAAATAAAAATAGACTACAACAGTAACAACAATAAAATGACAGCAACAAAACCTGTGGTAGTGACAATGTGTATGCATTTTATTCAAGGCCATGCTTGTTTCTTGGTAGCTAATGGGTATCTGGCAATTGCTGTTTTCAATGATGATAAAGATGTTAAAAAAATAACTAGAGACTGAGTTACTGAAGGGCCAGGGGGAGGGAATGCCCACCCCTTCTGTGCCTCATTAGCACAGAGCCCAGCTCCTGCCTTCCCTGTCCCACAGCAGGTCTGTGCCAACCTCTTCCCAAGTCACCCCACCAATTAATCTAAGCTCAACTCAGGGAGAGGAGGTCTCTCCTAAAGAAGCTCTCCCTATTAGTAAGGGGCCTCTTAATTTGTTTTAAACCAAAGTCCTTTCTTATAAACAATTACCCCAAATTTCCTAGAAGGCACAATATATGTTGTTGTATAAAGAAACAACTGTGGCAGATCATAGATCTGATATGCAGTCACATCTGAGTGACAGTGGCTTGGAGAAACTCATCCACATAATTTGTGATGGGGTTGCTGAAGGTAGCCAGCTTACGAAGAAATATGAGCAAAAATAAAACCTATTTTCTTATTACTATCATCTGACTAATTCTTTAGAGTGTGGGTCACTAACCAGCACATGCAACATATGGGAGACAGCACAAGGCAAGGAGGATGCTTATTAAACTAGAAAGTTTCATGGTAATTGTACTAGAACTTAAAACATGATTAAAAGAGCAAATCCATATGTGAGTTCACCAATAATCTGATTTTTTTTTTAATGTAATTTCCTTAAACTGTTTATAACAAGCACAAATCAAATAGGCAAAGAATATCAGGAGCTGAAGGTCACCCAGTTGTTTTTCTCAGTGAGTCAATGCCATGTCCAGAGCTACATGCCAGTGCAGCAAGTCTCATAGTGTTTTTTTCCCACTGAATTTGTCAGGCTCAGAGATTTCTCTTGAAATTCTCGGGCTTTCCTGTGGGCTTGCCCATGAAAATACATAGCTCTTTTCACGGAAAACAAATTTTCACAATGGCTTGTTTTACATGCTTTTTTTTTTTTTTTTTTGGAAGGCTTTTCATAAGCACGGAGGATTTAGCCTTGTGAAAATCACCCTGGAGAGGAATTCATTATACCAATTTATTATACTATGTCCAGTAAGACACATACACATTCATTTCTAAAAAACTTCCTCAGATGGCAGTATGACTCATAACTTTGCTAAAGCTCAAGTTGGGTTTCAGTTGTACAATTTCACAGACACCTTGCTGGGGCAGAGAGAACATGATTGCCAAATTCTGGTGCAAAGTGAGATTCAAAGATTCCCAAAGCTCAGAGGGGTTCAGTCCTGGATGTTATATTTTCTCCTATCTCCGTGCCTGTGTGCTTGGCCACTTAAACCTTCCCTGCGATTTTCAGCACCATTTGTCAAAGGCCCAGGTTCCACCTCTGATTTGTTACGGCAGCCCTGATGAGGCACGGGTGGTGACGGAGGGCATGGGCAGCCAGTGTGGTCCATGCTGCAGGGAGACTGAGAGAAAGAAGCTGCAGCAGGGCTGCAACCCATGAGTCCCCAAAAAAACTGGATTTCTTTAGCAACACTTCATTCAGTCTTGGGCTGAGAAGGAAAGAAGAGGCTGGAAAAAAAAAATCAAGAGGCAGAAGACTCTGGCAGGAGCTAAAAGAAATAAGAGAATGGAGACTAGAGGAAAATGAGGGAAATAGAGGTTTGCGATTTTTTTAACAAGAAAAGAAGAGAAAATGAAGTTAGATGAAAAGGGGAAAAAAGAAGGGGAAAAAAGACAAGAGGGAGTGACATAGGACAAAGCAGAGAATAAGTAGGGAAAAAATACACTGTTGATATACTTAAGTTCTGTGTTTTATTATACTTCAAGTGAAGATGGGAGCCAAGGAAATGAAGGGTCCAATTGCATCCTCAGGATGGCAGTGGGGGATAGGCCTCAGGCCAGTACTTTCAGAAAGGGAGTGCCCACTGGCACCTTGATGTTTTCCTGTTGACACCTGGGGAGAGCTGGGTTTACAATCCCTAGGGTTTCCAGGCAGCTGGGAGGAGCTCTGCTTTGCAGGCAGGCCCTGCGGACATGTGGTCTTCTTACCTGTTCAGTGCCATCAGTGATTTTTCCTTACCAACTTTTACACATAACTTAAGGTTAACCAGTAAACTACAAGTGTGTAGCTGCCCAGTGTGCAAAAGCCAAACCAGTTGGGGTGTTTCCAAAGACCACGCACCCTTCTGTGGTACTCAGAGGTAACAGTGGTCCAGTCTTGCCAGCAGCATCCCCAGAGACATGTTTTCATGCTAGGGTGAGGGCAGAAGGGCAGGAATGGGAAATATAAATACACCTGACTATTCCAGTTTTCCTTTTAGCAAATAACTTTGGTTACTTGGAAGAAATACTGTCTCAGTTTGTGGTTTAGCCCCATCCAAGCATTGCCAAAGCTTGTGTTTTGATACAGCATATTCCCCATCAGGCCATAACGTAGTGCCCTTGGAGGACAATCTGTATCTTTGCAGTCTCTTGCAGAGAAGGCTGTACTGAGCCAGGCGAGGAGACACATAATTTTGTTTATCATTATTAAAATCCCTCTCATCCTGCTCTTGCAAGGTCAAGATTGTTTGGGCTTGAACTTTTTAGAAAGAGGCCAGACTTGTCACAGCTGGGTAACAAAAGCAGCGGTGTTCTCACCCAAAACTAGCCCAAAAGATCTCAGCACAGAGGCAACGCTGTGCTTGTGAAGTCAGAGATAGTTGCGACTCTCCAGGCTGCGAAACTGTGTGTGGCCAGATTTTCTGCTGAACAGGAGCTGTGCATACGGGAAATGCCAGAGGGCTTTTCACTTAAACTGAGACTCCTGTCAGCTTGCTCTCCAACTGTTCAAGCTGTAGACAGAGGCTCTCAGAGCTCAGTTTCTGCTCTTTTTAGGTGCTGTAAGGAGGCCAAAATACTTGAACCTCTGGTGTAATAACCTCCCCTGTGGTTATACACTGGTGTCATAAATGTGGAATTATGATGTCAATGAAAGATGCTGAAAAGAAGCTGGGCAGGAAGGAAGGAGCCCTAAAACGTTGACATTTATCTTAATGAGAAACAGAATCCAGAATGAACAGCCAAGGCAATTGATTTTGTAGGGGCGTTCTCTTCCGTCTGCCTCAAGCAGACAGTTCCCTCTCCGGCATGTCTCTGTGGTGCTAGGGCAATGCAAGGCAACGACAAATTAAAATAATCTAACAGAGCTGCAGAACTCATACAGCCTTTTTAATTTTTGCTTTCTAACCATAATGACTGAACAGCCTGAAGGAGATTTCTTTAGTCTACAACCTGGAATCTGGAGCAAACGTAGCTCAGCGCTGGTAGCCAGAATACACAGAACAGCTGCATTTGCCTCACTCTGGCTACATGTTTATTCTAGGTAATTCCATGGGTCGTTTTTTTTAAATATTCATCTCTTAGAAGCTCCTGATAAAAATCTGTTCACTTGCACAGACACCCAGAAAACAGGTTGTCATTCTCATGGTTATAACCTCAGCACCTCAGACTAAACCTGAAGAGACAGCCTTTAAGGTACAGATAGGTCCACTACAAATAAATGGAAATGCCTAAATTAATTTAATGTGGTTTGTAGACAGCCAAAAGGTGGTAAAAACAAACCTGTGCTAAGTTGGGACTGCGGAGCTGGTGGAGAGGAACCACTTTTAACAGAGTCCAGGATCTCAAGGTTTCATCACAACACAGACAAAATTCAGGGTCCAAAGAAGTATTACAGAGCCTGGCGACACTAACAGCATAGCAGCTGTTGGAAGGAGGCACCTTCTTACACTTCCACATTTGGCATAAGACCAAGAGGAACCCATAACGCTGTGAAATGTTGTGATTGACAGACATCCCCCAAGTGGCTTTCACGGATGTGCCCATCAGTATCACCATGGACACAATTAAGGTCTACCAAACAGTGCTAGATGGCAGCTTTGGCTGAAGTACCTCCATGTAAATTACCACTTAGTTTTCTACAATTAAATAATGAATTTTGGGGGAAAAGTTGTTCCCTTAAGAAAAATGAAATTGCTGCAGAACCGCATGACTAAGGAGAAACATAAATCTCTCCCAGCAAGAGCGTGAACCGCTAACGTACTCACTCAGCTGGCAGCAGGCAGCCTCTGTCCAGGAGCAGACGGATCAGGGTGTGATTCTGTCCTTCCCCTCAGGAGTCCCATCTTTCAGGCTAGGAGATGCTCAGGATTGGGGCATCTCTCCTGAAAGGCAGCCTGCCGTGGCCAGAGCGGCATGGCACTGATCGGACAGCTCCAGCATGGCTATGAATCCCGGCCAGCAATGGAAGAAAAAGATTTCTGTTTAGGCTTTTCATAAGTCTGTTCTTTTCACTAGTAATTAAAGTGACATTTTCCCTGCCATATGCAGGATTTTTGAGGATGCAGTCGAGTGATCTGTCAACAGCCCTAGTTCCAGGGATGGAACACAAGAAGAAGACGACTGCCTGCTTCTCTGAGCAGAACCTGAAGAAATGAAAAATACCAAACCTTGCAAAAAAGGGTCTGTTTGCCCTTGCAAGCTCTTGTCACATGAATAATTTTGAAGGGAAGCAATATCCTCTAATATTAATTCTTGTGAAGAATAAATTTCATCCAAACATTTCACATAGGAAATATGACCTTGTATTAATTAACCTTGTATTAAGTAGAATACTAAAAAATCCATTTCAACAACATTGATTTGCTTCATGAGAGAATATTTTTAATCCTTTGAAATGGTGTTTTTTAATTCCCTAGTACTGAAAAGCTATTTACTCTTACCAGGGCTTTTTTACTTTATTTTTTTAATACAGAGACTGTATTAAAGCTCATCTGTTAGAAATTGTTAATACCTGTCATGTTTCAACAACCTGTCAAAACTAAGCACTACCAAAAGTATCTATGTAATAATCATCTTTCAGGTAGTAATTCAGTACATATTGAATTAAGTTGAAAAAGGCGGTAGTTTTGATATAATACAAATGTCTGTGTCCTTCAGGAGTAAAATAAATATATTGAAACAGGCAAGAGAGGTAAACAAAATTATGAAAAGCCTCTACTTGAAAATGGGTGATGATCCTAGAAACCAAATGATTGAGTCTCTGTTTGTTCCATAAGCATATAGAAGAGAGGGGAAGAAGTCTTTTGAAAGCATATGTATTGTTTGCTGAACAATTTAAGACTTACAGAATAGATATTATCACCTTCAGTAGCTAATCACTTTGAATATCCTGACACAGAAGTATTACCTGAATATACATGCTCATCATTTTGTACTGTTATAGTGCTAAATGACATACAACATAGAAAAAAAAAAAAACAAACTACCGTTAAAATATTTTAAAATCTAAGTATGTGATATACATTACAGGGCTGTCCACAGACAAATGGAGGACAATTGTGAAACAACGAGACAGTGTTGATCACCTCAGTACACTCGTAACAGGAAGGTGGGAGGGCAGGGAGGAAGGGTCTAAAAACACATGCAGCCACTTGATAAGTGCAAGTCAAAGAAGTAGTGTGGATACAAATACAATAAGAAAACAGGAACTTGGCCCCAAAACAATGAGAGAGGTAGTCAGGGCCACTGGTTTTGTAAGCAGTTAAGGGCAGCCACATGTGCCAGTAAGGGCTAAGATGGATGCAGTTCTGGAAGCTGAAATCACAGAAAAGTAATGCTAGAAATGAAGGGAAGAAAAACAAGAAACCAGCATTGAAACCAAAGAAAGCTGAAAGGGAGTAGGTGAATGCTTGCTAGACAACACAAGTACCCAAGAGAAACAAAGAGATTAATCTCTTATTTGAGCAATGCTACAACTGCTGCAGCCAAGACCAGGGGAGGGAAGGAGAAGAAGCAGAAGCCCAAGCCCAGCTGTATCTCCAGCCATGGACTGGAGAACCAGCCTTATGCTACATGGACAGGCAGGAAGACAATTGCTGCAGACAGAGTATCCAGTAAAGAAATCAGGTGCTGCTGAGAGAATGAAATACACCAAGTTTAGGAATAACATTGTGGACTTCTTTTCGGGACAGTTCTTTTTTTTTTTTTTTTCTTTTAAAGCAAGAAAGAGGTGACTCCTGAGAAAACAAATAAATGCAAGAACCAAGGGCACAAGTAGGGAGAGCTGAAGATTATATATAACAATGGCAAAATTGTGTAGAATTTCCTGGATGAAGAAAGAAGAATTGCTTTAACAGTCATCAAACTGATACTTGGCTCAAGACATTACCCACGATTCACCAATTCAGCTAACACATTTGTCAGGTTTTCATAGAGGAACAAAGACTCATTTAACAGTAAAAGTTAGAAACAAAGGAGCAACAGAGACACAGATGGGATGGGATTGTTGAAAATCCCCTTTGATCAGTAACCCTAGGGATGAACTTGGAGGATTCCTCATCTATTTCTTGTAAAGGATAACAGTTTAAAATGAAGAAAGGGATCACAAATACATTATTTCATCCGAGGAGTAGCACTGTAGGATAAGGATGAAAAAGGAACGAGCCAACCCAATTTTCAGCTCCTGTTTTGTGGCAAGTAATGATAAATGATCGATCTACAATTCTGAAAACAGAAAACCTGAAAGCACCCTATCTGCAAAAGTAAAAAAAAAAAACAAAAAACCAGAAGGTCCAGACAAGATGAAAACCTGTCACTTGCATATTATGACCTCTTAGAATTGGATTAACCCTAGAAAGAGTAAGGATATTATGCCTTAGTTTCACATGCTTAGAGGGAGGGAGATTGACAAGACCATCAAAGGAAATTGTTCCAGTGCTCCTCTGTCCATTTAGATTCTTCTCCACATTGCTCCTCATTCTGTACAAGCTCAGTACAAGCCCTCGTACAGCTACTCAGCTAAATCAGATGAGGAAACTGAGGAAAAGGGCTTTCTGTTTTGTAGCAGTTTTTTTTTTTTTTTTTTTTTTTTTTTTTTTTTTCCCCTCTGAATTGATTTTAACCTGGATTCATTAGCTGGGGCAAGACCTCTTCCTTCAGTGACAGTGCTAGATAACATCAGGTTAAAGCAACCCTGAAACCCTGGCCTTCAAAAGTCTTGCCTGAGGACAAGTTCCTCACACAGGGAAAGTGTCAGGAGCTCTTGCCATCATAAACGTGTGCAGTGGAATGACATTCCTCCACTAGCTGAGTGCTCAGAAGTAAGTGATGTACACCAGGAGGCACAACCAAGGGAGGCTGCAGGTGAAAGCATTCAGCGTGTCCTTCTTCCCTGCAGTGAGGCTGGAGTTTCACTCTCTAGGTGTGCATTAGGGATCACATTCCCAGGGTCATGCTCATACATGAGATTATATATCCCCAAATCTAGATTTTATTCCTAAATATTTTTAAATGCAGCTCTAATTGAGAATCACAAATGTGTGTCACTAAGTAAAAAGTCCATCTCTTCTATTTCACGTTGAAACAAAGACATTTTACTCGACAGAAAAAATGGATTGAGAATTCACTTTAATACATGTTTATTGGTGTCCTGCACTTTCAGTGTAGGAGGTTGGAGATGTAATAAAAAAGTTTCAAAATTTATTGATTCCATTTCATTTGAATCACTCTAAACAACCAGTGCTTTAGAGCTCAGAGAATTAGTGTTTACTGTCCATTACAAGCAAAATTTTAATATTACCTTTTTCGAGTCTGTTTAGAACTCCTCTCTTTTAAAATTCTTCAGATACATTCCTCAAAGTAAACAATACATTTCAATCTGTGTCACAATCAACATTGATAAGGCCTTCTTAACCATTTTATACCACCTCCACTATTACTTCATTGCAAAACACAATCTTATTTCATACTATAAATATCCATCCATGCACAAAACACAGGGGCCAGAAGTTACACATTAATATGTCATGTAGGCTTCCAAGACTTCCTTCACCCTCTGCAGGTTTATGGTACACTTAAAAAGATATCTTTAGACTTGGTCTACTTGGTCTTAAAATACAAATATACAATATCCATAAGCATAAAAAAGTAAAGCTAGATTGCCTTACCATTTGTTATGAACTGCTAAAATCTTATACATGTACAATATAGCATCATGCTGATTAATATACATATTAGTTAAATATATCAACCAATAATGGGGATGTGGCCAAGCGTTTTTGTTTTGTTTTCAAAAAGAAATTATTCATATATAAGTAAAAAGATTTTTAATTTAAACTCATATGGAATACCTGAACCACATAGACGTCTGTAAACCCTGCTGAGATATTCAGGTCAAACGGGGGCTGATTCACTTGAAAGGGAACACAACTCCTCATGGGTGATACCCAACATGTGCTATTCCCAAGAGAATGCAAATTTACCAGCATTCACATTTTCAGGTCTAGAACACTAATTTTTGCATCTTACATCTTGGTTTATACTTTTTGTATCAATTCATCATCCTCCATCAGAAACAATTCAGTACCTTGACACTGTCATAGATTTTTCTAAATAAGGAGATATACAGTACGAAGTGTAGATAGTGAAACAAATAAGCACATATATACAGTCTTTGAAAGGCATTTTTGTGACCATTGTAGCAGTGTTTATAGAAAACATCTAAGATAGTCACATTCCGCTGATACCACTGTATTGCAAACTGTCAAGCCACATTTCTTCTATTAAACTTGTACTGCATTTATATTGTACAACAGAAGAGAAAACGATCATTCTTAAAGTGTGACACAATTTAAAAAAAAAAAAAATCACTAGACTGAGTAAGGTAACCAGCACAGGGCTTAATTTTCCTGAGGTTTGTAAGAATTTTTTAAACAAAAATCACAGTGACCAGGCTAAACTGCAAACATACTGTTAAGTTTTAAATATACAGTTTATACATAAATTCTGTGCATGGTCGACTCAACTGTGTATGTTCACACTGATGTTTCCTTTAAATGACTCGCCACTGCATAATACTTGTATCTTTTCCGCCTGTGGAGATGAGATGGGTGTCTTCACAGAGAAAATCTACATTAGTTACATGACTACTATGTCCACCGTACACATGGCTTGGAGCCTAGAAAACACCATAGTAGTGAGAATATAAACTGTCATAAAAACATATCATTATAACATAACATAACATTCATACAATGAAACCAAGGCATCACATTAACTCTCTTCAAGCATTTTAAAATCAAATTAAATTTTAAATTTAATTGTAGTCTTAATCAACCTTAAGTAAATCCCTTAGGCATGTACATATTCCCATTCTTCCTTTCTCATTTGTTTTGTTTTGTTTTTGTTGGTTGGTTTTGTACATAGGAAAACTACATTTAATGCATTTGTGCAAGTTACGAGAGTAAATTTTTTGGAAATACCTTACCCTAAATTGTGAACATGGATATGAGAAGAGATGTACTTTGCCAAAATCATCCCCTGTTGACAGCAGTTTTCTCCCATGTGATCGACAGACAGCATTGATGTCTGTTCCATCTGAACCTTCAGGCCATACACCTGAAACACAGAGGGACTAATTAAAGGTTTCTATAATGGAAATAAAAGTGACAGCTGAAGTTTTTGTTAAAATATTAGTAAAGGCTTACTTATTAAAAAAAAAAAAAAAAAGAAAGGATAAAAACTATAAAAATAAATGCAGCTGAGTCAGTATGCATACTTCAGTACCAGCAAAAGACCAGATTCTAATAGGAAATCAAGCACATAAACAAGTACTTTATTCCCTCTAGTCAGCAAAGTGCTTTCTACTCTGAAAAAAAATTCTGATGAATTATAGTCATGTGTCTGAGGCTAAAAGAATGGTCATATGGTTATACAGAAAAATAACTGTTATTGCTTATGTAAGAGCAAACATACTTTCTTCATACTACTGTAATCTAACAAACTACCTATGTGTAATTCAACATACTTTCTTCATATTACTAAATTCGAAAACCTATGACACAAGATATATATAGTTTAAAATATTATTTGGTAAGTAATAGACCCCTTGACAAGAAACTAAACCTACTATAAAGTAAAATAAAAAGCATTTAAAAAATTAAGTAATTCTCCTCCTTCCTCATGTACTCCTTGCTGTTCTTGCACAAAGTGGTGTTCTAAAATTAAACTGTAGGCTCATCAATGCAAGGACCAAATCTATGCACCACATCTTTAAAGCCTCTGAGTACTTGCCTGTAATAAATTGTAATAGCAATAAAATCCAACCACTTACTGATTTTTTTTTTTGGTATGCAGTACTGTGGGATTTTTACAGTTTTCATAATTTTCAAATTTTATCTAATACCTACTTAACATAAATGATACCTAACTTTCAGAGACCACTGACATAATCAGTCATAGTGTGTGTGTTCTACCATTATGATGTGACAAAAAAAACACCTTGTCTTGGCGTTATGATTTTCAACAACTGTCCCTATGTCACACACCTTTTGTAGTGTCCCCCTGAAGTCCCACCACTTCAATGCATTCTCTTCCTTTGTTATTGCTCCTCCTATGTTATTACAGGTCAGGATGAGACAGTTACTGCTTGCCCTTCCCTCTCCTGGAAGGGTGCCTATGCCTGTGGGCAGGGCAGGAACACTCCAACTTCCCTTCTTTGGGCTACTGGCAACACCAAAGTGGGCATCTGCCCTGCACTGTGCAAATATCTGGCCTTCAATCCACATGCAGTTCTTCCCACATGCAGTCTTTATATCATTGCACCGCAGTTCAAAAGCATTAAGAAGTGATTCCCTGTCTTTACAAGGAATTACAAGTTGTTGTAAATAAAATGAAACACAAAGTACAGATTTGTGGACTGCCCCAAAAACATCTTTGCTAAATCAGGCACAGTAAAAAAGAATCTTAAAGAAAAGGAAGGTGCAAATAAGAAATATGGTGATTGCTACTTGTGGAATTACGAACATGTAGAATGAAGAGATACAGAAAAGCTGTTCTAAAGAACTGCTTAAAAAAAAAGGAGACTATGAACATTAAATGCTAGCTGAAAAGAGGCAGTCTTCTCAAGAAGTCACTATGACAAGCTGGAGATAACCCCCAAAGGAAATGTTTTAAGAAACAAGATTGCCATTTTGAAATATGGAAAGGATCATATTGGGGTTTTTCTTTAAGATCTTTGCGCTCTTCCAAAACTTAATCCAGTGCCTCACTGTCAGTTTTTCCAAGTATGTAAACTGAATCCCCTCTGCTGAAAAATTAGTCTTTTTTTTCTTCCCATCTTCAGCAGACATGGAAAGAGCCTATTTCCTTTTTCTCATTTAAAGACTGATGCCATGTTTTTTTTTTCCTCTTCTTGTCTAAAATCCATTCATTGCACCTCTTCTCCCAGAACAATATTTAGATGGATAATTATTTTTGCTAGTCAGCACATTATCTGTTGGTCCAATGTGCAAAAACCAGAAGTAGGTATTCCAGCTGCAACTGAAGCAGATACTGATAAACTGACAATTACTTCATATTTTGCATGGCATCATTTTCATTATACATCCCACTCACGCATCTACCTTTCCTACAACAGCAAGTGCTGTTGACTCACATTCAGTTTGTATGCAAGAATAATCTCATCCTTCTGTGCAGATCTGCTCTCTTGCCTGCTCTCCTCCATTCTGTATCTGTACAGCTGGGTTCTGCTGTTCGACTGTGTAACCTCCTATTTGTCTCTGTTGAATTGCCTCCTTTTTTCATACCATTCTTCTATTTCTCAAGACAACATGCTAATCCTGCAGCTTCATGCCACCTACAAATTGTACATGCTGTTTTATCACCCATGATATTAATAAATATATTCAAGCAAACATAATATGCAGTGTACAGTCTTCTAGTCGGTTTTGAACCCAACAGTCTGAGCTTTGTTTTGCTTGCAATGTTGTCAGGCTTTGCATAGCATGTAAGATTTCTTCTGTCCTCGTCCTTCCACTCAAATACTAATTTTTCCAGAACTGGGCATGTGATATGGACTGATGCTTTGGTTGAGTACCCAGCAGAACATGGCTCTTGCAACAGCATATAGATCAGTAAGTGTTTTAAAATCTTTAGTCCTTCACATTTACATGCGTTTGTATCACTAAAATATACTCCCTTGAACACACTTCTTTACATGCTGAGTGATTCCATTGGATCATCTCTAAACATTTCTAGGCTGACTAATCTGTTCCCATGTTTGAAGACGGGTGTTCAACAGATCAATGTTCACTTCCCCCCCTGCACTGGTTATGCTGATCTGCAAGTGCTATGTGTACTATAAGGGATTTTTTTTGGTTCTACTAGAGTGAGAAAATATCCCTAGTTTCAGTCAGCCAGTAGCTACTGAAAAATCAATACACTAGAACCCTCATGTCCTTGATGATGTGATTGCTACTTCTGTGTCCAGTGGGGCAATTCTGGCAAGCATTTCAACACTGTTCATACTGGCTGCTCTGAGGCCCCAAAGTACCAAATAGCAGAGTGACTTCCAACATTACCAGGCTGGTTTCCAATTTATAATTTATGAGCTCCTTAAATTTATTATTTCTAGCCACTAACTGCACTTTATCCTTTCTATATGGGCTCTGATAGTAAATGTATGATCCCACAGATACTGCATTTATTCTTCTCCATTTTTCCATTACTTTGCTTGTTCTCTGTGAGGTCCTTAATGGTCTCAAGATTATGCTAACCTGTTGTTTTAACAGATACAACAAGGTTCATCACACTCAGATACTTTGAAAATATCTGACTTCTAACTGCTTTCCCTACTGAAAGCAGAGGTCTTATCATTTGATTACTGGCACTAACTGGGTTAGCCATCAGACTGTAGGAAGTCTTATAATAAACACATATTAAGAAAGAAAAAAAAAAAAGTATCTTTTTTTTTTTTTTAACACTTCAGCCTTAGCTGTGTCATCTCCTCTTCACATAGCAGACCAATATTGTCATTGGCCCTTCTGTTATTTCTGTACTTGTCACAAGTATGCATTTATGTTTAGGCTTTGTTAATGTGTCTCCTTGGTCCTCCAACAGCTACTTTCTGCATTCCTCTTCCTTGTAGAAGAGGTCAATAACAGTTTAACCAAATTTGTGTCTTGCTGCCACTATCTTTCCTCTGGGCTGACAGAGTTTGTGCACTTCATACCATCTAAGGAATACCACATCTCGCCTTTTCTCCAACTTCTGATCTTCCCTAATAGGGCTTTGGATTTTCCCAGTTTGCTTCCCTGAAGTGCATTATTTTCATTTCATTGTTCATTTTCTTTCCTATGCTAAGTATCACACCTCCCCAATTCCACAACCATTTCTACACAAGATGCATTCACATTCTCAGTAGCTTCTTTCCAACACCCTAGAATAAAATCTGGAGGAAACTCCCCTTTAGGTGCTTGTCTTTCTCCTGTATCAGAAAAATTTTAAGAACTTGCTGGTTAGCCACTCTACTGCAATTCCTTTTCCAAGACACTGGGATAGTTAAAATCTCACATCATTAGTAATTCATGTGATTTGACTGATTCTGCTACCTATTAAAATATTCCATTCATTTGATCCTTCTGGAAGGATGGGCAACAGTATAACCCTGCCACCATTAATATTCTTTTTTGCATCTGTAATTAATATGCATTATCTTTGTAACTTCCCAGTCTGAACCTAACTGTATAGCTATGATTCCTCAGTCTCTATGGCACCATGTTCTCTCCTTGTGCATTACATATCCCTTCTGGGTAAGTTATATCCTTTTACTTTAAAATTCGATTCATTTGATGAATATCCTCACAATCTCTATTGCATCACTAAAATGATAATTGTGACAGGTATTAAAACTAGCAACTACTTTTATTTATTCATCATCGTTGTTGCTTTAGCTTACAATAAAGCAGTTCAGCATGGAGGATTGCAAGTGTGAAATTGTATATGCAGTTTTCACAAGTTCCTCATTGGCTCAGTAGATCATTTTGTTCAACAATCCGGCTCCAAAAGCTCATCTGTTGCAAGGGGGAAAAAACCCCTCTCAGGTGTGATGCTCCTCTCCTACGACTATGCACAAAAACCCACCCCATACTCTAATAGCACCATATTTTGCATGCATCCAAATATGAAGTAAGGAATACTCGAAGTATTTATCATCTCAGAATATCTGAACGTGTGATGCTAAATGCAAGACTTTGTAGCTCTGTAACCATGTCTCGGGTATACTCACTCAAACCCCAGGAATGTTAATTGTTCTGTAAGAGCCTTCATCCCTCATGTGAGAAATATATTATGTCAACATGCATCCAGTCTTCTAGGATTTTCTCCTTTTACTAAATCTGCATGCTCTAATGATACCCAAGCACTGCTTGTCAGTTAAATTACACAAAATTTGAGTGTGTCTTCCCAGCATATTACTACTGCCATCCCACCTTTAGTCTCTAAAAACATGTCCTTTCTGGCTGCCTTCAAACACATCACTGCATCAGTTGTACTTGAAACATGGGTGAAAAATCTTCCTTGCTGACTGCTTATACTAAACCAGACTCTTCTCAGAACTTCTATCACAGATTCCTACTTTATCTTAAGGACTCGAGAATTTGAAGCTTCTTGTACTCAGCTTTTGTATGATCTGTCTAGTTCTGCATTCACTGTGGAACAAATACAAAGCTTCAGAGTACGCTGGTGAAAGCAGCTCCTTCAAAACTGGCAGAAGAGAAGTCCCACAGAAATAAACCATCCTGATTTTGTTACATTTTTCTTCTTTCCTCTTGCATTCCTTTTACCTAATTTAATTGCTTTTATTGTATCAAAATACATTATCAGAACTTAATGATGGAGAATGTCATCCATTTTGTGTTTGCACAGTAATTAGTGCAAATGAAACTGGTTCTGGTAAGGGGATTTGGCCCAGTAGCTGCCTAAATAAAGAGTAATTCCATAGAACTGGTACTTTAAATTAAAAATTATGAGAAGCAGCTCTAGTGTGACAGAAAGGGCATTGATTTTGTCCTTGTCTCTCACTCATATAGTAATTTAATATTTATACTTGAAACTAGCAAGAGTATTAAATCAGTCTTTCTGGATTGAAATATGAGGACAGATTGTAATAAAAATGGCATAACAGAAGTTCTGTATTTTTCCCTGAAATATGAATAGTCATGTTTCATAAGAAAAAGTTGGCAATCCAAGTGTTTGTTAATAACAAGAATGGTAAGAACTTGTAAGAGGAAAAATACTTACCAAAAACATGGAATCCTAAAGTACAGGTGTAAGTGGCCCATTCTATATCCCTAGTTGTTTCAACACTCACTACTTGTTTACAAGCAGAGGGGATCCCTCAAAAGAAAGAAAAAAAACACATGATAACATTTTTAACTCTCAAATTGTATAGATTTTTGATTGCACCAGATGAATTAAAACATATGGTCTATCTTGGCAGTTTTACGGTCTCATTTAAATTTTAAATCTGTATTAGACTGCCTGAACTTTGCACAAAATGACTAAATATAATTCTTACTCACAGTATAAGATTTCATAGTCTCCTGAATTAGACACAAGATATTGTGAATTAACAGACCAATCCAGATGAGTAATGAAGCTGGAATGACCCTACAAAGAGAAAAATATTGTATTAACTGCACTAACAGTATCTCTCAATGTGTCAGTATTAACACTGTGCTACAAAACATGCTTAAGTTGTTAATATTGAACCATGAGGAAAAAAAAAAAAGGTTACTTACGGAACATTTGCCAACTCTAGTGTACTTTCTTCCATTTTCACTTACGCCATATATATAAATACAGTTGTCATGGGAACCTATTGCCAAGAAGTTTCCATCTATAAACACAAAAGTGAACTGTAATTATTCCTGTAAGAAAGAACTTCAGCTAATTTTGAAAAGTTAGTGTGTCACAGACAAGAGGAACTGCTCTTAAAGGTCTTAATACCAAAAAATGAGAAAATAAAACTCTATTTTTCATCTGCATATTTCAAGATTACAAAACAGTAAGTTTATGTAGCAAATACTACCCTTAAAACCACATGACACTTCTGGATGCAGCCACAGTCCATTCAGGGCTAACCTGATTGCAACAACCTGTGCAATTAAGTCATATTCGGTTTTTTGATTCCCAGTGAAACCATATTGATCATGTGGGAAAGGGAGAGAGGGAAAGGAAAACTAGGACTTAAGACACCACCCATTCGGTGTTGCCAATGTTTCACGGCATACTTATTTTCAATTTCAGTATGGCAAGTGAGGATTTATTTTAAAACAAACCAACTCCAAACTTAATAAAAAATTCAACACTTTTTAAACTAGTAAATCAACGCTCTCAAACCTGGTGAGTAACGCATTACAGACAGCTGTTCGTTTCCATCTGTGTGTACAGTGACCAAGTCTTTTGTTTCTGTGTCAAACACAAACCACCTGTTGTAAATACAGAAAGAGGCCAATAAATCTCTCCATAAGGAACTTAAATCTACTGTAATCTTGACCAATTTTCTTCTGTCAAAATAGCATAAGTTTTACACCAAGAAAAGAAAAACAGCAACTGCTACTCAGTTTGGTTTATTTTTACTTTAACACAAGGATAGTTTCTTTCCCATTATTTTTAACCATAAAAATAATCACACATTGACCCTGATATCAGTCTTCAGATTTTAGTCTGTTTTACTACGTATCATACATTAGAATAAAGTAAGCATTATATATAATGATGCTTCTCCTTTAATGACCCTTCTCTATGCTACACTGATGTTTAAACTGATGCCTACATTAAATCCTAGAGCAAAGCAAAACACAAGCAAGAATCAGGACTATTGTCTTTTGATAAAAGGATTAGCATTATTAATTTTTAAAAAATTAATTTACCAATTTTTGGAATAAATTTAATTTATTACTTTTAATTAACCATATTTAATGTGTGGAAACACATAGAAAGGACAAAGATAAAATTTGTATTTCAATACTTGCATCAAATTACTAAAGACAAAAAGAAAGATTCCTCTCAAAGCTTCTCCTTTTGATTTACTTTATTTAGTAACTAAAGTAAATTTAGTAACTAAAGTAAATCCTTTATTTAGGATTGATACACAATCCAAAATAATCTTGGCTCATAACCTGCAAGCATCCTGTATGTTCTCCATTAAATGGAACTGTTTTCAATACTAACAGCAAAGTCTGCCCTCAAGTGACATTAAAGGAGAGGATGGTGAAGGCACTCCTTCCTCCTATGACAGACAACCAAGGTTAAACCTTGCTGTTGACCCACTATGTGACCAAGGGCTCAGTCTGCCCTATAGAATGGAGATACTATCTTTCAACTCATTTTTGTCTGTATTGTTCTGCCTGCAGAGTGTAGGGCAATAACAAGTCTCTTAATATGCATTTTTACACTATGTCTAGCACAGTGGAACATTTGCCAAATTTTTGTTAATCCGGTTGTCACTGTATTAAAAGAAAATAAATCACTTGCTGAATTTTCCAATGAGCAACTTTTTTCAGTGTGATTTCCTCTGTGTTGCCCTACAGGCCTCAGAGGAGACCTCTGTACACATCTGCAAAGTCAACTCATTAACTCAGAACTCCTCTTTAGCCTCTCCTTTGCCACAATGGACACAAAGATTTAACATTTAGGTCACTGGTACGGTGACAGCACCTCCCACTGCTAACGTAGCCTTCCTGTCCTGTCCCAATCCACCTCCTCCCACTGATCTTAGATTGCTGCTCTCCCAGGGCAGAAACCACCTCTTCCTTCTGCATTCATGCAATGCTCCACAAACACAGGTCAAGACTAGGGTTTCTAGGCACTAAGGCAATACAAATAAATTTCACTCTGAAAATCAATAGAAATCAATAGGAGATTAATATATGTTACGCATGTATCGGCAAAACAAGAATATGAATTTGGACATGAGCTGGAAAAATCACGTAGTGCTTGTTGGTGCCCAAGGTGTAGCTCTGCGCATCTTACCTGCCGGTTAGTGTCCCTACTGCAACAACAGATGCCGAAGGATGAAAACCTGAAGACTGTGCTGGATCCTAAAATGTGTCAGAAGGAAGCACACTTTTTTACAAGTCCAAGTTATAACAAAAACACAGCTGTTATCTGCCTCAGGGACAGAGTAAGTCTCTCTTGTTTTTTGATTGATTGGGGTTTTTTTTTAATTCTAACCTGGGGGATAGTTTGCAAGTGATTTCAATAGCAGTAACATTGGCAAAGGCAGCTTCTCAACAAATCACAAACATGTAAGACATAAAAATAACTTACTCAATTAGAGCTGACCTAAGAATTAAGTGTCAAAGCTGCAGTATACCTACTGTCTAAAGAACAAGCAAGTACATAATTCGACAAAGGTATATGTCACTGCACAGAGGGGAAAAGCCTAACTTCTACGCACACCAAAGCCTTTTTCAGCACTTGCCAGTTGCAGCTTAGTGGGAGACTAAGGGCATGAACAGGGGTTCTTATTTTGACATGCAATTTTTAAATATTTTATTTTATATAGTATATTACTATGGAGTCAGGTAGAATTGCACTGGTTTTCTTGCAATTTAAACATGTACCTAAAAACCAAGGTAAGCACTATCTTTCTAATACTTGTTCAGTTATAATATATGAGCTCCAGAACTCTTCAGGTTATAGCAGAAAGTCTCAAAATAAATAGCTTATTTTTTCTGATACCTGCCAAAAATAATTTTAAAATGTAAGCAAAAAAATTTAGTAACATATCTCACAAAAATGCTTATGTCCTTAATTTTCTATATTCTAAAATAGTATCACATTGTAGGCATTTTAGTAAACCTGTCCACATTTTCAGAAAGCTGTAATTACCAGCCCTAGAGGCTACATGTAAGGGATATTCTCATTAATTTTAAACAAGTGACTAATTTGAAACACATTACTAACTCTAAAGAAATTTCAGAGAATTGTTGAAATCCAGGATTTCTATACATATGTTCTAAACCACTACAGTAGTCCAGAAAGGAAAATTTCCTAATATTTTAAAGTATAATTTCATAAGTAAAGGCTAAAATATTCTCTTGAATAAACCAGATGTAAATATCTGAGCAGTAACTTGTACTCATAACTACATGAAAAAGCTTTTACATAGATCTCCATGACAAAAATAGGTTAACATGAAATGATTTATTTACTCTAGATAATCAGTCACTGATTTATGAAACAGTCTCAGACATTTCAAGTGGTTAATAAGAGGATTATTGTCAAGACTGGTAACAGAAATCTTGTCTTAATGAAGCAGTGTGTACTTGGAGGGGAAAAAAAAAATCTTAGTCTAATTTAACAGTCCTACTGCTGTTACCATCAACGTTTTTCAAAAGAACCAAGGTAAATAAAGCAGTTTCTTAAACATTTCAATAACAACAGGTTCTTAGAGAGTGTCTTATATTTGCAAAACCACAGATAAATATTAATTGAAGCTCACGCTAAGTCATAATCAGCTGAACTCATTTTGGTTTTCAGAGGATGCAAAGAATAAAACAGTGGAAAAGATGTCCTTTTTTGAGTTGGCTATTATTTAAGTAATAATAATTCTGAGATAGTAGCTTATCTGATTAATAGAGTTGTTTCCCATATTGTACTTATCTCCACTAATGATGTTTCGCTATCAACCCAAACTTCTAAATGCTCTCTTCTTTAAAATGCAAGAGAGCAAAGTGCCAAATTTTGCACATCTCTTCATGCCTATGCGCCCTCCTCAGTGTATCACTCCCATAATGAGAAGTATATCAGAAGTACTAATTTCCTATTCTTCCAGCTTTTTTGAAAGTGTATGCAAGTATACAAAACCATACACCTTTACAGTGAGCAGTGTAAAGGATCACGTTAGTACCTGCAACTGAATTACATCATCATTTTTTTCCGACAAAGAAGAAATTTGTTAGGAAAGCATAAAAAAATGATACCAATTATTTTACTCTCCCCTTCAGGATATTTATAAATAAGCCCTGCAAAACCACTTTCTAAATAAACAAATAATTCACCACTTCTAAATAATCAAATTAAGTCTCCACAAAAAAAAAAAAATCCAAACCAAACCAAAACAAAACAAAAAAACTACGATAAAGACCAGAAAGGTCTATGTAGAAGTTTCTGGTCATGTCATTGTTTGAGACACTCTGAATTGTATGTGAAGGAACTGCTGCAATCAATTGTGTTCATGTTCCATACCATACAATACAGTACACTACTACTGCTGCATTTCAAAACAAAAAAAAGTCATTGGTTTGTCTTTTTTTAGAGAGTATACCAAGACAGATCCTGAAAAATTCTGTTTATAATGGCTCACCGATTTTTACAAATACATTTTATCACTGAAGTTCATAGCCTAAGTGTGCTGGTATTTATTTTATCTTGCATTTGGCATCTTGGTAACAGTTCAAGAGATTTTTCAAGCACATTATTTTGGTGCGTCTCAAGATTTGACCATTCCCCTAAGGCCCAGCTACACTATTTCTAAAGACTAAAGGTAAGATAGCTTATTTTTAAATCCAACTCATATTAACATATCTTAAACCCTAAAATGATCAAGAGGTAGGAAAATGCAATTAACTGCCTGCCTCTCAGGCCAAACTCTTAGTATTACTGATTTCCATTTTTTTTACATTAAAATAACTACTTTTATTTTCCTTTCTTTTAAGTTCTTATACTACAGGTCAATCTGTCTCTATAGCTGAGAGGCACTGAACTGTGAAAATGTGTTTCCATCTCTGGGGCAGTGACTGTTTTGGTCTCTCCAATTAATTTAGAAGTTTCCCATGTCAACAAAAATATGGATCTTAGAACAACTAACCTTGCTTAGACAGAATAAATTCCAATTTCCACATTCACCAAGCAAGCATGATTTAACAAGTGCATACAAGTGGAGCGGGATACTATGAGACAGTTTGGCAAACACCATTTTGTCAAGACTGCTTTAACCTGATGCCACTGCATACACTTACTGCAGATGCATTGTATTCAATAAGTGTTGTCAATATTAGCTTTAACTTAAGGCATTATGTAGGCCTGAAAAATCATAGAATGTTTGGGTTGGAAGGGATCTTAAAGATCATCTAGTTCCAACCCCTCTGCCATGGGCAGGGACACCTTCCATTAGATCAGATTGATCAAAGCCCTGTCCAACCTGGCCTTGAACACTGCCAGGGAGGGGGCATCTACCACCTCTCTGGGCAACCTGTTCCAGTGTTTCACCACCCTCACAGTAAAGAATTTCTTCCTTATATCTAGTCTAAATCTACCCTCTTTCAGTTTAAAACCATTACTGCTCATCCTATCACTTCACTCCCTGATAAAGAGTCCCCCCTTTAAGTACTGGAAGGCTGCTAGAAGGTCTCCCCAGACCCTTTTGCCTGTCCTCCTAAGGAGGTGCTCCAGCCCCCTGATCATCTTTGTGGCCTCCTCTGGAACTGCTCGAGCAGGTCCACATCCTTCTTATGTTGGGGACCCCAGAGCTGGACACAGCACTGCAGGTGGGGTCTCACAAGAGGGGAGTAGAGGGGGAGAATCACCTCCCTCGACCTGCTGGCCACACTGCTCTCGATGCAGCCCGGGACATGGCTGGCTTTCCGGGCTGTGAGTGTGCATTGCTGGCTGTCAGTTTTCCATCCACTGATACCCCCAAGTCCTTCTCCTCAGAGCTGCTCTCAATCCACTCATCGCCCAGCCTGTATTTGTGCTTTGGACTGCCTTGACTCATGAACAATCTTTTTATGAAAAAAAGTTGTATAATTAATATTTTCAAAACTTCATGTAAACGAATAAAGGATTATTTATTACATCACACATAAAGCACTTTTGTCAGCAATATGAGGGTCATCTATAAGTTACTGGCTACAATTCGATCTGCAAACCTGTGTATTGTGTGTATATCTATATCTATATCTATATATCTACGCCAGGTACTGTTTCCTTTTTCCTGAAGCAATTTTTGAACCTTTCCACTATACAGAGGGTAGATAAGAAAGACTGAGAAGTAACTCATTTACTGTGATCAGCACATGTATCTCCAAAAAAGCATACTCTCACACCTGTTGAAAAAAAATGTGAAGGAAAGACTGAAAAAAATGTGACAGTGGCATCTTAAAATAGAGCAACACCACTGTCTCTGAGATACAAACAAATGTCTCTTCATGGGTAAATATTTAGGAAAGTGATCACATAACAAAAAATGTATCCTAAAAAATCAGTTCCTAGTGACACCTGGTAATCAAGATCACACGTTAGCACAAAGCTATTAGAGTCTGCAGATGCAAACCTGAGTGCCTGAGTATAAAACTGAGCCCCACTAAGTATTCCTTCAGTACCTAATTTCATACCAGAGATAGGACATGAAAACCTAAAAACTACAGTTGTTTATTTGTGAACAGGATGTGTAAGAATACTAATGAATTATATATATAAAAAAAATTAAGTCCAAAAAATGTCACCAAAAAAAAAATCTTTTCCTTTGTAATTCTAACTATCATGCACAGGATAGTAGTAATCTGATCAGAACTACTTCTATATGCTAAATATTTCCTAACTTTATATTTGTGGTTCTCTTCCTAGTAAAAAAATATAAATGTGAACAGCACTGTACACTTCTATATGATACATCATATGGAACCGTAACACCTAGGATGTAAAATTCTTTTTTAAGAGTTTTACATCCATTTTCAGAAAGACAGATTTTATGACTGTCATTTTTTTCCTCAAGTTAATACCTTAATCAATAATCTTATGAAAACCCCAAATTACTTGTGAAGTCCTGTAAGAGGAGGTGAGTTGTGTTTAATAAATTTATACCTCTATAATCTTGTTCCAGATAGGACGATGTGTGGTAGCATCCCAGAGGGTAATGTGTTTGTCATGCCCACAAGTGAAGAACTGAGGTTTAGAGGAATGGACTGCAAGTCCCCAAAGCTCATCAGTGTGACCCTACACAAGCAAAAACGTTTCTTGATAAGGAAAGTACCATCAAAACTAAACATTTTTAAACAGGATTAAAATGACCAAACTATATATTAAAGCATTACAAAAATACGTTGGTGCAGATAGATACATATTTATAATGTTATTTATTCCCAAAAGTACTGTAATGCATATTATGAAACTTAATTTTACGCAATACCTTTACTGCTATTACACACTTAGAAATGTGCTTGTAAGGCAACAGCTTACCTGGGTAATTGGGAAAAAATCTCCTGATAGCGTGCCCTGTAGGACAAAGTTTCTAGTGGTTCCTATTAATACAACGTCTCCTTTTCCCTCTGCTACTGTTCTTATTGGACCAAACTGCTCTGGAATCTGTGGTCATAACAGACAAACAGATAGTCAGACAATTAGTCAAGCGTTGCTATTTTTAAAGACATATGGCCTCGCAAATGCATTTATTAAATGGATTAATATGTACGCCCGACTTTCAAAAGTTTATAACAACTTGCATCAGCTCAGTAACTGTCTTTATAACACTACAAATAAAGACATCCTTATCTACAGAACACTCCATTTGTAGAAATAAGCCAAGTATTTCAACAAACAGCAGAGGTTCCTTCATGCTGTGTTAACTCCATCACATTTTAATTGCAGCTGTGATATCAGACTAAGCATTTCTACTCAGATAGTGACAGGCTTTGTAACATTAGTGCTTTCTTGCAAGGAATGTTTTTTTTAATTGCAGTCTCAGTTCTGAAAGAATTGGTGCAAATCTCCAATATCAAGTGTAAGGGACGATGTAAAATTTAAAATAAGAAGGAATACCACTGTATGAACAAAATGAGGCCATGGTTGGAAACAGCACAACAAGCATGTACCTTGTGCTGTATTAAAAACTGAATTACCAAAACAGACATGCCAGTCCAGTTGCATAAGTATTTGTAGATTTAATAATATATAGTGGAGTTGAAACCCTTCCTCAGAGTTTTATGCTGATTGCTCTCTTATATGCAGTATGTAAACAGTCAGGTAGTTCTGTCCAAATAAATCTCGCTTTCAAGTTCCTACATAGCAACTGAATTCATTTTTGGAATTTCTTTTTTAAATAAAAACCAAACTAACCAAGAAATTAACGAAAAAATGTAAGTACTAAAACCCCTCAAAAATCCTCACATCATTTTGGAAAAGAGGAAAGTACAAAAACATTTTAATAGTGTAATACTCTGAAGTGAAAAATTCCCTCACATTAATTGCAAAGAAAGGAAGAAATAATATGAAAAAGTAGGAATACAAGATTTGTTTTCCAGTTATCTTAGATGCTAAAAAGAAAACAGAACATTAATTAATGGGCTATCACAAGAATGATCTGACAACTCAAATGATATTGTATTTTACCATTCATTTTCTTTCCTACAGGATACACATCCATAAGAAAAAAAAAAAATATTCAAAAAGCTCTGTTCAGAAGACAGCTAAAATTTCATTTTGAGTAGCAGAGTAATTTCATGATAGGTGATATCACCTCAGTTTTGTGAAGTTTTTGGTAATTTCCATTCCAAGATATCAGCTTTCGGTCTTTTCCACCTCCTGATACTAATGTGCCATCTCGCAGCATGCACAGCGCAAATATACCACCCTCATGTGCCCCCTGAACTGCATGGCTTATTCTGTTGGTACCTGGATAGAAGGAGAAAAGACATTAGTACTGAAATACTCAGCTTAATAGCTCCTTTTCCCCCATTTTTTTTTCTCTATTTCTCTACTACCTGTCAAGAATTATCTGTCAACAATGACAGTGGCAGGCATGGAGTGCTGCACCAAAATGTACAGATTCACAGAAGAAACTGAATTGGTACATCTTCAGAATATGTTCCCCAAATCTCAGAAATTAAAAGTATACATATTCCTCAGTCTAGTTCAAACACAAACAGGTTCATTTAACCTTTCATGGGTATTTAATCTAAACCGTTGGACACCACATTTGACCTGCAGCAGCACTATGCACCTTATCAACAAAGAAACCATAACCCAGTCACTTGTTATCTTCCAAGGATATTCCACAGCCTCCAGACACCAGACTTGCACCAAGACCCAACTAAGCTAGAGGTTTTTGTACATCTAGCAGAAGGTACTGAATCACTCTCTGAAAGAGCCTGTACTTCTTTATTGATTAACAAGCCTTATTCAAGTACCTTCTTAGACTCAGAACACCTTCAAAACTAACTACATTAGATTAAATATCTCTAATTTGATGAACCATTACTATTATGAAGTATAAAGAAACAATTACTAGTGATTCTTTTACTGAAATGTATACCTTGCATCAAAGCTTGGCTAACTTTATGTTTAGCAAAAGCAAGGGGCTGATGCAAGTTAGGAAGAAACTACTGCTTTTCCTTTATAAATCCCATTTGCTTCTATCCACATCTATGGATATAATGTGTCAGCTACAAGTGATTTCTATTAAGAGAAGTTTTTGCTAAGGGTACTCTGACCTGGTGGAAGCAGCCCTCCCTTGAACAGCCTCTGAATCCAAAGTAGTGAAGACATAGAAAGTATGCTGTACTAAGATAGAAAAACAAGAATATTTTTGTCCAACCCAAAAGAACCAGCAGAGGGGAGGAGGTCTTGCAGCACACAAAGAATTCCCTTTCATTCCTGGGAGAAAGGGCAGAAGAGGCTACTTGCAGTCACGGCAGAAGTTAGTCTACTGGCATGAAAGGAAACTGGCCCCTGAGCAATGCACTGACCCTGACATGACAGCAGCTGCCATCATCTCTCTTGTCTGCTGGCAGTACAAAATAACCAAGAACAGGGAGATGTGACTATGCAATTTCTAAACTCTGTTTAGAATGAAAAGTGTTCAAGTGTCTTCCTTTAAACTATCACAGGAAAAAGAAAAGGGAAATAAAAGAGGAGTTACAAACACCATATCCACCCCTTTCCTCAACTGTGCTGGTCAAAAGGAAATAATTGGCTGATAGTCCCTGGATGAACAAAAGTCTACAAAACCAGTTCAGTAAGGCTCAACTGTGTAACTGGTTCACTGTGTTGCTTCCCAGGTCTTATAACATTCAAGTATCTTGGAAGAGGGCACTGAGTAAATAAGAAGCAGCTGTCATCCATATCCTTTCTTCCTTTACTAATAAGGCCTCCTTTAGGGGATTCTCCTTATTCCTATGCATGGCATCTCAGGCACTGAGGAAACGTTTAGGATGTTGCTGCTGTTTGCCTTCTGGCAGGCATTGCCTTCTGCTGCCTAAAAGAAAAAAAAAGTCTTTTCTTACTAGAAAATGCTCTTTAAGAAGTTTGTCCTATCCATCTGTTCTTTTGAAATAAAGCTGAGGAATTCAATTAGATCTGCATATATTTTAGCTTCACTTCCTAGGAAAACAAATAAAGCTATTTGTTGTCTTTTTAAAAGTGTATGTCAATACGCATAATTTTTGCAAACACTAGAGTGACAGTATAGGAGACTGGAGATTACCAATTACATTACCAGTGTTTCTTACTATCACACTGATTAAGGAAAATAACTTTTCCTGCCATTTCTTACTTCAATAAAAGTCATACATGCTGGCATAACCATAGTGAACACATTCTATAGAATTTTGTGCTGTAGCAGTCAGGTATATATATGTTCTTTAGGTGCTCATAGAGGAGAATCCAGACATAATCTGCTGGATTGGTCTTGGGAAAGAACACAAGATAAGCAAAATTTATTCTTTGTAAAATGAGGTTAAGCTCATGTAAACATTCACATGTTAAAATTTCACTATTAACTTCAATCTTGTCTTACCTTTCCCCCAAACCAAAATGTTTCCACTTGAGTCTCCTGTAATAGTATCACCATTTTCAGAAAAGGTCACACACAGGACAAACTTTGGCTTCTCTTGTTTCTGCACGGTTATGAAAAATATACACTCACAGCAACACACAACCCATTCATTTTAACTGTACGCATTGAAGTAGTTTAGTTTAGTCTTATACAGCTGTATTATTACTTAAATACCTACACAGAAGTTAAACACATTCCTACAGTCTGAACAGTTAATCTGTGCAAAGGCAAAAGACACATCTGCTGAGGTTGGTGTCCCAGTCCCGCACCCTTCAATTACAAGTTGTGATAGAAGTGAGAAGGTCTGCCAGCTTTTAAACACAAGACCAGGAATGCTCTGAGATAAACCAAATCCCCCAACTCGTTCATAATCCCAAAGACTTTAAGTATTTAGAAATGGCCAAAGATGCAAACAAGTTTTATTACTGTAGTTTTTAACCCCAAAGTTTCTAGGAGAAAAATATTATTAGAGAGTTTGGCTGTAATGTAAGAATTAAGAAATCATCTCTTGAAAGAATCCTAAGGTTCAGTAATGGAAATGTTGCTTTGACACCTTGCATTTAAGATGCTGACAGCAGCAAAACAGTGAAAAGTATAAGGGGACAAAAAACTTCACTAGCTAATAGCTTCTAAGGACTTTATTTACAATGTTTGTTGACTATCAGTGTGCATGGCCTCTTTCTTCCTCAAACTAAGAACTGTTCTCAACTAGGGCCACCACACTTTTCCATCTGCAACAATCATTGAGCGTAACAGAGACGTATCAGAGGCAGAAATCTGCCAAAGTAGCTTAGGAGATAAAATGAATGAAAAATAAAATGTAATGAAATTTAAATGCATTATCTCCTCCACGTTTCACACAAAGTATACTAATTGACATCACGAAATAGTTGTTTTGACTATATCCCCAAGCCACAA
The DNA here is from genome assembly GCF_003259725.1 of Athene cunicularia. Lineage (NCBI taxonomy): Eukaryota > Metazoa > Chordata > Aves > Strigiformes > Strigidae > Athene > Athene cunicularia. The sequence continues at coordinate 13,641,953 of NW_020799101.1, forward strand.
CTCCACAAGCAGCTATCTAGGCCCTATTGCAGTTAACCCACAGTCCCCACAAACATTCCTCATTTGTGCATGCAACTGATGCAGAGTGCAGCCTATATTTAATAACAAAACCAAATCAAGACCTTGAAATTAAAATTATATTTAGCAAATAGTGGCCAGTTCAATTTGTATTTGAATTACATACATGTACGTATCTGAGCAGAACAGTGGAAAAGGGAAGAATATTCATGTAATTTATGGGGTTTTTGCAAGTCTCAACTCTGACAAAATTAAAAAAAAAAAAACAAAACCAGCATATATTATTCTTTATATAATTTTTTTAACCTGACATAAGCACAGATTGTTTTAAGATAATTTTATTGGGGGAGGGCACAGTGTAAAGAATATAGGAAAAAGAATGCAAGGAACAAAATGGTAATTGCATTTCAAAACTTCATTGTGGAAGTTTTACCTGTGGAAAAGTTCTCTGTGCCATACCATGAATGCTACCTGAGTTTCTGCAGAATTTTAATAACGATCAGTTGCTTTGATTTACTCAAATGTTATTAACCCTTACATCTGTGTGACGGTACCATTATCACAAACATAAAATCAAGGAAAAATTTTATTTTACCTCAAATAATCCTTGCTTTTTAACAAGGGAATTCCCTTCTAGTGTCCAAAAATAAAGGTGTGATTTTCCACAAGTAACTATTATATTTGTGTCAGTAGGGTGAAAATCTGCAGCAAATACAGCCTCATTAGAGCACTTGGAAAGAAAAAAGAAAAACATTGTATCAAAATTTAAAATCCAAAGAAAACAAAACTATATGAAATGGTTCTCTAGTTAGATTAACTGATCAACTCCCTATTCAAGAAAAATTCTGAGCTATTTATTAGTGTAGGCTGGAATACTTTGGTAGAATACTTTGAAGTCAAAATATTTCATGTTTTTTCAAGTTAGTATCAGAAGTTATCCTTCAAAACTATGTCAGATAATGAGAGGTTCAACACTAAACATTAAGATGTTTCTTTTCTGTACATGCTCCTGTCATTGCTGCCTAGACTTTCTAATCAATTCTAGAATGACTACAATAGCAAAATTAAAAAAACAAACACAAACCCTACTGGGATAATCTCAACAGTATTTTCTTCAGATTCTTTGCCTTTTATAAAATTAAAGTCTTAAAAAGGCACAAGATATTAAATATAGAAATACATTTTATGACAAGAAATCCAAATCTACATACAAGCAATAGTACAAAATATATTATTGCAACACCTTGACATCTGCCAGCTTTTCTTCTTTCTGCCAGTCCCACACAGAAAGTACGTGGTCATTTGAGTCATCCACAGAGCACAGGCTACTTCCTCCATTCTGAGGCAAAACATGGAAAAATATTAATGCATCTCCCAACCAACATTAGAAACATGTAAATACACATTCAAAATAATTAGATACTTCTGTGTAGGTGCAAATGTTTATCCATATCTACACTTCAACTGTTATACTTTTAGTTATCCCATAGATCTCCATGAAATACAGTAATTTATAGGACCATCAAAAAATAGGGCTAAAAAGGGACCTAAAAGAGAAACTCTTGCAGACTGCAGACAGACTTTGTCAGGAATGAGGTAGGTATCTCGTTCCAAACACTCAGTGATGGAAATTCCCAAGGCAAACTACACATCAGGAAATTCCCAAGGCAAACTACATGTCATTATCTACACTGTTAAGAAAACTTTTCCTGACATACTGAGTTTCTTTCTTCACAATTTAAACCAATTACTTCCTGTCATATCTGCTATGGACAGGGGAGACAATTTTACTCTTCATATAGGAATAATGGATCAAAATCAGGGAACATAGTAAGAAACTAGAAACCAATTTATTCCTGATAGGTGTCTTTTTTATAGGTGTATCTTCTATCAGGCTTTAAAATCTTATTGACCCTAATTCCTTCAGGCTTTCTTCATGCATCATATTAGCTAGATGTTCTCCAGTGGGTACCCGTTTTTCTGAAGTACAGATCCAAAGACTGGATGAGGAACTCTAACCAAGAGTCTACCTGAACTGAGGGGAGGTGACCGACAGTGGTCTCACTAGTGATGGAAACTGCTGTACAATCATCAAATCTTTTTCCAGATAGCAGCTATCTGGAAGGTACTTTTTGGACCATTTTTCCCAGTCCTTGGTGTTTATACCTTGCTGTGTGTCTAGAGTGTAATAAACTATCAAGTAATGTCTAATTGCTTTCCAAATCATTCAAATATGAATTTTGTATCCCGTTGCTGTGTTAGCTTTGACTGCAGATGAGCTTGCTGGAACAGACTGAGCCTGTGGTTACACAAGCACTCCCTTGGCAGCAACACTGACACAAACAGCCCTTCTTCTGCCACCCATAGCAAGGCTGCTTGTTGCTGAGTCACCAGAAAAGTTTGGGCTAGAGTAACCCTAGCCCATAGAGGGAGCCTGTTTGGGAAATTGATCCATTTGGGGGCAAAAAAAAAAAATCCAAGCAAACTCTGCTTCATTTTGTTTATACATAAGGATGTATGGTTGTTTTCCTAATGAATCAGGGTCCTAATACACATCTCAGCCACAGCTATAAAAATAACTGTACCAACACAACTCATGAGGTGGGGCAGAAATAGGACTCAGTAGCCTGACGAGAGGGCTGTCTAAAATGAGATAAGCAGTACTGCTACAGGATGGGATGGGACATGATGTTCAAAACAAGGCTAAGCTCTGACTGTGAAATCACAGCATAAAGTAAGCATACTAAAAACTTGCTTTCTCATGGTATCTGCCAATAGGGATCCTGTTATTTCTTCCTTCAGAGAGATATTTACAAAGTATTTGCTTGATATTCCTTTTTATTTATCCTTTAAAGCTGATCTTGAGCTGGGTTCTCTTTGACCTTTGTAGTCTTAACCAGCTCTCCCAATCCACAATATTCTTTTCTACCTTCTTTGAAATATTGTCACCAATAGATTTCAAGTACTTGTGATTACCTTCACTGAAGTATATTTTGCTTAGGTAATACACCATTTACTCCTCTCCTTCTTAAAAATGCTGCAAGACAACCAGACACCATCAGGTACACCACTTACAGACTCTTGTTCTACACAGAGGGTGTCCATGTCAGGCTACAAACTCCTGTTTTCATATGGGACTTGAATGCCACCTATGTCATTTTTATGCCACATTGTAATTTTTTTACCTTCTTGATAGAGTAGAGCTCAAAGGATGGTGCCAAGAGTCTAAGAACAGGATTCTGATTCTTTACAATCCTTTATCCATACACCTTTGCTGCTTTCAAGCAAAAGATTCTGATTCTCCTATGGGAGCTCCAATTTTTTAAATCCAAAGTCTTAAGTAAGGCCATTATAAAGGTCCTTCATTCGTAGGCACAGTATAGGATGTTAAAAGATGCAGAGAGTAACTCATGCAGGGAAAAATGCAACAGGACAATTAAAGAGTACCGAGGATACTGCAATTTCAAGAACACAAGTACTTTTGCAACTATTTGTCCTGGAAGAAATTAATTGTATTTTATAGTATGCATAAGGTAGACCTCTGAGGAGGCTAGGAGAGTGCTAAGCTTAACAGCCACATAAACTGCTGGAAACAACTTGTCTGCATGGGTTCCTCCTCTAAAACAGAAGCTGAGAGTAAGGACAGCTTGGAAGTTTGCTTCGGTCAAGGAAGCTAAATTTGAAAGATTTCAAAGATCTGTTCAGCAAACATTCTTTATATGAGTTTCATTTACTCTACTTACAGATTTAGAAAAAGCAATGCAAGTGACAGCTCGGTCAAAAAACCCCATTCCGATGACGTGCAGTGTATTCAGAGTTACAGAATCCCAGACACGCACATGTGGTGGCAATTGCTATAAAACAGACACAGAGAAAAAAAAAAAAAAAAAAAAAATCAGGATTTAAAATAATGAGAATGCATCCAAAAAACGTTTTGATACAATTTAAGGTACGAAAATTATCAAAACTTCTCTACAGTCATCTATGTTAAGCACAGATGCATTACATATGATTTGCTGGTTACTGTGCCTAGAACCAGTATCTGGGACTGACTATTCAGAGTGTACAGCACATCAGGTCTCACTGATCTTTTTAGTTCATTGAAGTTAATGGGCACTGAGACATCCTTCAGTAAGTGAAAATCAGTGATGACCTTGCAACATGGGGCCTACTGGTAGGTTGAAGATTATCAGTTTAAACTGTAGCAACTGAGGTAATTCTGGTCAACATCAAACAGCAAAAAAGATTAAGAATTTCTAAAACATAATTTATTTCAGTGTCATAAAACTTGGTGTAGAAAAGAACTGTACAACTGTAAGCACAACTAATTTTCCTTCTGTACATAAAATTCAAGCTATACATAATGGCCCGAGGTGAATTCCCTATGAAAAGCAGGTGGCTCCCCCTCCCTCCCTCCCTCCCTCCCCTCTATCTTTGACTTCGGCACCACAGAGCCAGCCAGCCCCACGCAGGCTGAACCTCGTGGAGACAGAAACGCCCCTCATCGCCACTAGAGGGCAACCCCGGGAAGTACTTGCCGGTTAAGTTTTATTTTAAAAATAGCGGAGTTTTACACAGTAGTCTCAATCTCTGCAGGAAAGCAATAAAGGCCATGGTTTATTTCCCTTTTTACCCTCCCTTTCAAATAAAGTGAATATGTTTTATTACAATGTCAGAAAAAAAAAACTAAAAAAGCAACAGCAATCAGTCTCTCTTGCTAATAATTAGTGAAACTGCCCTTAAAAAATAAATTAATGAATCGGGGCCACCTCAGTATCTCATATAGATGGCTTTTATATAAGCTTACCTATATACCACTGTCCTCTCAAACACAGACATCAGACCTTTAGATTTTATTTCACAAATCAAAGGTAAGGAATTGTATTTACGAAGTTAAAAAAAATAAATACAAGAGACTTCTCCAACACACAATAAAAATTAATAGTTTATGTTACTCAACTAAGCTATCTTTACATAAACCTTATGTTGCACAACTAGGATTTCATTTTCCTCATTTACTTAAAGCAGTTAGCATACTGACAATCCATTTTTATCCTAAAATTCATTGACATCTACCAAAAAATTTGGAATAGTTTGGCTGTGACATCAGCTGCATACTCTGCTAAGTGACTTTTTCCTCATGCTTTTCCTGCCTCTGCTTGTACCCATTCTTTCTCACTTGTCTTAGCATTTTGGAGTAATGTTCGTCTTACTCTGTTCAAATAAATTCCTAGCCTATAGCTAAGATTTATGATAATACAGGTAATAAGAGAGAGAAAAATATTCTTGCCTAGATGACGGCAAGAGTAAGAATTTTTATTTTTTTTTCAGCAAACAATCCAAAGCCATAGTGCACAATCTAATCTCCACTGCTTTTTCTCCTTTTCCCCACATCCATTTGCCCTCTCAGGTCAGCTCTGTAGCCTCATCCTTCCCCATTTCTTTTGGAGACCAGCTCCAAATTTACCTTCAGTTTGTATAAGCAATAGAATCAGAAACCACTCATTGGTCTTGATCTGCTTGATAGCATATTCTTGTGAAATACAAACAATTATATAGCAGTAAAGGCATCACTCACTTTTCCATCCTTGGATGTTCCTGCAACTTGACCTGTTGCTATAGTGATCCTATCAGGATGTACAGCCAGGCTATAGAAAAGAAAGAAAGGCCAAACTTAATGCTATTTATTATCTATTTCATCTAACTTTTACTTAAGCCTGTAATGAATAGCCTTAGTCATATAAAACACACAGCATACAGGCAAAGATTTTAAAAATATAAATACAGAACTGATAAAAGAATTTTCATGCTCTTTTACTGAAAAACATATTCCCTTGTGAACAGGGTGGTAATTTGGTTAAGCCCTAATACTGCAAAGTATGTATCAAACAAGCCTTAGTCTAACTTACATTGGGATTCATCTCATCTAGATTAAAGTGATTGCAGCATATAACAGGTTTACAATTTGCGCTACTTATCTAACTTCAGATATTTCTAATTAGAGGTTGTAGAGACCTGGTCAGTACAGATAATGCTGTCTAGCAACAATTTTCCAGAACAAACACATGTGTAGCCACTCCAGCATTGCTCTTCAGACTGTATTGACCAGATATTCAGTGACTCTTTTAGGGAGATAACTTCTCCCCAGTATTTTTCAAAGGTGGAAAAATGTCTTTTAGTAATTAAGAACCAGGATAGAGACATTATGAATTTTGATTCTAAAAACTAAGATTTTAAAAACTGCAATAAATGTTAACTAATGTGTCTAAGGAAAAAACAACCTAAAATCTGTATTAAGCCTGGAGTACAGACCTGTTGCCCCAAATCCTCTCTTAATTATTTTTTCACTGCAGCTGCTTTGCATAAAGTTCTAGAGGCAAAGTGCCATGCAAAATGAACTGTGGCAACAATTCACTCAGCTTTATAATGCAGAAGGGTATCCTCTTTCTAATAAACCTGAAAGCTCTCAAATATCTAGAGTCACAAAATTTGAAAGAAAGAAATGAGATGGAACAGGTCCAACTTAAAAATCTCCTTGTAAAACAACTAGATTATACAAATAATTCAATTTTATGAAACATGCTCACAATGCAACCAGATTTGATTATCAGTTCTATTTTTGGCTTTGAGGGACAGGTGTTTCATAATGCTTAATCTAAAGAAGGGATGTCAAACTAATTTCATATATTAAGGCCCATCAGATAATCTGGATGTTCTTCTTCAGCTACACTCAGCAAGCAGACAGATACCATCAGGATAAACCGTATGTTTATTTAGATTCAGTATAACAATATTTACTGCTACCTAGTCTCCTCTAAGACTGAACACAGCTAAATCATTTTGAAGCCCAAGCTGGCATGCCTGCACGGCAGCAGACAAGCCAGGCTGCTCAGGACGAGTTTCCAGGTTATCTACGAAGATGTAGACATGCCTGAAGACTACCAGAGAGACGGCAGATGAGATTAAAACTGTTTTTTTGATTGGACTGAGCCTAAAGGACCTATATCTGTCACCCACACCAAGGGAATACGAATAATGAATACAAATCCTACTTAAAAAGAGAAAGGAGAAGAATCTAAAGAAGTTGTTAATGCCATATCATCCTAAAAACAGAATAATGAAAATGAGTATATTGATATGTTCAATCAGATTTCTACTTTTCTGTATTCTCAAAGTATATTAGGTGTGGAAAATAAATTTTCTCAAGTAAATATGAGCAGGAATTGTTAGCAACTGAGACAGAGAAACAAGTGGTAACTTTGAGAACATCAACAAAGCAATTGCATATAGATACATCCCAACAAGGTAGTGCAGCACACAGGGCAGCACAGACTTCAAGGCAAGTTTCACAAGCAAATCCTCAGGTCTGTGCCATCACACCCTGACAGCAGTTGCTTCATGTGCTGACTAGATAGAGCTATAACAGACATATGACATTCTTATCATGACTACAGGCAGACCATTATTTGATGTGCAAATACACTGTTGGGCATAAAGAGCCAACCTATGCAAGAGTTAGAAGTTAAATCAAATTTTCAGAACTGTATTAAAAGAACAAAATACTACCTTCCAAAAACTGATTTATGAAGAAAAAAGGATGGTTATTAGGTGACTTACCACTTCACATCATCATTATGACCAGTGTAATGTCTCTGAAGTTGCTCTTCAACATTGAATAACACAACTACAGATGCGATGAAATAGACAGTTTCACCCGTTGGAAGAAGATAGAGATTACTGCGACAGTCCCGACCCCTATATCCATAGCTAGCATGTTGGTCAAGCTGCAATAACATTATCTACCAATGAAACATGTTAAAAACAAGGAAAACCAAAATGGATTCTCTGCCTCTATATTTTCTGAAGTCTGCATCTCTTGGCTTGAGCACAGCTTTATCACTTGACAGCCTTTGGAACTCCCTCCCTCACTACAGTCAAGAGAGCTAAAACATTTCACAGATTTTGAGTTGCTGAAAGCCTACATATCCTACAGAAAATACATGGTAAAAAAACCCCAGGAATTAGTAGACATATTATCCCTTTAGTATCCTCTGGAATTTGCTAAATGCCAGACTACGGCAATATTAATTTTGTCCCCAGTGTATTTACTATTTACACTGCTTGACTAATTAAAATAAAAATTTAGACTTGATGGAAATGCTAATAAATCATTCAGTACATCTCCCTGCATTACACTAGGACTGATTGCATTATCCTGTGTGCAGGTTGATTGATTTCATTATTCTGGGCATTACCAGCCAGATGGATATGAAACCATAAAAGGGTTACATCATCCATTCCAATTTATTTTTGTGGTATTTAAAAGGCAGTGGCCCAGATTCTGATGCTAGTCATATCAACGCTAATCTAAAATTAATCCAATGAAATAACTGGAATTAATCCAGAAATAATCTCATTTAGACTGAATGTTAATTCAGCCAAATTATGTAGTTTTATTCTTCCGAAGAGTCATTAGGGACCACAACTATTTTGGCTTTCCTTTTTTATGGGAACAGAGAGAAACAGCATTAGCAGAATCCTGGCAAAACAGAAGCACACTCTAATTCAGTAAATATGGAAAAACTGAATGTGATAAATATGTGGAGAGGTACTAAGACCCCAATTATATGTTATTAAAGAGATACTTGTGCACTATTCTCTGTGGTCAATGATAACACAGTCAAACTAAAATACTCATGTTAACATAATCTAAGATGGTCTACAGTTATCTTACTTCTAAAACAGGAATTTAAATAACAGCTTGCTCATTCTTTTTTCTAATAAATGCAATAGAAGTAGTGCTGCATGCCCACCATCAAAATGTGTAAAATGTTCAAAACTACAGCTTTTGTACTCCCAAACTGAAATATTTCAGACAAAGGTCAGGTCTGAGATATTAAAATTTGAAGACAAGAAAACAACCAATATCTTCAAATTACAAAGCATTTACTATCAATTTTGAATCTGTCTGTAATGGTTAGTTACTACTCTAGAGCAAGTTTATAATGGACTAGCAGTTGAAGTTAGCATAAGGAATTCAACTTGTAAAAAAAGTGAAGTGTAAACATTATATAGACATTCATAAAGAACAAATCTCTGTGCATAAAAATAGTTATTAAATGGGAAAGATTACATTCTTTAGGGAAAATCTCCTTTCTTTATGATTCTTCCTGTGGGGAACAATGCTGCATTCAACCCTTTGCACGATTGCTATTGTCAAACACTCCATTTCTTTCTATCAGCCTTTTTTCTCAGATGTAAGCTCCTGGGGTTGATCTCTCCTTCTCCTCACTGTTTCCCACACTCTGATTCAGTGGCTTCAACTTGGATTTGGTGAGTTGGCACTTCAGGGAATGTTATCTTGACCTTTTCTTTTCATTTGGCCTGCAGCTTTTGTTTCAAACCTCCTGCTTGCCAAGTGAGCTGCTCTCAAATGGATCTGTGCAGACCACTGCTCCTGCCCTGATGTCTCCAGTGCCAATTTCTTGCTCAGGTTTTACCACCTCTGCTCCAGCCTGCCCCCACACTTCATCCCACTCATCATTTCTGTTTCTTTATGTCTGAATATATCTGATATAGTCTGAACCTTTATCAGCAGATACCTGCTAGCATGACAGTGAAACCCCTTTATGGTTCAGATATGTCCTGAAATCTACACACATTACATTTTCTTCCTTCTGTTTCTCATCAGTCTGCTTTGCCCATTTCATTTGTCCATCTCACCTACAATATCTTGTTTCTCTACCCCCATATTTACATTATAAAGTATTGCTGGCTATAATCCCAGTCAGGCTGATTTCTCCACTACAAAGATGTTTTCTCCTACTTCAGTTCTGTTACCCTCCAGCCAAAAAGCTTAGTTTCTCCAACTTAACTGGAATGAATGCCTGCAATATTGATTAGTTTTCTGATTACTTTGTCTCTCACTTTAAATTGTTTTATGCTCCTGCCCTCAGCTCTTCTCCTCATCATTACAGTCTGTAAATTGAGCATTATCTTCGCTTTTTTTTTATGGTTTTCTCTTTTTAAAAGTCTTTCATATACCTAGCCATTTGTGTAATTTTTAAGTATGGATACCATGTTTGGGTTTAACTGCAAAGAAATTAAAATCTGAAAAAGATAACACAGTATTTTTGTGAAAATATGCATCCTCCTCAGTAACCATTCAGGGTTAGCTAGATCATTTTATTAATTCATACCTTTCGATTCACAGGCAATCTTTATATATAGAATTCTGCTGTGTCTACAGAAACACATCTGGAAGGACATACAAATATTCAAACTAAAAATAATACTCCATCTGGCAAATATTCAGTCATTTAAGTAAGCTTAAGTGAGAAACTAATGAGACTGAAATCATGACCCACTCTAATTATCATTTCTTATAATAGTCTGAAATATTAACTTCAGCTTCCACCTACACACTGCTAATGACAATCTGTTCTGTTTTGTGGTTGGGTTTTCTAACAGCAAGCATCCCAACACTCTCTTCTGTATCATTCTTAGGTCCCCTAAGTAAGGGTCACCTTACAAGTGTAAAAAGACATCAATTCTGTTGTGATATATGCTGATAATAGAGTGATAATGCTGCAAGCAGTATTATCACTCTAATCTCAGCTGTTTTATTAATTTTGTGGATTTTTTTTGGTTTTTACTCATCTTCAGTTATTTCTGTATGCATTAGCTGCAGTTCCAGCAGAGTGGGACAGAACCCACAGGCTCAGCTGCAATAGGAATAATAAGAATAGTTACCAAATCTGTCATTAATCCCTTGCGAATACAATGGGACTTTTGGACACTCTCTGTGCATTCTGAAACCACATGCAGTTCTATTTATACAACTTTGAAAAAGACTATATGCAGCCTCTCTTCTTTCTTATGAAGACAAAGCAACTTCCTATTTGCACTGTTTGGGACCAAAGAAAACTCTTTTTCTTAAAATAGAAAACCTTATGAAGACTTCATCTCTCTAAAGATAGTGGATATTACAAATAGATTCAGATCTTCTTGTGTTTATATTTTATCTTGAATCATCTATTACATACACTAATACTATACAAAAATGAAGTGTCATTTCTTTTTTAAATAAAGAGTATCTTTTCTCATTATACTTAAAAGCGAAATGTGAAAATGTCTGTATGTAATGAAACACAAATTTCTTTCACGTTAGAATTCCATATCCACTGACAGAGCTCAGTGGAAAATTCTGGTTGGGTATTTACAGTGCTTAAACATAGTTTAAAATTTTAATTTAATTCAAACATTATTTTATATACAATATATTAATTTTATTGCTAAGCACCTATCTGTTGCAAAGCACTATTCAATTCAGGGGTTATTCAAGTACTGAAGTTGATTATAGCATCCTCTAAAGGACAATGGTGAACATTTTAGATAACACAGTTTAGAACAATAAATTACTGCTGAGAATCAGCAAAAAAAAAACCCTGAACTTGTTTTATGCATACTATAATTAATAATTGCCACTCACAAAATTCTTACAATATGCCTGGTTTAATCTTTAGCTAATTAGCATACTTCAGACTTAACCTTCAGGCAACATTTAAGCAAAATCTTTAAGTTGACACCTTGTAATTCACAAAGTGCAGAACAGCAGCCTCAAGAAATTAACACCCATTTTCAATGGAATGTCACTTCACTAATGAAATGCATCCTATGATGTTAACTTTGCTATATTTTAGCTTGAAAGATTATTTAAACCGAATCACTAAGACATTACTGACTTCTAGTAGTCCTCTAGCACAGAAAGGATACACCCATTCCAGTTTAAGCCTCTTGGCTGGTAGTTCTACTTTTGCTTCCAAATTGTAAGATTCCACTTGCTCTTTGGGCATGTACATGGTAACAGGACGTCCACGAAGAAACATTTTTACGTATCCTTCCTCTACAAAAGGTCAGAAATGTTTAATGTTACACAAAAAAAACATCAGTTGAGAACTCCAGTGCTCCTCTGTCCCTTCCCACTTAACAGTTTGGTGTGTTACAATTAGAGAAAAACATGCAATCTCACACTTAGAAATTAAGCAGGCTTTTTCTTTTCTTAAAATGTAATCACTAAGCAGAATTTTTTTTAACCATACAAAGTCCCTTCTTCCTCTAAATATTTTGAGCAGCAGAATTAGAACTAAACAACATCATGAAGAACTACAAAACAGAAAGGACTGAAATCAAAACCTTTTTTGGTGAAAAATAATATTACAATATTACATTTTTTAAATATTAAAAATGAAGGGGTAAACATCAAAGATTACAATTAACGCAGAAATGCCACTTAAAATTAATTTTATTTTTTAATCAATATTTACAGTTGAGCATCAGCATCTAAAGTATTTTCCAACACTCAGTCACATTCTTTGCATCTCAGTGTAAAGATATGCTTTACACTTGATACAGTGTTAGAGATACATTCGAAATAAGGAACACAAACAATTAGTAAAAGGAATCATGCTGATGTACATGCAGAAAAGGTATGTGCTTTAAGAATTACTAAGCATTGAAAAAGGAATGACAACATTGACAGCACATTAAAAGAAAGGAAAATGACATACAGGAGAGAAGCTACAAAAACTGAATTGGCTGACAGAAGTAAACATTTCTAGAAGAAAATACTAGATGTGTTGAACTGGTAAGAAATATTTTGGGGGGAGAGAAGCAGGGATTAATAACAGATCTGGAAGTACTGACTTGGGGACTTCATGGGGCTTATAAAACTAGGAGATCTGGGAAATGCCATGAAGGTCTGACTAGGACTTTTGGGAACTGGCAAGGCCAAAGTGGGTGTCCTGTGAACTTCTGGTGAAGTTTGTCCAGATTCAGAACGTGTTGGCTCTTGCTGCTCCATCGGCAGATCAAGGGGTTCAGCCTTGTTCTCATGCGAATCAAGCAGTTTTGGAGTCAGTGACATCTGTAGAGTTACTAGACAGAATAATCGTGGGCACAGAGGAAATGGAAGGGCAGAAGTAACAAAATCACGTAAATGAAAAAAAAATATACAATTCAGGACTGTTAAAATTATGCTATGAATAGTCAACTATCATTACAACTATACCATTATTTTTTCAATTTGAATACTAAGGCTTTATTTTAATTGAAAATATGCATACGCTACAATTCCTGACTAAACTAATAAAAATTATTCGTTGAACAAATAAACGTAATTGCTATTCTGTATTACCTAAATATGTGTATTCTACCTTTAGACTAATTCATGTGGGAAAGAAATCTACCTGATTTGTTACAGTAAAGGTACAGCTAGGGCTCTTTAGCTTCATTTACAGAATTTATACATATAATGAAAACAAAAGAAAACTGAATGCTAAAAAGAAGCAATAATAATGGTAAATTAATGGTGACAGATGGTTGGAGCTTAAGATGCCTACTAAAATGCTAGAATACTGGAATTGGTTTTAAAAAATCTACTCCAGTAGATCTGTATTGGAGAATAAAATGTAGAGGGTAGAGCATTAAATAGCAGAGCAATACAGCACTATTTGTATGCGCATGCAGCATCTATTTAATGAGCCTGAAACACATGCCAATACCACTGATGCTGGTGCATTGGAAGTCAATAGATTTTCAGCAGGGACAACCACTAACTGTGCTTATGAAAGGCTGGGAATGAACGAAAGTTTAATTAACTGAACAGCTTTTCTTACCTGAAACCTGCATTTAGCCATCTACAGTGGAAGCATTTGACCTAGTCACTCAAAACTCCTTTTTAGAGTAAATTGGGAGAAACAGGCACTTTTGGACAAATTAATCACATTTTAAAGCAGATGTCCAAAAGCAAATATAGCAAATTATACCAAGTATTTTATACCAAGTATTTAAATTATGTCTTCAGAATGTCTCTCTCTCTACTAAAGAGGAATTTAGGTTGACTAGGTCAGGCACAGAAATACATACTGCGCATTTATTTCTAAATTTTGGTAACATTAATTCCATCTGTACACATTTTTTTACCATTCCAAATGTATTATCTACATAATCAAGCTACATCCCCTCCTTTGTACTCTTTTTAAGTTTTTAAGACAGCAAAGTTCTAAATGTGAAGATATAGATGTAAAGACAGACAATCATCAACTACAAAGACAGACCAATGGTGAAACTTTCAGACAAATGTATCTTTTACATCTGCAATTTTGTAAATTTTAAGTTGTGGTTGAAAATAACTGCAAAAATTAACAGTTACTGAACTAAGAAGGCACATGAATGCTAGCAGGATCTGCAAAGGAGACCACTACTGATTGCAGACATAAGATTGTACAAAGAATACATAGAGGCAGAGATTCTCTAAAAGACTTTGCCTTGATGACAAACATTCTTTGCTTTGTGAAATTTTAGATTTGTGCAAAGCTCAACGATGCCGATTAGTGGAAAAACTGTTAGGCTTTAGCTCTCTCTAAAAAGCAAGACAAACCTGTGATTATATCACAGATATAAACATGCATCAAAAATGTGCATATTTACACTACAATTTAACTACAGCTTTAGAAAACAATATGGTAGGTTTACCAAATATAACTCTGCTTTATGACACTGAGCAAAAAGCACTGAGAGATTAGTTGGGGGCCTAGGTCTGTTTGTTCAACATTCAGAAGAATCTACAGTCTACTCAGTAAGAAAAAGCAAGGAAAAAAAACGGGGCTTCTATGGTCATGTTAGGCTAACAGCAAAACAGCCAAAGAGGCAAATTCTATATGAATTTCAGCAAAAGTGCAGAACACCATTTCAAACACAGTGAACATCCATGTGTTGCCATATAGCTCTCTCAACATATTTTTTCTTATTCATATTCTTCTGAAAAAGTCCACAAAAATCTAAATTATAACCCTTTATTATTATTAAAGTGCACCCAAGGGTTATAATTCAGTAAACTGTACAATAGATAGTATAATATTTTTGTTTCATTCAAAAGAACTAGAAAAGTTTTAACATTGCAAAATGCACGCAAGATAGAAAATAGCTGTTTATACATTGAACTTTTCTCTCACCAGTACCATTTTGCTTCGAGAGCTATGAGGTTTTGGAAATGAAGCCTACCTTTGCAGTGTGTCACACGGCGCTTCCCTTGTGATTACAGAGACAGAGACAGAAGGGCTAGATAAAGATGTGTTTGAATACAATACACTCACTAAATACCTGCTTGACTGGCTGTCCAGTCATATTGTGCTGGAGGCTAACCTGGTGCTTGACAAAACACTGAGCCATACTCCATGCAATACCTTGAAAATTACAGTCAATATCATCTTCCTCCAGCTAGGGGCTGTTTAGTTCTTCTGTTATTAAAGTACTAGTTTCAACTCCATTATGCAACTATATGCTTAAAGTAAAATACCAAGTATAAATTTCTGAGAAAAAAAATCATTAATTTCAGTAGGAATTTTGTCCAGTTGAGAAGGCTAACAGTAGTGTCACATCTGTTTTATTACTGATCTTTATCTACAGGGAAAGTGTGAGAAGAAAAATTGTTCCAAGTACCTTTGCTTACATGGTGCAATGGAAGGAGAAAGGTTATGCCAGAAAAGTATATTCTGTGCCAATCAGAATTTTTCTTTTTCTAAACCAACAGTTGTCATGAAAGGGACATGAACCACAACTGTATTGTCACAAAAGACTTAAGTGCTTACTTAGTTTTATATATTATTGAGTTCAAAATCAATTACACTAAACCTTGAAATATGGCTTAAGAGCTTTGTTGGATGCTGATCAGCACAGTAAACAGAAGATCATCTACTTTTCCAGCTTAATGTACGATTACTGTCACAGAACTAGACACAAAAATATGATGATACATCTAATAAATCAAGAGGTTCCTTATTTTGTTAAAAGAAAGCTTTTATTTTAGCTGTCCTTGGTTTTTCAGGACAAAAATAACTGGTATATATACCCTTCAACTTCATATTTTTATCGAGATTGTTCAAAAATTTTTAACTGTCCGATGACGAGGGCAAACTCTGCTTTCACTATACCTACTGTTTCACTTTTGAAATCTTTTTGCAGGGATAATACATAAGTAGGAAAAAATTTAAGTGATTTTCAAATTAAAGATAGACTTCCAAATCTGTAGCAACAAAATATCTTTTCCATTTGTAAGTTGACAAATTTTATTACAAGGCATTGGGAGAGATGTAGCATTCTTTAACAGTAGTTGAGGGCTCCCTTTTATGACTAAATTAACATGACAGCATCACAGCTGGAATTTGACATATGCTTTAATTAACAAAACCTTATTACTGCTTTGAAAGGGAAGACATATTTGGGGTAAGAAGACATGGCCTTTTTCTTCTTTGTCTTCTTTATAAAGAATCCTAACCAGAAAATAAACCTACTGGGTCAATGAAAACTAGAGAAAACTGAATAACTTTTTAAAAATATGTCATCAGGAGCCTGTAAGTATCATGTTTAGATTCCCAATACCTCTAAACATCCACAGAAAATAAAAAAAAAATTACATTATCACAGTTGTTATCTGGTTAAAAATTGTAAAAGTTCCTACCTGCACTGAACATTGGTTCCTTGGGTTTGCTGTGAAAATAATGAAGAAATTTCTATTTTAAAAAGCATGCACATACACTGACATAAAGGTATCAACATAATATAAAAGATATTAAATTTTTCTATGTGTGTACCTATAAATAAAAACTTTAAAAATTCAATTATTTAAAAGGTAAATCCCCAGGCAGAGACAGTTAAAACCAGTATACACTGTGGCTCTTTTATGGCAGATGTTAGAACTTTAACATTCAATTCTCCTTACATTCTCAAACTATAGATTTTCCTCCACAAACTAACAAATCCTCCTCTGCAAAGTTAGTCCAGTTACAGGAGAACAAGAAAACTGGTCATGAGCAGCTGCATCAGTTTTGGTTTCCAGTCAGTGAGATCCGTTACTCTAAAGCAGTCTACAACTATAATAAAAAGCTAGGAATATATTCTTAACTACAACATCTCTCTGCATATGTGGAACAGGGTGGGCTACTGTATCAGCGGATGTGTGGGTGTTCACTTACATCACGGCTTTGTGATCTCTGGATTTAAGGAGCAAACCGAAGTCTGAATCCTGCTTTTCCAAAGAGTTTACATAAAACATGGAACTGCCCAATTGTTTCTTGGTGAATGACAGTATTTGGTAAAACCCAGAAAGCACATACCCATCATGATTAAAATGCCTTCTCTTTCTCACTGCACTGCTGCCTGGAAGACAACCTGAAATCAGTTTGTCTTTTTGTCTTGAGAAAATATTTGGCAAAACTTAAGGGGAAAATACTTGAAGCTGTGGAGAAGGAAGACGGAGAAAAGCTGAGGGGCTCTCTGGATACTACTACTCTGGCCAGAAAGAAGCAATCTTTTTCAAGAAATGCCAGTCATTTGTTTCCTTTGCTCTTTGCCTCTGTATAATCAGGCTTGAGGGTGTTGTTTCTGATGGACCATGAAAGGGACACATAGCTGTATTATGTAGTTAGTTTTCCTCCCAGTTCCATTTTCTTTCTATCCAGTAAATCTTTTGAAATATCAGGCTACTGTTTTATGTTTCTTAGGGTGATCCCGAAAGGGTGGAAAGCCCTGTCATTCTGATGGAGAAATGCTGAAGCATTAAGTATCCCTAGATCTGTGATGCCATATCCACATCCTTTCCTAGCCTGCTGTGGGCAGATAGAGAAACAAACAAAAAGAAGAAACATAACTGTTTTGCACAGAATTTTTGCACAGAATTTTTTTCTAAGCATAAAAGACTCTCTCAGAAGTAGTGATTACAGTGTTTTCCCTTTTGCCTTGACAGTTATATTGAGAGTAATACATTTAATTAATGATAAAACCAAACCAAAACAACAAATGAATTCTATTGATCCTATCCACCTATTTAAGCAATGTTTCATAATATCGGGCTTAGTATTAATAATGCATCAAAATTCATGGTTTAAACTGGCGTACACAGACAATCTCATCTATATAAATAGCATAATGTGCTGCCATTGTTAACACCAAGATTAACATCTTCTCTTATGAATGAAGATATTTTTAGAAAATGAAAACTTTATGGGATGGAGCACTAGTCAGAAATTCTGCCATATTAAAGACAAAAGAGTCGCTAGTTATGAACAGACCATGCTGACTTATTTAAGCTAATCAAGCTAATGTGAAAGGCTGATTCATGACAGTAATAAAGCAAATCACTTTCTAATTATACAAACACTAAACACACACAGAGTTCAGATTTCTGACTACCCTTTGTGTTTTTCATGAACTTGAGTCACTTCCTACTTATCTAACCCTTAGGAAGGCTTACCCCTGCCTCATAGTCATAGGGAGTTGGGACAGCCCATCATGGCATGGGAGATTATGGTCATCTCCTTATTCCTTAAAGCTTCTTAAAATAGCTTTCGATAGCATTATGGTTTTGCATAACAGCCTACAACTTTGTATACTTTGAAAAACAATTTCAGGACTGTCTTTTTAGACTCCTGGCATGCACTCTGCTTTAAGCTTCATCTACAGAATCACAGGATCATAGAACAGAATCACAGAATATCTCAAGTTGGAAGGGACCCATAAGGATCAATGATACAAATACACTAAGGCTGTGAGTAGATGGTTAAGTAACACCCTCTTCCTCACTCTTTCACATATACAGTTAGCTTTAGGAGGACAGCATTAGCTCCCAGTGCACAGAATCATGCTCATTTTCCTTCTAGTTCCATGATTCTTGCTTTATATTTTGCACAGTGGCACAGCTTCAACAGAAAGCATGAAGCAAGTCTTCAGCCACTCTCTTCGACACAATAAGGACACTCTTCAAGGACATGAGAGCTGTGGTCTGAACACCCTCTGGCTGCATGTGACAGAAGTTAGGGAAAACTCTCTTAAGTGTACAATTGATTGTTCTGACAGTGACACTAACATCACTAGCTTCAGCTAAGGCAATCTAATATGCACTCTGAATAAGTTCCTTGGAATACTTGCACATTATTTAAGCGTTGCACCTTCTCCCTGAGTCCAAAGTCAGTGATTCTGATCAATACTGTTGCTCGACCCTTTGTGGCCTAACAGCTGCAGAATGACATAACCACTAGGTTTCTGTTAGAATAGTATGAAAAAATTAAAGATGCAACTCAAGTGCCATGATGAACTTCAGAGCAGAACCAAAACTATTTTGCAGATAACCATTAATTATGTCATAATGTTTTTATTTCTCAGCTATTTTGGAATCTATTTTTCAAGTGTACAGTAACTCTATGTAGCTGCTAGAAGTCATATCTTCCCTTAATTTAAATGAATAAGCTAAGTAATATTTTCACCTGATTTCTTTAGTAGTTTTAACATAACTAATTTCAGATAACTACCACCTTATGCAGGTAGCAGGACTCAGGGAATATCTTCAAAAAACAGACCGTATTTAGATTCTGATATCTTCCATCGTACAACATATACAGAATTCAACTTTGGGCAATTTGAGCTAATGAAATTTTTTATACAAGATAAAATACACAGAGAAAGGACACTGCATGATCATCATATGTTTGTTAAAACTTTTTTTTTTTTTAATAAAGTAAATTACTACAGTAAATTGGAAAAATAATTACATTCATCATTGGTAGGTGAAATATTGCTGTTCATATTCCAGAAACAAGTCTAGCCATCTAACTACAGAAATTTAATTTTTTAACAAAAAGATTCCATAAGAAATGTTTTGTTTATATAAGGTTGTTTGTTTTTTTTAAATCAGTGAGGTCACAACGTAAGGGCTGTTGCTATAATTTGACAGAGTAGGTATATATGCAAAACACACAAAATGAAAAGTAAAGCCTTAGAAAAATCCATCAGCTTGTTCATGACTTCACTGAGGCAATGTAGCTCCATGAAGTTATGCACTATTGCCCACACTTCATAGAATTTCCAGCTTAAACTAAGAGCAAGCTTTTATCTTCTCAGTAGTCCCTTCACTGGTCATTAATTTTTTGCATAGTTTTTCCTTCAAGAACTTTCAGGTTCACTTGCCCCTAAGAGTGTTGATAATTTGGTTTGCTGCTTCAATGGTATTCTGTTAGAGGTATCAAGCTATACATTCTCTATGCTAGAAGGGTCTGAGATGTTTAGTAACAATTTTGTCCAAGTCTGCACAAGCAGAAAGAGACATGGCTCCTAAGTAATACAATAAAAGACTGATTATTTTTCCTCTCAAAAGTGGTATTTATTTATAGATTAAATTGGTAATTTTTTTCAATTATATTTCAGTCTTTTAGGAATTTTGAAGTACAAAAATCTTATTAACAAAACCAAAATCACATCTATTTAGTTATCTGTTTATAATTATTTTACCAAAAAAAGTAAGAAAAATCATATGCTGAGATAAAGTCAAATTTCCACAAGTACCAGAAGGCCCAGTCCTGCAGAATTCTGTTGGTTTATAAAAACCTCATTCACATGCATAGATGCATAACACCAAGATTTCAGGCTGGCTAAAGTTTTAGTTTGTGTAAATATTATATCTTCCTTGGTTACAATTCTATAACCTTTTATCTGACAGCATTCTTAATTTTTTCATTATTCCCATAATTTGCTAAGCCTTTCACAATAAACTTTGCATACCTGATGTCTTGCTTCATAGCCAGAAAACAAACTACTAATAATGTAATCACCTATATTCAGGCTGTCCATCAGTACACAACAACCTCAGTCACTCCTTACATCAAGTGATGCTGAAAGGATGAAAAGGAAGGGACATTTTGTGCCACACCATTGGCTCATCATCAGCCCAGTGACTCCTATGATAGCACTGATGCCCAGACAGAGCAGGTCAATTAGGTTATTATGTGATCTTCATTAACACTGTGTTTCTATGGTCACATCATCTGTGAGACAGTGAAGCAGTACCATCAACACCACTTTTTGCACAGGAAACTGGAATAGGACTGGTCAAGTGAAATGGCCAAAACTAAAATCTGTCTAGGAAATACAGGAAAGAACCACTTGACCAACACTGACAAAACTCAATGAAACAGCTATTTGCTCAAGACCATCTTGTGTCCCTCATCTGAGCGGGACATGACACCATCTTAAGTCTGAAATCCTTGGACAGGACATTCTCTTTTCTTTCAACTATTGTCAGCAGTACAGAGAAGCATCATCAGAGATACACAAGAGATAGGCATCACTTTATTCCGCTTCTTCGGATAGCACTTGCATGTAAGCCTCTCACTCCATTTTAATTTATTCTGACCCTCACACCAAGGCAGTCATTGCTCAGAGACTGGCTGGGTATCAGTCTACATGTGGGAGGTGGTGAGTGATTGCTTTTCATCACTTGTTTTTTCTTCCTCTTTCCTTACTTATTAAACTGCCTTTATCTTAACCTATGAGTTTTCTTACTTTGTCTCTTCCTAATTTCTTCCGCCATCCCACTGGGGGAGAGGGAGTGAGTGACTGCATGGTGCTTAGCTGCCAGCTGGGGTCAATGCACCACAACCAGGAACTTGAAGACCAAGGGAAAACACTAAGATCATGGAAAAGGCATGTTTAATAATTACAAACTTTTCTGGGCAACAGATGTTCTCACATTGTTTATGGTTTGGAAATAAGGCAAATAAATTTCATTTAAGTTTGAAAACCTGTTTTATTTGAAATGTTTCAAACTGTGTTTTTGTCCAACTGTCGGAGCTTTTTTTAAAAAAGCTCCCAATATTTGCTGAACTAGAGAAACTAATTTCACTAAAGAAACTAATTTTATTATTAGGACAGCAGGCAGAGGAAGGAGATGGATATTTAGACATTACCTCTCACTGTTCTTTTTACCACTAGATGAACTGCTGGTGGATCCAGTGCGGTTGCGACTCCCTTTGGAATCTCCATAGCTTTCCCTCCGACCGCCTGGGGACACACGCTCTGCTGAACTGGTTCTCTTAACAGTGCTAATAAAAAAAGGATCAAGTTTTACAGTGGTACTTGTAAAAGCACATATCCCTACAACAAATATTTTTGAGAAACTTAAGTAGAATGCTGACCATAAAAATAACTATAATTTTGGTTTTAATTATAACTTGATTAGTTAAAGAGCCGACGTAAGAGATTTGCTGAGTACCTGGTGCAACAAACATACAGCTTTTTCCCTAATCATAAAATAGAAGATGGGCTAAACCAATATCATAGATTAAGTTGCAATATCTTTTTTCCAGGTCTCATTTCAAATCCCTGACTACCACTCCACATTTCTGGACTTCTGGATTCTCTTAAAAAGTGAAAAAATTAAAGAAAATGTGTATTACCTGACATCTCCAGCCAGACTACAGAGAATGCCAAAAGGAGCTCAAAATTTGAGCACCAGCAAGCTCACTTTGTGTCTTCATTCGGTATCAATTATTCTGTGGTTCAAAGTTAGTTTTCAAACACCCCAAAGCGCAACTAGTGGTGAGCTAGCCTGCGTTTTTTTGTTAGCTTGTCAAAAATGTATGCTTCCCACTTACATGTACAAATAGGTAAAACTCCCTACATCTCCTGACAAGAAGTTTCTCAAAGGCTTAAAGCTTGCCTTACTCTAATTTTTCAACCACCCTTCCTGCCAAGATAACTATCAGGGAGCTCTATTATGACTTTATGGCACCCTTTAGACATCCATCTCTCTCATGGAAAAACCTGAGCCAAAACACAAGCAGCATTGCTTAGTAAGTTAAGAGAAGCCCACTCAGAGCTTACACCTAAAAGGAGACAAATCATTGTGGTATTCAGAAGTCCAAAGCACTTCTGAAAACAGTGCTTCCTGGCAGGAGAGGGAGCAGCTAAGGGTGAGGCTCTGAGCTGGGCAATGCTTTTCACTTTGCTGCGCTCCCTGTGCAGCAGAGAGACACAGGCCATGTTACCCAGACCAAGGCAGGAATCGCCCCCACGGCAGCAACTGAATGACAGGACTCAGTGTCAAGGTCTCCTTTACCCCCACTCCACTCCTGTCCTGTTTTCTCCCCTATAAAGAGCAGAACAGAAATGTTCCCTTTACCCATAACATCCCCATAATTAAACGGCCACTTTTGGTGGCTCTCTCACCCCACAAGATAATGACACCAATGATTGCTTTCAAGCTTACACTCCTTTACCCAAATCCTTCTGTTCCAATCTCACCCCAGTCACCACTTTTATCATCCCCAGCCAACTCCCCCTTGACTTCCATACACCCCCAGGGATGCTCTGCTTAGCATATGGCTGCTCTGCGTACCTCAAGCATCCTTGAGGACTATTCCAAACCTCCCCATCAGCCCCTAACAACAATCCCTACTCTTATATCAGTCAGCTCCCCAGGCTCTGTCCCACTTTGTGTGTGGTGTAAGAAAGAGAGGCATTGGCTCTTCATAACTAAAGGAAATAAGATAGACTTTTCTGTCCAGTCAAAAAATATTCAGCTTATCAACTATACACCACCACTGATGCACTTTTTTCTAAAAAATAAAAAAAGTCCCTGCACCCTCATGTCTGTTTACCAGCAAGAAGGGGCATGTTTCAACACCTCAGCTGAGGCTCTGTTACAGAAACGATGGGAACAGCAGAACTGAAGTCTTTCTGCAAAGCAACCACCCTTCTGAAAGGAAGGAAGCCCCCATTGAGAGGGACATCCGCAGAGCAGATGCATGTTAAGATGCATCTCGGGTAGCTTGACAAAAAAACTTTCTGGAACATGCAATGGTAGGACAAATGTTCAGTGCTGCATTTTTGCATTAAGACAAGCACAATTTAAATTACTAAGCTGAAATGAAAAAAATACTGTTTCTGTGGAGAGAGCAATATAAGAGAATAAGCAGAATGCAACATTACACACAGGCACAGAACAAAATAGATTCATAGGAGAAGAGAAAAGGCAGCAAAAAGAATTTAATTCTGTCTTTATTTCAGAAATAAGTGCCTCCTACACTAGCCTAACATTATCTAAGTCATCTCAATGCCAAATGCATGAAAAATCCTCTGCTAGTAAATCAAATAATATACTGTTAACATTTTAACTCTTTCTCTGAATCTCTCATAACATCATCTGATTTAATACTACTCCAGTTAAAAAAATAAAGCCTTGATACTGAAAATGTTTGCTCCACATAAAATAGCTTTATTAGCATGAGCCCATCCACTGCTTTATATACAATACTTGCAAAAACATCCGCTCTGTGTGATTTTTCAGGATCAAACCTTTCCTTTGGGTTCTTTTCCTGGTTAAGGAAAAGAAGAGGCAGTATCAGCCTACACTGCAATTAAATTAAGGAAATCACCAAATTATACTAATGTTTGAAAAAATGTAAGTTAAAGAAGCAATTTTAAACTAATTTTAATGTTGCTTGGGGGGGTATTTTTATAGCTGTCAACATTCAAAAGATGAACTGGTAGATAAAAATGAATGGGTGGGACTAAAGCTTAAAAGTGTATTGCTAACTTCTTTCTGAATAATGAAGTCTCATATCAGTGTAAAAACTACTTTAACCACACGAACAAAATTCTTTTAAACTCTTTTGGCTTACACCCATTACTGCTTATACTAATTAGCAATGCTATCTTCTGACAAATTTATTTTAAACTTTCAACAACAACAACAAAAGCCCAGTGAGAAGTATTAGCAGGTGGTTGGAAAAGAGGATTATAACTCCATTATATTAACTCAGTTTTGGCATATACACGTTTTGGTGCTATAGTGTTAAACACCAGTGATTATATCCATAGCTACACTAGATACACTGTCACCAGAGGAGGAATTTAAAATGACAGAAAATATTCATTTAACTTACAGGTTTGTAAGGGTATAATTGGATTCCAGAATTTGGCTTCCACATTAGGGAGATGGAAGGAGAGCATTTTCAATTATTTAATATTTTTCATTATTTAATGAAACACCCTTATAATAAAAATTATGTTAGCATGAGATAATGCAGATACCACAACTGAAATTACTGTTATCTGAATTTTGCAATGCATTCATCAATGATGAGAAAGTTTTAAACACGTACTTCTAAAAATGTTTAAAATGGGAATAATAATTACAGTTCTACCATGTTAATGTTTGTGTTGAACCAAAATGAAAAGGAAAAACAACTGAGCTTCAACACTAAAAAGCTATTAAGGATCCCTCACCTTAGAGCAGGCTTTTTCAGTTTGCATGCATTGAGAAGATTCACAGACCTGCTTAATCCAGATTGAGAGTTGCGTAAACAAAGCAGAATAAAAAGTGAATGCAACAATAAAATGTGGAAACAGGACATTTAAAACAAACTTACATTCAAAGACATAATCTCATGCTTTCAAGATATGAAGTCACGTGCAAGAGTAAACAACACAGTGTTTATTGACTCAGTTAGATGTTTGATCATTTCAAACCATACATTTAAGAACACCAATGTATCTTTGAATGACAAAATCTCAGCAATGCTCCAATACACTGATCATTTGTAAAGTGGTAAAGACTCAAAAGAAAATAAAAAAGAAAATCAAAGAGGCTTTCTGAAGAAACATGACAGATGATCCAGCTAGAAGACAAAGACTATTAAAAAAGCAACAATAAACACAAAAACATAAATCCTCATATATACATATATATATACACCACTGCATAGCATGAATGTTTCAGCCGGTTGCATTACTGAACTATGGTGAACAAATCTAGCCAAAATTTTAAAAACCCCATATACTTAAATACCGAATTTTTTTAAAAAAATAAAATAGCTTTTTAATGAAATAAATTTTTAAATCACGCCCAATGCTCTTAAGACGGTAACTGATTATATTAATAATATTTTGAAACTTGTCTAGCACTCCTGACCCTCATTTAAATCAATTAGAATAAATTCAAGAATAACATATGACTTTAATTTCATTATGCCTTTGAGCAAAATGCACTAATAACTTTTAATTGTTAGAGACATAGGGAAGTGGTGTAATAGTTTTGTCACTTGAAGTTCAATGGGGAGGGATTTATTTTTTAATTTATATTGTTTATTTTAAAAAATCTTACTTGAGAGTCAAGTGTTAAATAGAACTTAACTGAAGGTTCGATACAGAGTTTGTGTGTGTGCCAGTTACAAACCCTTGCTGCCCCCACAGAACATCAATTCCGGGCTACTGAACAATTTCCTAGGGGCCATGTGTTTAGAGTTTAGAAGAACAGGAATTTATCATATTAAACTATTTTATTCTCCCTACAAACAAAGCTCTCTTTATGTTTTCTTTGTTCCAGCTTCTTCCTTTTGATCTCCATTGTCAGAGTTTTGCACCATCGTAATACTTTGCAATCTGCTGGGGAAGAAAGAATGACTTATTGTCTCCTTTTGAAAAGCAAAGTATGTGCTTGCCTGCAGCCTGCAGCAGCATCCCTACTGGGAAAGGTACTGTCTACATTCTCTTCCCTTATGTTTTGTTTTCTGGTGTGGTTTTGTTTTTTGGTTTTTTTTCTTTCCTTTTTCCCCCCTCAACTCTTGGAAATAAAGTTATCTTAGCCTAAGTCACAAAACCCTAGATTTTAATAGGGAACACAAAACCTTACTACTGTGCACTGGCCAAATTCCAAAGACAAATTTAGTGTTAAGCAGCAAACTTCAAGCCACATTACATGTGAAAGAAAGAGTGCAGAGGGAAGGGAAAGTTCTGCTCAGGATACAGTAAACTCATCTTATTCTGACTGAAAATTTCAAATAAATATTCTAAGCACAAAGTTCAGGAAAAAAAATATGGCACATTCAAAAAGCTGGTACTCAAAATACCTTATACACTTCTACAGCATAAAAGTAACTATATTTAAAATAAAATCCTCTCAGCAAAGGCTTTTTGTGAAGACAACTTGGAAACACTTTACAAAGGCAGGCAATTCGTGATTAGCTGTGTCAGGTGATTATCCAGCCCACTGGCAAAATCACTTCAGCTCTGAATTAGCTGTCGTGCAGCTGGAAGCCATCAGCTCTGTTCACATGGCACCTCATCACCTGAGTGCACCAGAGCCTGTTGGTGCTGGACCAGAAATTTTGGTTCCAGTATCACCAGGCCTTCTATCTTGCATTGTATAACCACCATATACTTTTATAATACAATTGACCTATGTTTTGGATTTGTGCTTTTGCTCTATTCAGGTTATTCCATTCCTTCCTCAACTTGGATAATTGGGTGTTGACTATGTGAGATCTGAATGCTGAAGCAGGGTTTGGTGCCCTCAATTCTAATTGAAGTCAGAGTCAGTTGAGGTTACTCAACACTTTGCAAGATCTGGATCTAATTATCACATTAGGCCCTATAACAACCTACTGATATCCAGAGATACACGTTTTACATACAGAAAACCAATATGCATAGAGGTTAAATGATTTGCATAAGGTCACAGAGAGAATATGTGGCAGAACTCAAATAAAAGCCTGCTAGTTCCACCCTTTCAGCCTCGAGCCTTTTTTATTACCTCCAATTTTATATTTCTGCCAGAAGAAGTAATTTCCATTTCAAATATTAAATGGGAAATCAGAAAATGTAGTGAACTCTGAACTGCATCTCCTTGGTAATGCAGCAAGGCAGATAAACCGTATACCAACCTGTGGGTTCAAATGAGTTAACCAACACATTTAAATACAGCTGTTGTATGAAATAAGATTGTGTCTGCAGACATAACAGTAAGTACTCCTATTTCTAAGAAGTGGAATGTATGGATGCACACTTGGTCCCCATGCAGATTATTTATATGTATTTATAGAAACATGTACGACATACTGTTTCAAGGGGCAGACTGATGTCAATTAGACATCAAACACTTCCTAACCTAAATGATGAAAGTATCAGAGAATGAAGGAATCAGAAGTTATTTATTTGTAATTCCCCTTTTCATAAGGCTGTTCACTAAAACATTTGGGAAAGACTCCGTTCACCTAGATGTTCGCCTCTCTTGAAATATGGTCATAGGTAAGAAAAAAAATAAAGATTATATTTTCTACTATAGTAATCCTAGCAGATATTTGTAATTCCCAAAAGCAAACCAAAGGTTGAGAAAAATCACTCAGAAAAAAAATGTTTTTTTCTTTCTTACTTTAACTTTTTCTTTTCAAAATTTTACCTTTTTCATATTTTGAAAAATTTCAAATTTTTCAATTCTGGACCTATGCTGTATAGGAAAACTATTAAAAGTATCCAAGCAGAAATTAAGTTTTAAAACATCTACAAACATTTAATACTAATTTAAGCTGCTATGACACATTACCATCTTTTGGACTAACGAATATCTACACTACAAAGCAGCAGTAATTTTGGAATCAGTTTATGTGAATAGAGCACTATAAAAACATGACTGCTTATTAGAAATCAGAACTAAAAAAATTACACACCATCTATAAACTGTTCAACACTGAATGAAGCTTCTAACACAAATAAACAAGTTCTACCCCTTAAAAAAATGGAAGCTATTTGATCTTGCTGTTGTATTTCCATTACTGTTTTATGCATAGACATATACAGTTCCTGAAGGTAAAAGGGTCCAGTATAAATACAAACCATGAATGAATTCATCTTAATGAATGCATAATGAGTTAATCTACTTGACTATTTCCAAGAAAGCTATTTGGAACACTTAATACATCATCTTTGAATACTGAATATTTGGAGCACGATTTACTATGAAAACATGAAATCCCATCAGCCATTTTAAGGTTCATTATTAAATGATAAGAGTAGAGAATAATTTACAAAAAAAAATGTTTTGTACAACAATTAATTGATGAAATCCTTACCATTCCACTCTCATCCTCCTGAAGTGTATTTATAGGCAAGGCACAGAAATATATTTTAATATAATTTAATAAAAAATAAAATTAAAGAACAAAATTTTCATATTAAATACAATCCATAGAAAATTTTAGAGCATTTGAGGGGAACAGGAATTCTACAGCACCTGGATTTATAACTGCTTTTTTCAGGACATGGCATAACCCTGCTCTCCTAAGCACTCTTAATAAGTATCCATCTATTTCAGCAAAACTGCCCATGTGTCTATTTTATTTTCCAAAACTGAATATACATTTTCATACTGCATATTAAAGCACCTTCAGTCTAGCTGCTTCAGCAAAGAGATTGGAGTAAGCATATTAAATCCTTATCATGTGGAAGATCCTATCATACAGGAGCCAAGACAGTCCAAAAATGCTCCCTAAGAATGGTCCTTAAGGACTTTCCCTCTGGCACTCTGGGTATTCAGACTGCAGATGGGTCATGTGGAAGGACTGCAGGGTGTCAGTCATCCACAGGGATCCTGAGCTAGGATAACGCCTACAGGCTGCAGACAATACCTGATGGACCACCGGAATTACGCAAAGGATTCTCAGAATAGAGAAAGCACGAGTATGATCTTGACCACTCTACTCTGGAGCAAAAAGTCCTATTCTGAACCTTAGAGATGGTGTGTAGAGACTCAGGAGTCACCCCCTCTGTACACAAGTGAGGTCTGCTAATGCTTGTGCTCTCTCATGTGTTTTATAATTATCACTTGAAACTTTATTAGTGAGAATTAAATTACAAGAATTAAGAAAAAATAATTTGTTCTTTCACCTGTTTTCAAAATTCTGATAATGTAATTCTGATAATTGAACAGTTTATACAGTATTTGCCTTCCTCTTCCTATCTCGAAGGGCTGATTCAGGCCAACCTGACGAAACCTACAGCTGTAGCAAGCCCCAGTTCATAGGAGCTCACAGGAGTTCATTTGTGCGACACAACAAATATGGTATTTTCCAATTTTAACTATGCACAGCATAGCTTCTCTCTTCTTTACATTAAAAAAACCTGGAGTTTCCTGGAAAATTAGTCCTCTTCAATACAGTAACAAAGAGTGGCATATAATTAGTCACCATCACCCTTCAAGGAAAAATTCTCTGTACAAAAGAGACCTCAGATCTTAGCAGGTTAATGCTCTCATCTCCACCACTTGCCCTCCTCAGAATTGACAGCATCATCACTACAAAAAGCTGAAGATGACATACAACAAAAGAAATGTTAAAAAAAACCAAAAAACACAACTAAACAACAGCAGATTAGCACCACAGTAACTGTAACATTCAACTTGAACTCGCTGCACTCAATCGATTGCATTCCTTATAACCTAGATGTATAAACCATGTAGCCCAATTAAAAACAACTACAGACACATAAAGCAAATTGAGACAGAGCAGTAATTTAAAAGGACTTAAATACATGCTAATGGTAAGATATCTAAAGATGGATGTTTTCATTTGCATAAATATATGCTAGGCATAGAATTTTCCTCCTCCCTGAGATGCTTCTAACATTGCACATGCAGTTTCTATGATAATTTTTAGTGAGAGATAACCACCAAAGGTAACATACTGATTTGTAAAGATAGCACAGTTTCTCTACAGACTATATATTTTCTACCAGCTACTAAAAGAATTCTTGCACTACTTTTCATGTCATGTTATGCAACAGCACAGTAGGAATGCTTTATTCTCTATATTCTAGCCTGTAGTAGCAAGAAAATAATACAAACCAGCAGACCAAGCACTGTGCATTCTTTCGATATTCATGGTAATAAGCTCAGTTATAATTACAACAAATAAGTTTAAAGCCTCTTAGAATGAAATTCACCTCTCCTTTTCCTTCTGAATGAAATATTTAGACTGTTTCTTTGCAAGTAACAAAAAACTAGTATCTAGAAGCTTAAAAGACGAGATATACCTTCTTTTCAATTTTGCAATTACAAGGTTTCTGATAGATGCATACCTTTTTGCTGCTGGTGATACAGTTTCCTTTCTGGTTCCTGATGGGGAAGGTAAAGAGCCACTTGGTTTCTTTGGTAACACAGTTCCATTATTAACAGTAGTCCTTAAAGGCAGGGTTTGAACCAGCGGTCTTGCTGTAAAACAAGCACAAGATGAAATAATTGTTTTCATGCGTTTTTCTTTTTTCCCCAGCACACAACATGAGAATATTTTAAAGTATTTGTGTAGTATGCCATTTTTGTTTCACTATCACCAAATTCACCACAGATGAGGGTTTTAACAAAGAGATATTTAAAAATTATTATTATTATTATTAATAATAATAATGATGATAATAATAATAATAATAATAATAATAATAATATCGAGCAAATCATCTGCATATGGATTAAGCACAGAATTCTATAACCTCTCTCATTTGTAAAACTCTATCCTAGCTCAAGGAGCTTACTGGTAAGTACAAAGGTAGTTGCCATCAAAACCAATCCTACTCTCTTGAGAGCATCAGTCTCTTGCCTACCTGGGTAGCATTCAGAAGAGAGACAGAAATAAAGGCAGGTTGCCATCCCAGAAACTCCTGCTTTTCACCCCATAACATTCTTGCAGGTTTTCCACAAGCAAGTGATCTTTTAAGAAATCCCTATTCCCCCAGAAAGGTCTTCTTTCAAAGAATGTGGGCTTATGTTTGACAGAAAGGAATTTTACCCTTCAGTCAGAAGAAGCAGTTGAAATAAGCAGAACAGTGGACTTAATGAGCTGACATTATCTACCTGCATTCTTCTGATCAAACACTGGCTCAAAAAAGGATACACATGTCATACTTGTAATTAATATTAGAATAATGGAAAAGACCCATTCAAGTATGTTAGAAATTAGTTGCAAAAACAAACAGTGGTTAAAACTGCAAGCAATGTGTACAAACATGAAAACTACAGTGGACCATAATCTGAAAACACAGGCACAAACATGACTAGTGCTCTCTCTACAGCAGGGATGAAAGCCTGAACCACTAAGATTTGACAGAACTTTGCATCACAAGCCAGCTTTGTAAAGATGCCAAAAGTCTCTGTGTTCAGACAAACAACACCTGAGAAAAGGCAGCAGTCATAAGTCACTTAAGGAACACAAGATAAAATTCTACTGAACTTGGAGAGGATGGCAGAGAGAATACCTATGAAATGCTCTTCGAAAATAGACTGAAAAAAGAATCTAAAAACCTGAACTGAAACATTGACAATTGTATGCGGTCCTAGGTTATATTATGATACCTTATTGCAGCACTGATGGCATGCATTTATTGACTTTTTCACCTGAAGTTTTCATATACTGAGCAAAAGAAGATAGATTGAAAGCCTGTGCCTTGAGAAGATTAGGTCAATAAATACAGTCTACTTGGGAATGCCACTTTCAAAATAAATTTGGTCTTGAAACTTTGTTAGACTATACGCTTACTTGTTACGTATTCATCATTTATTTGTTCAGAGGAGAGAAATTTAGAAAACAACCTACAGGGAAATACTAAAGGAACATGGCTTATTTGGCTTAGAAGAAGTAGGATGACATGAAAAAAAAAAAAAAAAAAAAAAAAAAAAAAAAAAGAAAAAGAAGATTTTTCTCCATGCCCACTGAGGATCGGAGAGCCTATAACCACAGAAGATTGATAGAACAAGACAGTAAAGTCCTTACCAAGGACAGGAAGAGCATGGGCGCTCTGATTTTATGGGAAGCTTTAAGGAAAGGCTAAACAAGACTGAAATGACTTCATGGTGCCCTCCAGCCTCAGCCTTCCATGGTCTATTTTAACAGACTAATGCTGTCTTTACAATTTATACAAAACACCCAAAATTTACTGTACTTTGGCTTCTCATGCCTGTTTTTATTTATTGAGGGATTCAGATATCATGATCATATTTAATTCTACTGTATTCATTCTTCCAAATGAAATCATTTCTACAGTTTCTTGTGGACACTACTTGTTTCCTGACAAACTGCTGCAATGCCATAACTAATCTATAAGTACAGAAGTGATTCTGTTGCGTACTACAGAATCCCATATAGCTACAAGTTAAGCAGTTGTGGACTTGTTTCTTGACAAGATTCCTGTAGCTTACAAAATTTTATTAAGGCTTTGAGATCACAAATTAGAACAACCAAAGTTAAATAAACTATTTAAATATTCTTCTTCTTTATAGTTATATAAAAAAAATGCCTATTAAAAAGTAGTGGGAGTGAACTAGCTGGACTCTGTTTACACTCCTAACCTTATGAAATCGAAACTAGCAACAGCCAAGAATAAACTCTGCAACCTTTAACAGAGGTTTTACTTTAAAACCAGCACCAACCCAGAACCCATGCTTCTGGAACCAGAGATATAAAGATCTAGCCCTCTGGTTAGCTAGTGTAGAAAGCAACACCATGAAACTCTTACAGGGCACACAGAAAAACTACACATTATTCAATTAATTCACTATTCACTCTGGAGCTATTTAGTTTTATTTACAACAGCTAGTTCACACCACTGGTAACTGACATCACATTCAAACAACCCCAAACATATCATTGCTGTTAGAAGTGAGTAGCTCAAACACATTGGTATTATTGCTTTGTCAGTAATGTTTATTTTGGAAGTTCTGTTGGTTCAAGGTCTTACCTGTGGTAGCAGGACTGACATGTTTATCAGCCTCAGCAGCAGCTTTTTTAATCATACTCTGATCTATGGATTAATAGGGCTGTTAAGTTTACAAACAAACCAATAATTGCAAAAGGAAAGAACAAACACAAGTAAAACAAAGGCAGGAAGCCATACTGAACTCCAAGTAACTGAATTAAATGAGACAAAAAAAAACCAAACAAAAACCCAAAACACCATTAGTGAAGGAGCTCCACAAATGGACAAGATAAGCAGCTTGCTTTCTGTGATACTTTTAAGCTGCCTAGCTCAAGTCTAGAACAAGAATACAAAGACTGAAAACAAGTTCAAGCTTTTTTCCATTATAGGTTTGAAAGCCTTAAACATGAAATCTTTAAATCCATTTTAAATCTGAAGTACTCAGAAAAATATAGTCTTGTCTTCTGGCCCCTGAAGCTTCTTGTTCCAGACTTTAAAACATACATTGGGAATCCTGCTTTTCCAAAGGCACGAACCTCCCCCAACACACACACACTTTTAATCCTGATGTACTTCATCTATAGATCAAATGGAAGAAGCAGCATACAATATGCTCCAAACCCCAGTTTGCATGGACAAGAGTTTTGTGACACTTTGTGAGATCGGATTCCACTTTTTACAATTCTAAATTGAAATTAGTCACCAAATGATAAACAGAAAGAAAACAAATAAAGTCCATGCAGCCCAACTGGTAAAACACAAGAAGCCACCACACCAGTGCCCGTGTCTGAGCAAACCCCTCTACTAAAAGTCTTCATCAGGAGCCTCTGTAATGCTATTCCAAGTTAAAACATTGAAATTCAATTTAGTCTTATGCTAAGTAATTGCATGCAATTCATTATACATTCCTACTATAAATTCATTCTTACTATAGGAAAAATAGGCCATCAAGTGAAATATATCATATCTGACAAAACATCTGGGAGAAACAAACGATCAGGATACTTCAGATTCTGTTTCACATTATAGATTATGTTTAATAAGGCTGACCATACACTAATGATACAACTGATATATAGTAAAATTAAAGTTTTTGACATAAATTGTTACAGTAGCAATTATTTCCAGAAACTAGGTGGTTTTAATTGGCAATTATCAGGACTCATTTCAGTAATTTGTAATGAAAAAGCAATTGACATTTGTAGTCCTCTATTTGCATTATCACAGTAAAACTTCTTACACTGTCATTTTACACACACATTAAGAAGTATCCATACCATATACACATTTAAACCAAAAAAAAAAAAAACAAACCCACCCAAAACCAAAAAACAGCCATAGAAGGCAGAGGAATAGGCTTACAGCAGCTTTTCCTCAATGTACATTGAACTATGGCTTTAACAATCTGCTACAACCAAGAAAGCATGTCCTGATTTAGAGTTCAACTCTGCTCACAGAATCCATGAAATTCTGGTCTGTATTTTGCTAAGTAAAGCCAGCAGACAAGAACAACTGATTTGGTTACAACTCAGTAATAATTACTCGACTTTGTTTCCTCCATGCATCAGACAATATCTATTTTACAGGCAACATAAAGCCTCTTAATCCCTTGTACAACCAGATTTGGTGGAACATTTTATCACAGTGGAGGCTATCTTTAGTAACATTTAACTTTTCTGATATTTTTTTTTTTAAAACAAAGACAAAATGAGGACAATACACTAGAAAGGGAAGAGAACAGGAAAACAAGATCACAGACTCTTACTGCGTATTCTATTCGACAACTAGCATGCTATACAGTCAACAAAACTGGCTCTGTAATTCTGTCCCTTTCTCCTTTCCTCATCTCCAGACACAAAACATTATAATAAACATGACATCTCAGTTCAGCAAATTAAGTAGTTTATTACCTATTCTGTTAAATCAATGTCCAAAAGTAAACATCTGCTGCAAAGTCACAAATACGTAACTGAGATGAAAAGAAGTCCTAATTTCCATCTGAGAAAACTATGAATCCATAATTACTTATATTTCCAACGTGAATTAAGGTTTTAATTTATATTAATACTTATCAGGACCCAGAAAGAAAAAGTTTCTTAATTTAAACAACAGAGAGCCTGTGAAGTCAGCCATACTTTCCTTCCACATCAAGGTTGCCACCACTTTCACTCCTAAGACTACCCAAAATACCTTGTGGTTTTCTGCTAAACTGCAGATAGGCAGCCCCACAGACCACAGTAAATCACACTGGTTGGGTTCTAATAAACCTTTACAACTGCAAAGTGCTGGATCTTCAACTCCAACTCTGCTGATCTGCATACAGACAAAGCTGTTCTTGCAGAGCAGGAACCGAGAGAGCACACTGCAGCACATGGGCACAGCACAGCACATTGCTCAGTGGCAACGTCTGTCTCACCTGTCACCTTGCTGGCTCTGGAACAGGGTCAGGCACCAACCACAGCTCTACCTTTCCGTCAGAGCTGGGCACCTGGTGTTGAACCATCTCCTCAGTCAGTTCACCTCTGTGCTAGCTCAGAGCTCCGTCTTTGGCTATGTCTGCACCATCCAAAAACACTTAAGACATTTTTTAATTAAATTTTTAATGAATTATTTAAATTTAATTAAAATTTTTGATCAAAAAAACCCCACAGAAGACAATGCCTCCCATAAAGAGTTTATAACTAATCTCGATCAAAAGTCAGGAAGTGGTAGCCATGGTTAAATGTAGATTAAGCACGAAGAATATGCAAGTGCTTTGCTGGTTCACGGGAACTACAGAAGGCTCACAGATTTAACCACTCGGATTTTCATGTGTTCTCTTTAACAGGTTAAATTTCAAATGTATGTTATTTTCAGTTTGTTGATTTTGAGTATTTCAAAGATCTAACAAATAACTTCATACATGTAAACCACTCATTGAATTGCACTACCTATTTTAGATGTATCTGAAATGCAAACCTTTGGTAGGTCCTTTCTTGTTCTGCATGGCCTGCTGTTCCTCTGTAATATTCAAGCGTCGAACCACATCAGCAAGGGCAGATTTGAGCAGCTGAATGTCATCTTCCTGCATCTGGACACGTTGCTCCAGAGAGGCAATGCGATCTGTCACTTCCATACTGCTTGCAGCAGAGGCACTGTCATCTAAGTAAAATAGCAAAAAAAAGATGCATTATCAACAATGTATAACCACCAAGGAATACCTTATATAAATGGCTGCAGGTAAAAAAAGGGGTTTCTGAGACCTGATGACCTCTTGAGGAAGAAAGTTTTTAAGTGATCAAAAGAAAGAGGTAGAAATAAAAAATATATAATTAAATAAATGAGTACATAAGTAAGATGTGATGATGAGGTTGGCTTCAGGGCTACTTACTGTTAATTTGCCCCACTATCAATTATCTGCGTGTCTGAACCAGAGTGATCAACCATCACCCTTTGGTGTTCTGCTTAACACAACATTCTGGCACTGGCTGGCATTCAGATAGAAAGTTATACTTCCTGATATGCTACACACCTTTCCAGATTTTTCTTTCTCACATATTTGATAGAATGTATACATTAGACATATGTAAGCAATGGGTAGGCTTACACTTTAAAGTTATCGTCCACAGACTGGAGAATAGATATTAACCCCATCTGCTAACTCCTAATTTGTACCAGCAGCCTTATGAGAACATTCCCTCTGACAAAATAGAAACATTAAATAAATTCAGAATTACTCAGTAATTGTGCATTTAGCCTGCAAATTCTGAAAAGGTCATTACTTAGCATAAAATTCACCCATTACTTGGAAAATAAACCACAGAAGCTTAAAGCCTGCAACTCCCTGATGAGGACTACACGTTCTTTCCACCCAAAACTAGTAATAAGAATATTTTTCCTAAATGAGCACTTTCATTCCATTGAAGTTCCTATCACATACAAACATTGTAATTTCTTACAATATTAAACTGGAAAAAAGAAGATGAAAGGAAGATAAAAGCAATGCCAAAGGTGTCAAAGTCAGTATCTACTAGAAAAAAACTGTGCAGTTTTTAAAGAGAATTGCAAGGTTTTATTAACTAGGTGAATTTGAAACTTTTTTTTAAGTTAGGTGTGAACTTACTGGATCATTTTAAGTAATGTTAGTCAAGTGATGACTGGATTATAGCTTTCATTTGAAGACTCAGTAAGTTAAACTTTAGCAAAAATGGTTATTTATGCTGCAATCTAAAATCATAATTGACTTCTCCCTCACTCCTAACACAAGTCCACAGCACGTATTTCTCCTGTTAAAGCCAATCTCTCTTTGTGAAGAAGCTGGTATTTACTTTCATTTCTTCTGTGTACTCAACTCTCCTCCATTCCAAACCAGAGTTTTCTACTTCTTTTGTATTAGGGCATAAAATGCAAGTTAAATGGCTTGTGCATAATAATAACAAGTGTTGAATTTTAAAACAAAGTGTTTCAACCAGGACAACAACAGCTTCTGATGCACTTAAAAGTATGTCCAAAAATGATGCTACATACAAACTTTTAATCAGAAGGGTCTGGTGAAAAATTGTATTCAAAATTTTAGAAAATAATAATAACCTATTCATCTCCAAACCAGCCCAAGACAAACAATTTTTGAAATCTGTTTGTAAACTGCATTTTGGCTTCCTTACCCCTCACACTCAGATACATGCAGTTACCAAAAGCTGAATCAGAAACAAAGACTGTAACAATACTGAAAGTCCATAAATAGTTGCAGCCTAACATAGTTTAAATTGCTTGTTTATTCTGTTATAGGATTTTCAGAGCATATTTAAAACATCAACATTAGGATATTATTAGGCTGAACATAGTGGTAATATAAGAATTCAGTTCTGAACAAACTCAGTCAGAACTGAAGTTCCTGACAAATGCTGAGAAACTTTCCCCACGACAAAGCTTTCCAAACTTTGGCCTAATGAGACTTCTGCTCAGAAAAGGACTCTGTCCTGCAGCTGTTACAGGTAATTAATCCCCAAACTGCTGGCAGCAGTATGAGCTGCCTGCAGAACTTAACCTTTCCTTGTACAAACAAAAGGCCCACGCTGCTCTAATGACTTTACACTTTAACTCAGCTGGAAATAACAGGAATTAGCATACTGGACAATAGGCAACCAAATCAAAAGCTTGATTTAACCAATACAAGCCAAATTCAAACTTCAGCCATTCTGCCAAATTCAATAACGACAAGGCATAGTTTTCTTCTGAATTCAGTCAACGAGAAATAGCCAATTCCCAAATTCGGGACAGAGAAGGAAATCCAGGGAGAAATTGGTTGTTGTTGAAATGATCTAGCCCTTGTTACAGAAGAA
Organism: Athene cunicularia; assembly: GCF_003259725.1. Classification (NCBI taxonomy): domain Eukaryota; kingdom Metazoa; phylum Chordata; class Aves; order Strigiformes; family Strigidae; genus Athene; species Athene cunicularia. The sequence continues at coordinate 13,680,637 of NW_020799101.1, forward strand.
AACATCCTCATTGAAGTATCAATTTCACTAATTTTTAAGTGTGTAGAAACAGTAATTTTGCCCAAACATAAATCTTCATGTAGTAAATCAGCAGCACCGGTTTAGTCCCATAAGAAATCACTCCGGCTAATAACTATTAAGATGTACATCTCTCTTCTTCCCCCTTCTCCCAGCTGCCACTGTGACTCTTCCCCTTGCATCCTTGCTGACCAACAGGCACCATCAGACCATTCCTCTGGACAGAGCGTGGCTGTGTCTTCTGCCATCACTGTTCTTCCTGGCCCTTGGGAACACAACCCTCATCCTTGCTGCAACCTACAATTTGCTTTGTTATGGTTGTTACCTGGCTGGATGCAGTTCCCTTCCAACAATGCAGAGAATAACATTTATAACAACTTTCAGTAATACTGCAACTAAAGACAAGAAGTCACACTTCACTTTGCCTTCCCTTTACATGCCTATACAAGTAAGCTAGAAAAGGACCCAGAATACAACTATGTTTTCTGAAGAATGCAAAGTTCAATTATAAAATAAGCATAACCTGTTTTTTATGCAAGTAAAGGATGGAATGTTCTTGCTATTGAGATCATTATATCTGAGTATATTGAGCAATAAAGCTGCAACTTCAATGCAGCCAAATAAACAAAGGGATATGGCATCAGAAAAGAAAAAAATAACGTTACAAACTAACTAAACAACAACAAAAAAGTCACAATACATGTCATCTGCTCTGCCCACAACAGCAGAAGCTATATTATTAGCCTAATTTATGATCTGCCTCTGCAGTATACAGCTCATCCTCACAGCAGAGAACACTTGCAAGGAAATTTTTAGCACACATTTGTAATGCAATTTAGACTTCAAGTAGAGCCATCTTGTTATTATTGTTCCCAAGCCAACATTAAATTGAAACTGAATATACATTTTATAGCACCTAATTCCATGATTTCTCAGAGATAAAGCATATCCTCAAGGAACTCACAGAGAGCAGGCTGAGAGAGGAGCACAGGGGGTTTGGAGGAAGGCAGCTGAGGGGTACCAAGAGGCCACCAAATGCTGTGCCTTGGGGTGGTCCAGCCTGTGGCTATATTTTCCTTCACAGGGTCCTCACATGCACACACGACAGCTGGCTAACAAGTGCACTTCGGCTGTGCAGTTACAGTAACTGAGAGAAAAGCGCTTTATAGTAACGATGTAAAGATCCTCAAAACACCCCAGGTAAATCCAAGTAAATAAAAAGCATGCTTTTAAAAGAAATACACATAGATAGACATTTGCAGCAAAAATACACAAACCTTACTGCAGTTTTATAATATAGTAAGAATATAATGATGTCAATACATGTTACTTTTTGTGATGTTAAATTCAATAACATTAACAACTCTTTACTAGTGTCAATATACTTAGATTTGGTGACCTCTTTGCAATCTAGCTCTCATAAAATCCACAAATGTTCACCGTCTTGAAAGGCATACGAGGGAGACTATAAATCCAAACAATTTTCTTTGAATTATAGATCTATATATCAGTCATTATCACTATTTTTGCCCATGGACAGACAGAACAGACACCATATCACCCTCATCAACAGCATCAACAGCATGTTTGACTTAATCATTGCCTCGTTTTTCACCAATAGGAAGAAAAAGGACTTTTGAAGTAAAACTTATGTAACCTGTTTTCAGAAATTTGAAGTGGATCACATTCTACATGTGTTCATTTCTTTTCATGGATTATAATGCAACTCTAAATCACTGTCTCAAACATGTAAAGCTGCATCTTATGAGATAAATGCCACCTACAATGTCCAAAATTAGATAAAACGAGGGGGTATCAACTCAGATGCCTGATTTTTGATCATAATATGTATTTGTGGTAAAGCTTAGAAGGAAGAGTCATTTGTCATTTATGCTTTGCTGAGATTCTGCAGGTTTCAAAGAGAAAGCAGCAAAAAAAGGGAATGATCTTCATGCCTCTCTTTAGTTTTCCAACCAGCTAATCCATGATCTCATAGATTGGAAAGATTTCTTGTGGCAAACTAAAAGACAATACTGAGTCAGATGATTAATCTGCTTCCAGAGCGTCTTCCAGTTTTTCAGCAATTTATTACGTGAACTTAGCCAAATGTGAAGAAACATCTGAAGCAGAGCCAACAACAGGACATGTACGCTGTTTACAAGAATGATTTCAATATTATTTCACTGTATGTAGGCTAAAGCAAAATGACATACTTACACTATTAGTTAGAAGGAAGAATATTAAAATGTATATTTTCTATAGATGTTATCTGCTGGAAAACCTAAATCTGAACTGTATGTTAATGGTGTAGGAAATAATTAAAATAGACTTGGCTTTTCCTCCCAGAAGAACTACTTCATTAAACACATTCCATCTTTGCCTTATGCAGACATTAATTTTGAGACTATCTTGTCCAGCTCAGACCAGGGCAGCTAATTAAGTAGTGATAACATTAGGTACTGATTCTCAAAAGACCAGCAAACAAATCTGAGTTTATTCAATCTACATGGTCTCTTTGGAGCATCAATTAACAGGATCAAATTGTACATTAGGCACTTCCAAAACTTTTCAGGGTATATTCTGTGCATTATGTTTGTAGAGTACCTAGTACAATAGGGGTGCGGTTGCCAGACACTTTAAAAGCTGCAATTTAAAGTCTTCACAAGAGTTGTCCCTGAATTTAGACACTCTGCAGGACTTCAGAAAAGAAAATCTAAGCCTTCTGGGGATAGTAAATTCCAGCAGTAGTCTCAGCAAGAATTAAAGATAATCCAGGTGATGAAAAACATGACAGAGGATGGCAATGAAAAGGCAGCATCACCTTTACACAAAGATGCCCTTCTTCTAGCATAAAGATACAGATTGTGTCACCAAGCCTGAATTGAGCTCAGCCGGTAGGAATACTTTCTGTCATTGAGAGATATTGGTAAGTGTATCATGCTCTGCACTTCTCCTGAAATTAATTGGTACAAGTATTTACATTCCTTGGAAATCACTATGTACTTCAGGATTCCTACTACAGCTTTATGAAACAAGCACATGGACAGAAAGGAATTTCCTCCCCCCGCCCCCAGCAGGCAGCCAACTGCATGGCAGAACAATAGCTGCTAAACAAGCCCATGACACCAAAGGAGAGAAAGTTAAGAATAGCATTTATTAAAAAAATAAGCAAACAAAAAAGCACAATCCCACAGCTGAATTTAGATAGGGAGAACTATAGACTGGATCTGACACAGCATACTAGCAAGCAGGTAAGAATACTGAAGATGCTACACTTCCAGAAACATTTTACCACCCATAAAGGCCCACATTTTTTCAGACTCCACTAACTCTGCAGAACTGTCAGATGTGGCACATGTCACTTGGTACACATTTGGAACCTCTTCTCCTGCCCACATAATCACTGAGATCTCATGCAAGTAATTGAGTTACTTAAACTATTTTCTCCAAGCTCCCTGGGAGTCACACTACCACTAACTTTCAAATGACCTCTCCGCTTCACCTCTCTCAATGCCATCTGTTTAGCTTGAAACTCTAACAGTGCAGAAAAACATCCCTCAGTGGCAGGCATCTCCTACATCTTCAAAATCCTGTCCTCCCTTTTTTGGTTAATTTCATGCATCTTTGAGTCTGGGGCACAGAAGTCAGCCATACAACCTATCTGATACAGTCTGTCTGAATTGATACCAACAGAGAGAAAAAGGAGAATTAGGAAGAGACAACCATCCAAGGTTTAAAATGAAAACATCTTGCAAAACGAACACAAGCAATTTGTTGTGGTACATAAATAGGGGAACGCAGCCACTACACTGTCACCAAGCTTAGATGGAAGATCTGGAAAGTACCAAGTATCCATCCTCCTTGTAGAAATTTCTGTGGCATAATGTCAGCGGTCGTTTGCAGACCAAAAGACTCTCTGTGCAAGAAAACAATGGGAAAATAAAACAGCAGATTTAGTTTCCTTTGACAAGGCCACGCCAAGCTCCTTTGTTTAGAAGATTAGTGTCGACAGTATTATACAGACTAAATAACTTTCCTCCATCCACTTTTCTAATGCAAAACATCGTACAGTACCTGAAACACAGCAGCAGCTTTCCAGGCTTGTCTCCTGGGGACAATGACAACACATATGGGCAACAGCTTATCGTAAAGTCTGGTACATACCGGACTGGTCTGCTAGACCCTGATTTGACCAGATTAGAGCTTTCCACTGTGAGAAGCAAGTGGATTTAAAGCCCAAAATAATGTTATCCTATTTAATCTTGTTATTTAGTGTGGTTAGAGAAAAAACAGACAGAAAATTTTAACTACAGTTAAAACAGTTAAAACTGTAAATGCATGTTGCTTTACCTGAAGTTTTGGAAAGCAAAACTGGTTAACAGCTGAACACTAAAGGAATGAATGGCCTTTATTATGTCAAATCCTCTCACTGCATTTTGTTCTAAAAGTATATAATCACAGGATAAAAGTGCAAGCACCACAGGTGGAAAGCTCTGATTGTGAGGAACAAGAAATCACATCTAATCTTTAAACCAATAGCTATAGGAACAATACCATGCATATCTATAAACTTATATACGTGTATATATGCATACAGTCTCTGAACAGGTAGGACAACTTTTCAGTTCAATCCCTATTCTAATGCATGTACTTAAGATAAGAGTGATTAGCATTGCAAGGAGATGCCCTAGTTTGGTACTAACAAGTACATCTCACAGTAAGTAATCTCAACAGACCAGATTAGTTTTTCCATGTCCTCACAAGGTATGTATGTGTAGGATGAACACAACTCTATCCCACACATCCACCTAATGCCATGCTCTGGACTGCAGTGGGAACCCAAGAGATAGGTGATCTAAAAGGGACCACAATAACAGTAATGTAAAGCATCATTTCGTAAGAACAGACCACTTCTAAACCATTCTAATAAATTCATTCATCTACTATATATGGACTACAGATGGTTATTTTTGTGAAAAATATTTTCACTCCTCTAACATAGCTAGCTATTGTAGTGTAGTATTTATAACATCTTATTACTGTATTTCCCAACATTTGCTGAGGAATAACTTGTCCTTTTACAGTTTTACCACTAGAAACTTAAAGACGAGGAATATAACTTCCTAAAATTAGAAGCAGAATTTGAAAGGATAAATCCATAATAGCAATCATCACTCAGAGCCTCACAGCTGGGTGCACTGTATTCATTAACAAAATGGGAGAGAAGATGATCTTAACAGAAAATTCTCAAAAAGTTCCTCGTGGCTAATTAGTCAGCAATCACTGTAGCAAAATTATAAGCATGTGCCCTTGACCTGCCTATAGCTGTCAAGCTATAACCATCAGCTTACTGTTTTTTTCCCCAGCAGATGGTAGATGAGCTTCTATTTGGAAATCAATCAGTTAAAAATTATCTTCTCCAATATGCCTAAGTGGAAGACGGAAGAAATTTTTGACACATCAATAAATTAGAGGAATTTTCCCCAGAAGACGTCTATCAATGTAAATGCTTTACAGTTCAGAGTTACCATGCTGGTTCTGTTGAGCATAGAAATCAATAGAAAACATTTTAACAAATTATCAGTCCTCCACATTATGCTGGGATGAGTCTGTACCATTAAAAAAAAAAAAGCCCACACTTTGTGAACAAAAGCCAGGAGAATAAAGACAACCTTCTGCTGCATAATATTTACACAAGCATAGCAGTTTGAGAGAAGTGACACCATGTAACCTGCTTAGTTAGGAAGCTGAAGATACAGTCTAACATGAACTTGTAAAGAAAGGAACCAGTAGGGTAATCAATCGAGGTATCCCAGGGCAGAAGAGCTGGGCTGTTTTACCATGTTACCTTCTCAGTGATGCACTGAGGATGTGTCTGTATCACACCCTTAAGAACAAGACAAGAAAAGCAGATTGTGGGACATGGGAGAACATTCACAATGAGTCTCATCTCCTCATCACAGCTGTGGTTCAACGTTCAAGTCATCCTACAAAAGCTACCAAGGGATGAATTCAAATTTGTCACATGATACAGGCTACTAAGACTTCAGCTTTTGTTTAGCACTGTTAGACAAAAAGAACCAACTTAGATGTAAGATTTGCTTCTTCTAAACACATTTTAAACCATGCACAAATAAACCAAACACAGGTACACACAAAACGTTTGCTTACAAACTTTATCAGTACTTAGTTCAATATATTTTCACTGCCTTTAAAAAAACCTGGGTGTCTCCACTGGATTCTTCAACTGTGCTGTATGCAAGTAAAGCAGAAAGATTTACTTTTACTTGCAGTTAGGACAAATTTAAAAGGCATGAAAACTGGTTTAAAACATCTTTCAAAAGTTACTGATGTCAGTAACTGTGATAATGCATTACAAAGCAATTTTATCTTGTTTGTTTTGTACTTCTTATTTTCCCCACAGAAAAGTTGCTTCACACTAGCAAGAAACCACTAAAACCTATCAGCAACTAGTTGATCTGCAGTTAAATGCAGCCTTTAGAGATAGCACCATATAAACACTGAAGAAACTACTTATATTAGCATGTATTTCTTCATATTCATCACTTTCATATTTGATATTAGAACAGCAACTGATACTAAAATTTACTTGGACCATTAATTTTTTACCTATAATTTCTTGTAATCTGCATTTTAATGAGAATTATAATCATATATGCATAAGGTTTTAAAAACAAAACTGAAAACACTATTAAACTTCAGAAATACATAAACAAATAAAACACTTTTTCCATTTAAGAAATTAAAGATTTACTAAAACTGAGACTACATCAATAGCAAGAAAACCATAGTTATCAATTAGAAACAGTTTGTGTTTTGTTTTATTTCATATGCCTATCCTTTGAGAATTAAGAACTGGAAAATCTCAGCCTCTAATCAACAGCATTTATTTGTAAGATATAACCCCCCCAAATATTCTGTATTTATATTTCTTAAAGGCTTATCAGCTTTTTGAACTGTTTTTCATAGACTCAAAGTAAGTGACATAACATGAAGAAAACAAAACATTCCTCCTGCACCTGCAGAAGGGATTATTGATGTCAAAAACAGATTTATCACTTTTGCACACTCTGGTTACTTGTTCTCAGCTAATGGCTTCACTTCCATCAGCGGTGTGACCTTTTTTTCAGTACTCTGTACCTCGTGAATATTTTAGTTTCTGAAATTAATGCAGTATAACATTAGATTTCATTACAGGTTGTCACACAGACAAATCACAATCTAAATTTTTAAAGGAAAAAATTATTTCAAACTTAGAAAACTATTTTAAGTCTTCTTTTAAAACCTGTCTTGTTCAGTACTGTCTGTCACAGTAATGCACAATTTTCTACACTATTGCCAGATAATCTAGTGCTTGTGAGACATACTTGAACTAACTAGTAACAGCCTTGCTTGGATGTGAGAGGAAGAAAGCCCACAACAGACTGGAATTTTTCCCATACTGTTCATCTTCCTATTCAATTAGGGTTAGGTTTTCCTTTCATTTAATTCTGACAGATATCAAAACTACCATTTAAAATTATGTGATGTACAGTAAACCAATAATTTATGCTATGTAAGTTTTTATTTTAAAATCAGATCACACATTCCCGCTCTTTAGCAAAAAAACTTTACTGATATTAATGGAGAAAGAATAAACTGTCGTTGCCAAGGATTCAGATACAGCCAGAGACACCGCATTTGATAGTGTTAGATGTCCTGATAATAATCAGGAAGAGAACTGCTTTAGGGTTTTTTAGGATACAAAGAAGGAAGAAAATCCCTTTATTCCCTATCCTCAACAAAGAAAAAACGATTTGAGGTTTGTTTCAGGAAACAGAGAAACATACCTAATCTGAAATATTATTTGATTTAAAATGCAACTCCTCTAATTGAAGACAATTTGCATTATTTTTATTTTTAAATGGATTCCCTAGAATGAGATCATATTCCTATTTTTACCACAGTGGGGTGCATAGCTTTGTCACAAATTCCACCCTGCTGCGATGCCATTCCCAGCACACTACACAAGTGTGGTCCTGACACCCTGGGAGAGAGAAGATGTTGTACTCCAAGGCTTGCCTCATCCTCTGCAGCATTTGGCAATGCTACAACATGTATGTTGCCTAGTTTTAAAAGAAATTCAGGTTTTCATGGAGGAGGAGACAAAGCAGGAGACAGAGATAATGTATTTTATAGCTTTAATGTTTGTCTAAATAAGTTTTCAAATATGCTTTGATCAACTAATGCAGTATTTTATCTCCCCAAGGCTACACAAAGTCCTCAGTAAAAGGGAGAGAGCCAGCTGATGCCTGATCCACCCTTGGCTGGGAACAAGCTCCAGGCCAAGGTCCAAGCAGAGCCTGGCTCATGACGGTTCCTCTCCCTCAAGGACTTTCTGGGACTGATTTCCTTCTGGCGGCAGCCAGTACTTCTCCTATACGAGTTTCACCTGAAAGATTAGATGGGCAAAGGTTGTACAGAGCAAATCCTTTCCCAAAAGCCATCTCCTAATGGCACTGAGCTGAAATAGTAGTGCGAACAAACCCTGCAGAAAGCCTGCCTGGTGAAGCTCTTGTTGCCACACGGCTACTGAGCACCTGAGCTTCAGCCTTTGTGATAAGATGAAGCCTACCAGCAAAGACAAACCTTTAAGGCTAACATGGCCATACAGCTTTAGGGCAAGAGTCCTCTTACGCTTTCTTAGCCCTGGATGTCAGTGGATCTCACAGAAGTTAGACCTCTGTATCCAAGTGTATAGACACAAGATTGCGCAAGTATAGCCACTTGAACTAAATCAATTAATATTTTCAGGGGTCTCACGTGAACCTGGAATTTATTTATCTTCCCCTCTTTGATCCTTTTTTTTTGTTTTGATAGGCTACAACTTCATAAATCAAATTCAAGACATGCCAGGACACCATTTAACATTGCAATCTTTTTTTACGATTCAAACTGGTACATTTTTAAAAGCAGTCCTGAACACAGATTAGCAGTCTCCAAATATGTAAAGACTATTTCAGTGATAAGATTTGCCCAAAGTGGCACCGAGGTATAGTAAACTTCCCCAACACAGCACAGAGTAGAAATTTGTACAGGCAGTAAGCCAAACAACATGCTGAACTTGGAAAACGCTAGATTTACGAGAGGTGGGAAAAAGGCTGAAACTGATTGGAAAACATTTCGCCCTACTGCACTGAAGAGAGAGTCCAGAAAATAGTATCTGCTCACAGCATACCAATTCCATAAACCAGACAAGGCAAGCAGGAGATGCCTTTTCAAAAATACCCTTCAGTTTAGCAGAAGACAGATAAGAGTAAAGTCTAGTACAGAAAAGCTTCAGCATGAAACTACTTAGTTAAAGATACAAACGTAATAAACAATTTCATGGTAAAACACACAGATTAGAAGAAGGTCATATTCCCAATATTTAACATGACCCACAGACATCAGGCTGCCTCCATGGCAGAGAAGTCTCACCCCCAGAGCTACAGCTTCCCTGGGCCAGTGACCCAACTCCTCACACTCAGCGTTCTTATTTGTAACAAACAGTTTCCAAATTTTGAGTCTTCACCAAAACCAAGAATTTCATATTTTCAAAGTCAAAAGTTGAAGAGAAATTAAAAATTATCTGGTTGATCAGGCATCCCCTGTTACACTCAAGCCAACAAGCAATTGCTGTAGCTGTGAGTGCCAGTAAAGTAAAGGAGTCACACGCTCAAGCATCTATATTCTATCCACACCTTTTCAAATGGAAAAAGACAGCCTCATAAGCAGACTATCAAGGAAAACAAAATGAAACAAAAAAACACAAACACACCACACATACCCCAAAACCCCAGTAATTTACTGGAAAAAAACACATTTTGAAGTTTCCTTCACATTGTGATAGTTCCCACTTTCCTGTTCATTCAAAAATAAGAATTCCTAGAAAAATACCCTTATTTTTTATATATTTATTTTTACTGTACTGCAACTATTGCAACACTTTCTTTTCTAGCTCTCCTTGTTGGAAAATGAGAGGCTTTTGAACTGGCTTTATATTTACTGGATTTCAAATTACATTAAATATGTTTACTGGATTTACTGGACTCAGGAAAAGTCTATCTTGTGAAATTAACGTGGCAGAATTCCAACAAAAATTATAGGGGGTGATGCAGTAATTAAAAAATCTAATAACACATTAATAAATCAGTTGTGTTTTAAATTCCATTATGCAACCTTAGTGCTAATGTTGTCTAACTTCCCAGAGCTTAGAAAGGAAAGCTTAATAATTTTTCTAATTTTTCCAGAGGTGTTGGATGTTTCTATCTGCTTGCTACTTCATCCACAGAAACAACCAACAGCAAGGAAGAGTGTATTAGTATCTTTGGATTCATATCAGATAACAAAGTATTTTGTTTCACAGATGACCTACAGCAGAGTAAAGACAAGACCTAAAGACAAGACCCAAGAAATCTGTATTTCATTACAAACTCTGCAAGGGACTATGTGCAGAGTCTGGTGCGACAGTGGAACAGGTTGCCCAGAGAAGCTGTGGCTGCCCCCTCCCTGGCAGTGTTCCAGGCCAGGTTGGACGGGACTTTGAACAACCTGGGCTAGTGGAAGGTGTTCCTGCCCACGGCAGTGGCTTGGACTACACGATCTTTAAAAGGACCCTTCCAACCCAAATCATTCTACAATTCAACATGTTCACAATCCAGTCCCTTCTTCCCCTCTCCTCTACCCACCATTTGCCCTGTTTCTTCTTTTCTCAGTTCTCAGCATCCCTCACCAGACGTACCAACCTCCTTCCCACAAACACAGCCTCCCCACCAACCTGCTCTGTCTCTCCCTCATCCCAGCTTGCTTGAGCCTACTCCAGCTCCCTGCTCCAGCTTCTGCACCTCCTGCTTCCTCCACACAGCCCAGGAGCTGCAGAGGGGCCTGGGCAGAGCAGAAGATACATCCCTGCACTCATCATAGGTAAAATGTACCAGCCCTACCCCTGCAGCCTCCAGTCAGGGTCTCTTCAGCTGTTCTGCAGGGTAGGTGGGACACAGGCTGAAGGACATTTGGTTGTGCTACCACGATCTGTACATGGAGCCTGATGAGCACTGGTGCTACCAGACACTACAGCATGCACAACAGAATTATCATCTGTTATTTTGGCAGCTCACATCTCTGCTGCAAAGTATGATTTATGAAAGACTCGCAGCCTGGCAAATGGGGTGGAGCAGCAGTGTGATGGCAAAAGGGTCCCCCTGACATGCCCAGTCCTCCAGAACTCTGCCTGACCTTCTCTCAAGAAACCAAAATGGTAATAAATATTGCAGAAAAAATAGCATCTAAAAGCTGTCAGCATGGACCATTTTTCCCTCAACATTGTTTTGAAAAAGGGCTGAGCAGTTTGAAACTGCCTATGAAACAGACTCGGAAGAGCACTTCGGCGTGCAGGACCCATGCACTAAGCTCGAGGGACCAGATGTCACCCACACACAGCCCGTACACTGTGCCAGCAGCAAGTTGCTACCTGGCCCTCACAACCACCTTGCAACTGCCCACGGACAAGTCCCTGCAACTAACTTTATGGGAGAGCTTGCCCCACCTCTCAAGTCAGTACATGCAAGCCTGCAATCACCTCCTTGAGCTGTGTTCGGGAGTCGCAGTCCCAGGGCGTGGGGCAAGTGCCTCCCACCAGTAGTTACTGCAGAGAGCTGGTGCTGCTGCCAGGCCAGGAGCTCAGGGGGCTTCAGCACATAGGAGTGGGTCCCTGTTTGTCACGGGAAGGAGCCGGGATCCAGTGTGCAGGTGGAAAGGCTCCAAGCAGGCACAACACATAGAATATGCACAAAACACAGAGCATGCAGCCAGGAACATGCCAGAAGGACAGGGGGCAGTTGCCACCACCTGAATCCAATTCTGCTGCCACCACTACCTTTGATCTGCCACTGATACCCTGCCAAATTAAGTTGTATGTCCCCAGATCCCACGGGAATACTAAATGCCATGTATTTTCTTCTGTCTTGTGCATATCTCCCCATAATCCATTTTCCTGTGGACTAAATATAAAATTCATACACAGTAGCTGCATCAAGGCCCCACTCTCTCTTCCTCCCCTCTGTCCATTCCTCCTCCTCCTTGATACAAACTACAAAACCCATCTTCTCCTTCAGCAGTTCCTTCCTACACCCTCAATAAGATGCAAAGGCAGGAAGGGTAATGTTCAGAATATACAGTTCAAGAAAAAAAGTCATTTTTCCAGAAAGTTAATTTTGAAGTGATTAAATAAGACAGTGGGTGAAACAGGAAGCTAATGTACACAGTTCTAAGATTATACACGTAATATGCTGTATTAAGGACTTCTTACCTAGACAAAGGAGTTATTCAGAAGTAAAGACTGCCAGTAGGTTTCTCCAGTTTCTCTTGAATTACTTCAAATGGATACAACCCATTTTCACTTTAAAACATCTGCTTTACACAACTGTTCAGAGGGCTTCATCTTCAGTGCAATGTTGCTTAAATAATAATACATGCGAACTTGCATATCATTCATATCTAATGCCTTGCCAACCCACACCTTCTTTTTACTAATTATCATGTGGAAGCCTGTCAAAAGTGTCAAAAGCTTTTTTTTTTTCTTTAGCTACTACTTTTATCAGAATTAAAAAAAAAAAAAAAAAAAAGGATGAAAAATTCTGAAAGATGTAATTACTTTAACTATGCTCATTTGTTTCCCAAGGCTTGTGCCTACAAAAGGTCAGAAGAAACCCCTGGACTTCAGTGGACTGAACCTCTGGGACTTCACTGCACCCTGCACCAGCCACCTCTGGAGGAGCCTTGAAGAACTGAGCTTATTTCGCTGCCTTACGTTTCCACTCCCATAGCCGCAGAAGTGGGAATTCAGCTCATACAGACTGCAAGACGTGATAACTGAAGTTTAGTATGCAGCTCTTAACCATGGCTTGTTAAAGGACAGGTAACAGGGACTCATAAGAGCAACATGTCAATTCTTCCCAGTCATAACTGGAAAAAAAGGAAAGATTTCACAACTGTGCAAGTTGCTGACTTGTCAAGGGAGTCACAGCATTGCCATTTCCAGCACAGAATGATTTTAAATTTTTATACAGGTCTCACATTTTAGTACAACAAATGGTTATGTACAAAGAGAAACTGAGTAAGTATCTATGCAGTAGAACAAAAGATGCTACAATAAACTGCAAGTAAAACTAGATCATTTACACTACTGATTAAGATAAATGAAGTTTCTACTAAAAAACTTACTACTACATTTAGAGTAATGGTAAAGCTTCCACAGCACACAGAACCAAATAGTTCAAGTTAGTTAAATAAACTGAGGTCTGAACAACATTGGTGCCTCTGCAGAGCACCATGGGGCACACTCCCCTTGTTGCATGGCGTTTGTGCCCTTGACTACAGCTGAAATGGCAACTCATGCCACTTTGGTCTCTGCAGCAGACAAACCCAGACAGCCTGGTAAATTGAGCAATATCACTTACTAAATCTAGTAATCTTAGTTAATACTAATGTGTGTAGTGCAGGAAGAGCTCTATGCCACAGCTGGGAACACCCAAACAGAAAGACCCTCATACCGTTACACTCAAGATGTTTGAAATAGCTTTTCTCTCTCCCTGATGTATTTCTCCTACTTCTAATCCACTCCCTCGAGACACTTCTTTTTAAGGAAGACAGACTGGAACAAGTTAGGAGTAGACAGGAGAAGGTGGCCTATATGTACTGTATTCTTGGGGGAAGTACATGAGCAGTGCTGAGATAGCATCCAAAGAGCCTTGCTAAGACAGGTGAAGGCAGGGAGGGCTTTCCCGTGCTTGCTGTTTGGGATATACACTGTTGTGGACTTTGCAAATGTTTGCTCACTGAGCTAAGTATGGGATTGGCAGACGCTAGGTAGAACCAGAATTACAAAGATCCAAAAGCTTGCACTCTTCCCAAATATCTTTCCTCACCTTTTCTGGTACTTGTCCGTGGTCCAATGAGACATCACCTAAGACAACTGGGCTGTAACAAGGTATAATCTCTCCCTTGAATCTAACATTCCACTTAAATGGATTAAGCAGTTCCTAATGCTAGATACTAAAACTGACAAAAATATATGTGGCTTTCGCCACTATTGGTTTTAGCAATTGTTCCAAATTAAAACCAAGTCTTCTCAATTCTGTAATTTTAGGATCTTTATTAAAAATCAGCCATTTCACTTACGCTTGTGCTCAATTATCTGCATGCTGGAAAGAAAATGTCAAAAGCACAAATTTTATTATTCTTCTCCCCGTCCCCACTGAAGCTTCAGCCAGGCAGCAGCTACCTCAAAGCTTCACACTGCACATGCCTAAAGACTTCAACCAAGAGAAGCAGCTGCCAAATTCAGAAGGCAGTAAAAGGCTTAGAATTAGAGGGCTCCCGGAGGCTAAACATTTTTTAAAAGTAAAAACTCAAAAATAAAAACTAGAGAGGAGGAAAAACCCTGAAGTTACACCCTCCTGGAACAATATGCACACAAATCTCTCATAACCTTCTGAGTCACAGCTATGAGGGTTAATAAACCCAGCATCAACCAAACGGTTGCTGGGCTTTGCAATATTCTGCAGAGCCTTGCAGGAATCACTGGAGCTGCTTTAAGCCTACTTCAACTTCTGGAGGTGAAGAAGAGTAAACAAACAGGACACACAACTGCTCTCTCCAGTTCAAGGCTCTTAATCCAGGCCTTCCTACACAGGACCACTGCAGATAACTGCTAGCTCCTGCAAGAGTATTTTTGCTTAAATTCCTCAACACACAGAGATCTTGTGGATCTCCCCTTGCAATGAGTCTGCTTTAATCAAAAGAAATGCTTCAGCTGCAGTCATCCAGACTTGATTCCTGAGAACAGGGCAGCAGCATCACACTGGTGACATTTGTTACTGATTAATTCTGGTTTTAGGGAATGCCTTTTCCTGAAAAGTTGTGGAATAATCTGATCAATGGTGCCCCTGAAATCAGTATCTTCCTGAGAAAGACAATATAAGAAAGAAGAGATCATTGTTCTTTTAATAGAAATTTTACTTCTCTCTCAGAGGTAGGAAAGAAAATTCTACAAAATACATAGCTGCAAAGTTTTAAAGTGCAAGAAAAAAAAAGTAGATGATATACAGTTTGGAATTAAAATTTTTGTGGATAAAAATATCGTGAGTACACCTGTGTGCTTGGGGCTAAGATCTTTTTTTAAAATCAAATGTGATGTCATATTCTGCAAAGAACATAAGAAGAATTACAAAAAATACTGAGATTCATAGCTTCCAGGGAGAAAAAACAATAACAAAACACACACAGACACACATGAAAGCAACCATGAAAGCTAAACATTCACCGAAGAAACGCAGGAATCTTAATGGTAAAAAAAATTATCTTAGCTCACTCTGCTTTGAATGGGTAACTGGATTGAAAATAAAATTTATGATGCATATGTGATTTTTCACCTCTACAAACTTTCAATTCAATTATAAATCATACTTGTAGCAGTCAAAAAGTACTTTTCCTCTTTATTACAACCTTCTAGCAGCTGCCTGTTTCTTCCCTGTATTGCATTACACATTGTTTTAAAACTTTGCCTAGCACCACTATGCCTGGCACAATACAGAAAAAAAGAGGATCACTTCTACCTGCTACAATACAAAACAGATGGGTATCACTTCTAACTTGGATTAATTTATTGATGCTGTGCAACACATGGTGCCACAAGCAGCTGCAATGACAAAAGCAAGAGTCCGGTTCCACAGGACACAATGGCTGATCTAGAATACCCCAGTCTGCCTGCAGCACCCACTACTCCTGTAATTTATCTTCTGCCTCTGGAAGCTGATTTAATTCTTTTTTTTTTTTTTTTTTTTTTTTTTTTTTTCTGTTGGTGTAGCATGTTAAATTAACTCTGACAAATTAGTCTGTCGAGTGTTGAGTGGATAAAACCACAGAGAGCAAGAGAGGGAAGGGGAAGTGAGACCTTCTCCCAAGCAGCCACACGGTGTATGTTAGTTTATCTGCCTGAGCTATTGTAGCCTGAAATGGGAATGGATGGCTGGGGGAGGGTGGACATCAAGTTTGCCCCCAAGACCAGCATCTACTTAACCTCAGTCTCCTGAACTTTATACTACTATCTTCCAGCTCCCACAGCTCTCTGGTTTGTTAACCTTTACTCCTAAGCAACCCTATACACCCTCTTATCGCAGAACATCTGAAGGACCAAGCCTGTCATCTTTAACATCCCTCATTCAGTCTCTCCCATCTATGTTACATTGTATTCTTTCATTTAATTGAAAAAATTGAAACATTACCACATAGTGTTACTCATCTTCAAAGTCAGAGTTAGAATGATTTTACACATCAATCTGCATCAGAAACAAGGTAAATTTTATGAAAAGAAGCAGATAAAAGAAGAAAGGGTTCTTTCAATTTAGCTTTGCCTGGGAAAAAAAAAGGAACAAAAAAAAAAAAAAAAGTGGTAAGTTGCCCTGGTATTGACTCCCTGTTTAAACAGATTTTAGAAATAAGCATATCAATCACCCAGGGGTATGTCTTCACATAAGAGACTAGGGTCCCAGCAAGAGTATCCTACCTAGAGATGACAGCTACAGAATGGAATCTCTCAAATAATTTAGACATGAGACAATGTTGGAATAAACCACACTACTCTGTTCACTGCTGTAAAGTTTCACCTTAATTCCTCACAACCATGAACTCCATAAAAAATGAGTAGATACAGCTATACTGCTCTTGGGAGACCATACCAAAAAACATATTTTCCAACTTCCATGAATTTTAGTTATAAAGCATTCACTTAACACAACAGCAAACATTTTTCAATTTCATAGCTGTACATTTAATCCCACGAGTCAGTTTCTTAACTGTTTCCAAAAACCAAAACAGAGCATCCAGGTCATAAAAGCTGAAATACAGTTCAGATAACCAATGATTTAATTCAGCTATAATTTTTTTCTTTAAGACTACTGGCATGATGGTAAGAAACCTTTTTTTTTCCAGACTTGTGCAGTTAACATGTTTATTCTAAGTCTTTCAGATAACAAACTGTGAAATGTGGCAAAACCAATCAAAGCAAAACCTACCATCAATCATGTTGGGGCAGTGGGAATCCGTAACCAAAAACCTTACTATTTGTATCCTTTTTATCCAGCTTTAAAAACAGAGGTGGAAACACTGAGCTATTAAATAACAGAGAGGCCAGGTAAACTACCACACCCATATGCCCCCTGCCACCTTTCAAATGACTGTGCTTAGAGCTTTTAATAAAACAGAACTGTTGTAAATATAAAGCCTTGATTTTAGATTTTGTCCAATCCATTAAACTTTGCTCAGAAGAAGTCAAGAATTTTTAATGTTCAGTTCTGAACATAATCAGTAGCCATAATGAGCTTTTTGATAAACAAACTATTAATAAATCTTTGGACCTACAGAAGTGCTCAAGCCCAACACAAGTTGGGCAATATCACTGCCCAATATTGTGTACTATCACAATATCACAACACAGTATCACTTGTTCGTGATATTAAGAATCTCTTCTTAAGAAAAACAGAGTGGAACAAATAAGCAACTTTTCAGGAGTAGTGTATTGACCATATTTCTTCCCAAATTAGAAAGAATGATGGTAAGAGACAACTGGGAGACAACATCTCTCAAAGAAGATGACAGTACAACTGCTCCAGCTCTAGCTGCCACAGCAGCACTGCCCGCTGTGATAACCTCCAGCTCCCTATACATATTTTAGTTTGGGCCCAGAGGGTGCTCATGCAGTGATCATCATCACTCACCCCTCTTTGGTTCATATCGTGGCCAAGTCTTGAAAGTACACTCTTGCAGCGCAGCAGGAGCACTCAGGTGCTGATAAGTGACATGTGTCTGTGCACATCAGACTACAGCCAGTCCACGGTAAATGCAGAGATGTACAGATACTCGAGTCCTACTCAGTATTTAAATTCATTCAACTGTTTTGTTTTTCTTCCTCTTATCCCACGTTTCCTGCTAATGTAGACAGAGCACCAAGAGACAGCATCTCAGAGCTAGTGCATCTTAGATACTTCTTTTAAAATATTCTGCCCTTCTGTTACAGATCCTACAGCATACCAGTCAAGAAAAGGTTTATCTGTATGCAACTGGTAGCTGACCCTGGCCTACATGTCTGCCAGACCACAGACCAAAACCTCAAATTTTAAAAATGGATTTTTATCACTTCTCAGTAGAGAAAGGCCTTGAACCTTGCAAAACATATAAATGCTTAACTTAAAAATTGTATGTATAAATCTTTTTGTCCCAAAGGATCCCTAATTAGTTCATGAAAACATCTGAACACAGAGGAAATTACTTATTTCCAAACTGAAATACAGCCACCACAGGAATTTCTCCCTCACACACACAGTCTATCATAAAAGGGAGGAAAAGAAAAAACCTATCCTTGCAAGTCCCCCAGTGCATGGCATTGTATAGAGTTAGCTAAATTACAGTGATGTGTATTTTTTACTGTGCGAGGAAATGTCTCAGAATCCTCATTTTCTTAGACTCAACTGGAGTTTGCCATGAGCATTTTCAGAGTTTGACGTTGCAGTCCTACTGAAGTCCACAGCCAAACTCCTATCAGCTGTACAGCATCAGGATGTTGTCTCTTACTCCAGACCACATCAGTAATTGTTTACTGTGTTACACTGAGCTATTTTAAAAATGCTTTATATCCATGCCTCATATAAACCATGGACACAAACTCCTTAAATTAAATTTTAAAATTAAATTCAAAATTCAATTGGAACCTGAAAATGATGGCCTTATTTTTCAGATCACTAGAGCATAATCCTGGCTGTCACTGCCCTATTATTTTGGCCTATACTTGGAAGATGTAAAGCAAAAAGGCAGAAGAGCAGATACTGGTTCAAATAAAGACTGGCCTGAGTCTGGGGATATGCTAATGCCTGTCAGGTTTTTATCAGTTTAGATAAAGACCCCATTGCCCCCTGCGGCCCAGCCAGCCTCACCAGACCACCCATCTAGCTGCAGACCTCGCTCACCTCCAGGAAGCCATCCCCTGCCAGCACGCAGTTCATCGGACCCCGAGCCATAGGACCACGTCAGGTAACACATTAAGCCTGGCCTGCTTACTTCAGGGTCAGGAGAAGGACCCACCTGCCGGACCCTGCACACTGCTTAAAGCAGCATCTCCATTTGGGAGACGGAAGGATGCTTTCTAGGCAGCAACAGGTCTGTGTAAAACAGTTTGGGAAGTACTGGACAGGAAAGGGGAAGGAAGTAACAGAGTGGTAACTGGTTTTAGTAAACATAAATATGAAACTGATTGTAAGCATATCTCAGGTTTCAGGATTATTTTTTTCATTTTCCCCAAGGGGGAACAAAAATTTTAAAAGCTGTTTCTAATGCTGCTGACTTCAGGGTACAAAACCTTCCACAGCCTGAGGGAAATCCTAGACACCACTGCCCAGTCATCCCCCACTTGGGTGTTCAGGAGCTGCCACGGGAAATCTCAAAAGCTGTTTCTGTCTGTTGTGTTTTCCACCACAGTTGTAAGAAACAGCTGGTTTTCATGAAATACAAGGTTCCTTAAAAAGTTTTCATTAAAAAATACTTCCCTTTACTAGCTTGAAACAGTGACTGTTTCTCCATGTTTTCTATTTACATATTGAAATGTGCTTATCTAGTCTGTATCTTAGGAACCTCACAGTTTAAAGCTTAGCTTAGGCTCCCATTCACACACAATTCTCAGATGACTACAAGCCAGTAACAGTGTTTCATATATTGATCTGCAACAGATTATACAAGTTACACTTAAAACCAGAAAATATTTCTTCTTACCTAAGTTCCCAATCAAATAGAGGGTCTATGCTGTTAAGAAATGCAGACTGCTTTTTTCACAATGAGGTGTTTACTTCAGATTTTAAATTGAAAAAGGCAGTATCTAAAAACACTGCTAGAGACCTTCAATACTAGTTTTCAAATTAGTATATTATATTTATTCAATAATCAGTCATGTCAAAGCAAGACAAGAAAATGATGGACCATGTCCGATTTTCCTCTTTGGAAGTAATGGAGTGTGGACAATCTCACTTAATTACTTTCCAAGGAATTAATTTAGTGAAATCATGTTAACATATCATTATCCCCACCCCATCTCCCTAAAAAACCTTAGGGAGCTACTTCCACATTTTAATTATGTAATGGACGAACATTTTAAATTGCATTTCATGGAAAAAGAGCAACATCCATAGTTTCTTTTGCTCTCTCTCTAAGCTTTCACATTTCCTTATGGCTGCCCAATTAGTGTCATTTGTGAACAGCAAGAACTCAAAAACAAAAAACAAACAAACAAACAAAAAAAGTAGTCATTATACCATTTCATGCAACCTTCCTACTTATTCCCTCACATCTTCCTCAAGATTTTAATGATCAAAAGACAGGTTCTTCATTACAGCTTCACAAAATTTCTCTTGACAAAAGAACTGCAACATCAACTTTAAAATCTTCATCTTAAATTTCTAAGGAAAGGAGAAACAGGAGGGAAGTCAGGATAAAACCTATTAAAATGTATGTCACTGAACTGGCATACTCCCTCACTCCCACCTCACGTATTCGCTTTTTAATAATGTACTTCTAACATAATTTTAATCCTTATTTGAATTGTTTGCATGTGGTTTAAACTTCAATAAAAAAAAAAATCTGAGTTTTGCTATTCTTAATTAGAACTTAAAACACATATTTTATCAGCTCTGTAAAGTACTATTAAATTTTAAAAACTCCTTGAAGATCAGATAAAGCATGTTTTTCTGCTGAGAGCCCAATGCTTTAATTTGCAATTCTGTATGTTGTTTTATTCATGATAAAATACTTGATACTTGTAGTTTCTCTCCATACTGGTAACACTGACACAGATTCTCTATCGAGGTTTGAGTCTCACCAAAGGATTCTCTCATGAACGGTCAACATTTTCATTTGTTTTTAAAAGCTTAGTTAAAAAAAAAAAAAAATCCAGTAACTACAATTGATGCTATCCATGACTAAAATGAGGTTTAATAATTCACGATTTGGAAATACATAGCTAATTAAAGGGCAACAAATTCTTCTTACTTATATAGTGTCTTATTACAAATAATAGTTTGAGCTTTAATAGGCTAACAATATATATTGTGAAAGTGTCCATTACAGCAAGTTATTTTTATTTCATGTGTACTATTTGATTCTGCATTCAATTACTGCACATACAAAAATTGTGTTTCTGTATGCCACCTGTCCCCTTTATTCTGGGATAGAAGAAAATAAGTTCTAGAAGCAAGTTGATGAAAAAAATTAACTTATATTCTCTATAGCTCAAAAATGTGTGAAACAGACACATAATGTAGAGTCCAATCCAGCATTACATTTAAGAGTTCAATTGTAAGAGCCAGAACAAATCTCAATGAACAAAAAAATAAGAAAATGCTGTCCAAGCATTTTGGGGTCATAAAATCTTCTGCTGTCCTATAAAACTGATAGAAGTTTCATATAGGGTATGTCCTCCATTCCCAAGTTCAAAACACGTCGCTGTCCTGGAGAGAACAGGTCTAGAAACGAAACATGAGAAAGCCTGGTTTGTCTGTCCATCTCTATTGTTACGGGCTTTTGAAGAAAACAACAAACACGAGTAATGCTATTTACACATTTGCAACACCTTTTCATACACAGAGTGTGTGAATCTGCCCTGTGAGAACCAAATTAAATCCAATTTTGCTTTGCATTAGTCCTAGGAAACAATCATGGGACAACAAATTCCAGACTCTTCCAACCCTTGACAGATTTGAGCTAGTGACCTGAAAGCTGTAAGGCTCAACTTACCATTGCTCCTTCCCTAATCCATACTGTATTGTGCGATTTTGGTCCAGCTGTAGGAAGCTGTAGGAAGGAAGCAACTGGTTGTATTTTGGAAGGTAAGGGAGAGGAAGTGTGAGAGTCAAAAGGGAAAGAAGAGCCGACTGCCAGAATAATACTGTCCATAAAGGTTTCCTGTTTGTGATGTTCACTTCCTCACCAACAGGGTATTGCTTCACTTGTAGATACGCGAGTTGGAGAGAAAATGTACATATACTTGATTTATTTTCAGGAATGGTGGATAATTACAGAAGCAGAAGATTCACACTGGAAATAAACTGACCAAAACTAGTATATGAACTGATTCACACAACTTACCTTTCATGACTTGAAATAGGGACTGACAGTTATCAATTACCTATTACCGACTATCAATTACCAATTACTTGTCAAAAATTTTATATGATTTAGTGATTTGGGGATCAAAAAGGAAATGTTACTTTTTAAGATGGTTCTTTTTATTCTTTTTTTTTTTTTTTAATAAATGTTAACATAGTTGGTTATCACTTCAAAATTTTCTCGAACTCTGAATTTTTGTACTAGCATTTACACTTCAGCTAATCAGTTAAACAGAACTGTAATTAATATTATGGAATCCCTTCCCAAAGAAATCAATTTCATTAAGAGAATTTGTTTTACACTTTTTACTGCTTTACCCAGATACTCTACATTTGAAGTTTCTGTCTGTTGCAGAAACCGCTCTTTGTCAGCTCCAATTTTCCCACTATCCAAGTGAAGGACATTAAAGAGTTGCTAGAAGTTGTAAATGAATCAAATTCTCTTCCGTCTCTAAGTCCACAGTGGAATTTTGCAGAGCACAGACAATCACAGATTTCACCCTTTACATTCTACGTGACTAATAATCCTGCCCACAGCCCTTAGGATGGTGAAGGCCATGTTCATTAGGTCATCGTTACGGCTCTAAATGGATAAGAGAACTGTGGTCAGAGGACCCACAGACCTCTGCCCACATGCTGCGTGCCTCCCCAACCTGCCTACAATCACTGCTGATCACTCTTGCAGCTCACTAAATCAGCTGGAGGTAAAATGAGCACTGTCTATAATTCCAGTACATGCTTTGTTCTGTAGTTTCATGTCCACTGCAGTTCTCTCCAACACTTTTAAGCAGATGCTAAAAACCTCAACACTATTTTGCCTTATCAGTATCCTACCACTTTTACCTTCAGCTTAAATAACATATTACTAACACCCTGACTGACTGTAAATAAACATAATAGCTTTCTACCTAAAAACTACATAAAAGTTACATCAATACCAAGGAAGGTATCTACAAACAGGCACAGTTAATATTATCCAAGCTTTATTTTCAACATTCAAAATTAACTAATTGTTACCTAGAAAGTAAGATGTAAGTTGAGAACTGTGCTTGGACAGGCATTAAGAGGAGTTATTTTAGTGTCTTTCTTAAAAATAAACAATAAACAGAATAGCCACAGCAACTAGCAAAACATTCTGTGCATCTGAAGAGACCATCCTCCGAAAAATCAAGAAGATTTCAAATGAATGCGATAAACTCCCACAATGTACTCCCACAATGGGTATGTACTTCCCTCTGAATTTACAACTAAGGAAACTAAAGCAACAAGAATGAAGTAACTTGCCTAAAATCACACTGCAAGCTTGTATTTCTTGCTTTGATGCTATCTATCTCAGACTGACACTTGTGTTCATTAACACGTTTCTCAAACATCAACCCTACCCTTACTGTTCTGTAAAAGAGAGTTGAAGAAAGTAGGTGTCTTTGAACTGGCTGTGCTAAATATTTGCCCTAGATTTTAGACATGCAATTCAAAATGAACTTATTTTCCTCACCTCTTGCTTCTCTCCCCTCCTTCTCCATTTACTGTACTTTTTACGCATTGCAAGCCATCAAAATACGTTACTAAACAACCATGCAGGCTAGATCTGCATGAGTAAAGGAGGGGTGGGGGAAGACACAAATTCTTCTCCTGAATCCAGAACCCCTCCTAGAGAGAAATGGAGGCTTGGGGTTAAGTTTGCCCTCTTAGTATTCCTTTCTTCTCTAACCAGATCCTCCAACAGGCAAGATCCTGCTCCCTCATCCCCATCACAATCTCTTGCCAACAACTGCTCCCTTTCTCCCCCACCCCTTCCATAGCTGCCACCTGCCTTGAGCAGGGAGAAGGGACCGGCAAGTGGGAGAAGCTGCAGCCATCCTTGGGCCCTGGCGCTACCCTACAGGTGATCTGCAGTTATTTTTACAGGAGCGCAGGCTTTCTATTCAGATTTTTCCAAAAATAATACTTACAGTCTCTTAATCATTTCTGCAGTTTGAGACCATCAAAATACTCCATCATGTCTTTACTTGTAAAACTAAAATTAATCCTTTCTTCTGCGTTCAGAGCAGAAAACCTCACTGCATACAGCAATGATCACTTCAACTGCTTACCAGCCATTTCTGTATTTCACTTTACCTTACACCATAATCGCATTTTCCTTCACATCTCCACCACTTTGTTTGCTCTGTTTGGTTCTTCTTTATGCCTGCCTCACTCCCAACTTCACATCATCTTTCATACTACCCATTATACTTGCAGGAGCTTCCCACTTGCCTGTAAAACAATTTTCTTCTTTCAACCTGAAAACTCTCAGTGGCATCCTCCATCTGTATTTTTTCTCCTAGTGTGTCTGTGTGAAATACCTGATCATCTCAAAGGCAGTACTCAAAGGCCTGATTCTCTTGTTCTTCCTTGTCTCATTGAATATAGTCCCACTAAAGACAAACTCATAAAAAGTCTTCTGAATTCAACCACTTTCTTTCATAAACACAGAATAATACAAGTTTACAATAGCCATTGCACTCACTAGCTACAATGAGATGACAGCTAGGTGAGCGATCTTGTCAGTAACATTCTAGAACATAATACTCAAGGATTAACTAAGACTTTAAAACCTATGTACAGCATAAATACATACGGCTTATTTCCATCACATATAATAGGTGCTCAGAGTTAAATCAGCATGAGTGACAGTTCTCAGAAATATGCTACTCTGCTTATTCAAACTATTCAGAAAGTGCTGCTACTTCTACTACTTCCACATGCATGCTAGTATCATGAACACTGTAAAAGCAAAGCCCAGGGATTTTGGTAGGAAGACAGCTTGCTTATAAATGGGTTAGAGTATAAATTTTGAAATACGCTGCTGTATGTTTTCTTTTTTAAAATACTTACAATAAAATATTTGTTAAGTTTAGGCAAAACAGGCATCTGTTATTAGCGTACAACCCCCATACATAGTCATAGTTGTCTCTCCTGAAGAGCTCTGAGAACACAGCATCACCACACAATGCACAGCCCACACGCGCGGCGACTTGTGCCCTGAAAAACTGCTCAGTCTCAAGGTCCGCACGTATTAGAGTTTTCTGATAACCCGTCCCTTTCTTGAACCACACCACAAAGAAAATAATGTAAAATTTATCATCCTCATTTCTTCCCAGAGAAGAGGCAGTTATGTTTGATGCAGTTGCTGTCATGAAGCAATTTAGCATGAACCTGACTCCAGCTGCTCAGATAGCAGCAGAAAGCCAGACTACTAAAATCTGGAGGAATGAGAGATCCACAAATCAATTTTCAATGAAATATGAGATTATGAACTCTTGCAATTTTGCTGCTAGAAAGCAATAACTAGAATGAAAATAAGGTATTTTGAGCTTAAAGTTTACCGTGAAGTACTCTTTGTAACATTTAGGATATCCGATTTATTTCCCCCCAAATCACAGTAAACACCAGCCAGCTGAATGATCCCAAATACTATGCAGGCCAACCTCCAAACACCTCCTCTGAGGATACTGGCAGTTCCTCACCTCCTTTTTCCTTTTTTACGACCTATCACTGCAGCCCAGCAGCTCCCCTGTCACGCTGCCACCCAGGTGACGCCACCACCCCAATAACCCCTACCTTAAAAAATAACAGAAAGCGGAATCAGCAACTGCAGGCCAACTCCCCGAACTCCGCACAGGCATCTGACGCCCAGCAGCTATCCCTGGCTGGCGCGGAGCCGCCGGGTGGGCTCCCGGGGAGGGAGCGGAGCGGGGCGGGGGGCG
>NW_020799101.1:13706697-13731170 GCF_003259725.1 Athene cunicularia
GTGTCCTGGTGGGCTGAGGGGGAGCAGAGCCGTCCCCGCGCAGGGAAACGCCCGCCGAGTGGCTCGGGGGATTATGCCAAAAGTCCGGCCGCGCAGGGAGCCACGGCTCGGAATCTGAATTCAAGGCAGAAGTTGTGCGGTGGCTGCTGGGGCAGCCTGGCAGCTGGAGAGCGCAGCCTCAGCATCCGCCGTGCCGCAGCAGCTCTCCCCGCGCCGCTGCTTTATCAGACGCTGCTCTTGCTTCTCCCAGTGAAGCAACAGACTGCGTGTCATTGCACCCTGCGTCCTCCGCTGGTTTCAGTGGCGATTCAGCTGGCTACAAGATAGAGTTGTCAAGATAATATTGTAACTGATACCCTCTTACAATAACAAAAAAGTAATTTTTATGCCATTTTATACAGCTCTAACTATTTAGTTTGAAGAATATTATACACTTTTCCAATATAGGATAATAAAATAATTTCAGCTGCTTTTAATATTTTTATGTAGGTGTGTCTATAATGTCCATTCACGGTGAGATGAAGGTAGTGATACAAAACCGGTGGCTAGTAATATAAACTTGTTTTATACCTTATGGGCTTCAGTTTCCATGCTAGCAATGTCCAGTGACTGAAACGCATTTTTATTGCAAGCTCGTTGAAGTACACAAGAAGAACAGTGTATTACATATCTAGAACACCTTTCATCTTGAAAAATGCCAAAGCACTTAGCAAAGCATGTCCTCAGGTCTCAGTCCTTTCAGGAGTTGTTTGCAAGGCAGTTCTGTCATGTGGATCCATTTACGTGCGTGGGTTCGCTATATATGAGTCTTGTCACCAACCACTAACCGTGGTGGTGCTAACACAAAAATATGCTATAAAATTAGGCAGAGATCTCAGTTCCATATTAAAGCAGAGTGAAAAGTGCTCCCTCCTGAATTGCCAGTGCCAGTATCGGTAGAGTCATCTTCAACACAAGTACTTAACCAGCCTGATGGTGCTTAACTTGTATCTGACAAAACCAACTGCATTTTATAGCTGTGGGCTATAAAATAACAGAAATTTATGGTAGTCTAATTATATTTAAAAAAAAAAAATTGAAAATTACTTCAGCAATACTGAAGACAATAGATTTTCTTAATGTTTTAAATGAGCCATGGTTCTTTCTCATCTTTAAAATTAACACAGAGGCCTTAGGTTTTCTCAGGACCTTTCCATTCATAGGCCATTAAACTTTTCAATGATGTCATACTGTTCTAAAAAAGTCAACACACAGAAACACATATGGATTTTTGGCAGACAAGTTACAATAATAGAAAAATGAAGCTCATTTTTAATACAAATTTTAATTAAGAATTTCATTGATTTTAAAACACTATTGCCATGATTAGGTTGTTATTTTTGAGGTTGAGAGGTGTTTTAATAAGCTAATTTTTCACCAGCTAGAGACAGTTTCAGCACAAGTATTGTGTTTGCCATTAAATGTCAGTGTTAGCTTAACCTATACCTCCTTCAGATGTGCAAGTTCTGGAAAATAAATCTATGAAATCTATGCTGTCTAGAAGTATTATGTCTGTACTAAAAAATGTGTGGTCAGTGAGAGTGAGATAAGTGAAATAAACACCCAGTAACTTTTATGTCTGCCAAAGCAGAAGAAAGGACAAAAAAAGGGGCAATGCAGCTCCATTTCAGAGAGCAGAAATTAAAAGTCACTTAGAAACTCAAATATAAACCTGATCTGAACATAGTATCGTTAAAGGAAGATACAACATCTGAAAGCTTACAATAGATTGCTGACCAAAATTAGTTGTGAAGGTGTCACTGAAGCCTATGAGCTCACCGCACTGCAAGTCAGCTCAGTGATGTGACAGAAAAATAATCTCAGCTCCAGTCTCTAGAGGCTGGTATGATGCCATTATATTCTGAAGGCAAAGGTTAGGAAAGGAAAACAGTTTCATAATTTAATTGCAAAGATTTTGAGACCTGTTACAATCTTACTGCACTAAACTACACCACAAGGTGCAAAACGAAAAAGAAATTCTGTCTGGGTGTGGGAACAATGGGACAATGGATCTGAAGGATGCACTAATGTGTCCCTGGGAATTCTGCTGGTACGGTGAAACAATGAAAACTCTTTATTGTCCATTTTTCAGTAAACTATAGCTTTAATCATTTATACAGATAAAAGCTAGTGCATCAGAAAATGGGAAATCATATAGATGGGGATGTGGCATCCTGAGCAGTGTAGTGGGACTGATGTATCTGGAGGGGAGTTGTTGCTGTATGTGCACACTCATTGCAGACAGTGTCAGAAACTGTATGATGTTACATTTTTGAAAGCTGTATTTTTAAACTAATAATTTATCAAGTTTCATTTCTATGGAGTAATATAATACAAATATCTATTTGCTAAGTGAGAACAAGAGAGCTTTTACCTATCCCTAGATGAATTTTCAGGAGTTAATACTCTGATTTTAGACAAAGAAGCCTTGTTTCCACTCCCTGTTAATAGGCTATAGTGAAATAATCTTCATGTTTATGCATTCCTGTTCCTTTTTTATTTCTATTGCATTACTAATAAATTTTAAAAAATACCCTATGGCAGTTTCATATCAGAAGTATTGTAGTTCATAACTCTCAACACTATAGAATTGTAGAGTATTATAATATGATGTTTTAGCTAATGATACCTTTGAGTCGAGTGAGCTGTCCCAGTCATCATGTCAATACGAAACAAAGAAATCAAAGTTACAGTATCCTCTCAAAATCCACTAAAATAGAAGACATGGATTATATAAATCTTATCCCTGAACTGTTTACATTTAGCAGTGTTGAGAGAAAAAGCCCAATACGAGCATGTTTCACCTGGCTGGTAGAGATGGGCTTTTGAAGAGGGTTTTTCCCTTCTGGGTCATTTCAGTGGCTCTGTCATTTGGTGATGGCTTGAACAGTCTGTCCTTCATACCTGACACCTGGGTCTGTGCTGAACACCACTGTCTCCAGCGGGCTTGTTCAGGGAGTGTGATGATGATGCTTGGTAAGGGAAGGACGTTGGGATTTGGGTGTCAGTGGCAAAGCCTGATGTGCAGAGCTGCTGGTGGCAGCGGGTGTGCTGGGCCCACCTTTGCAGTTTACAGGAGCTGAAGGCTCATTTCAGCACAGAGGCTGGAAGGCTCTTTCAGGCTGGTGCAATGCATGTCTGCTGAACATGTCGTGAAAGCTTGGACGGCCACTGCTCACACTGAACATGCTTTGTAACTAGAGTAATCTTCATTGGGCAAACCATCTAGCACCATCAGCAAATGTGCTGGTTTTGCTAATATTTATCAGTGGATATAATAATAGCATCTATTTTAGCATGACTAACTTTTGAAGAGCCCTCAAGCTCTTTAGCAATCATTTGATAGGCCACGTTTACTGCAGCATGATCAAAGGGAGC
The DNA here is from genome assembly GCF_003259725.1 of Athene cunicularia. Lineage (NCBI taxonomy): Eukaryota > Metazoa > Chordata > Aves > Strigiformes > Strigidae > Athene > Athene cunicularia. The sequence goes on from NW_020799101.1 coordinate 13,710,115, forward strand.
TGAGCTCACTTCTGCAGCTCACTTCATTTCTATTTAAGACATGAGTCCATTTCACCATTTACAGTCTTACTTAATGCAGCAGTCAGTCTCTGCTTGAGCCTGGAAGGTTTTAAATTGCGTGTTTGTTCAAGTTTTGCTTTTCTTCTGTGAGTCAGAAGTTTTATCCATTAAAAAACTGAAGCACTGCAACACTTGGTCCCTGGCCCCAGACTACAATCCAAAACACAAGGTACCACGTGTGTGCTTCTCCCTGAATCATCTACCACTCATTCAAAATAGAAGAAATGGGCATCTCTGCCAGTGGTTTATCACCAGCACTGGGAGCCAGGTGGTCCAAAAGCTGGCATCGGAGCCCAGACCTCCTTCCACTGGCACAGTGCTCTTCCTCAGCGTTGGAGGACACGGTGATTCGGCAGGGGCCGGGGGCCAGCGCTGGGCAGCCGCAGTGCCCAGAAGCAGCAGCACCAGCTGCAGCTGCAGCTGCAGGGCACACACCACAGGAGCCCTGGGGAAGGGAAAGCCAGTGCCTGGGTTTTATGCACTCACAGGATGGGATCAGCATTGAGCAGAGAGGGGATCTGAAGTTAAATTTTGGATTTAGCTGCCTAAAGTCTGCTGAAATCCTGATTTAGACAGTTGGGGGGTTGTTTTGTTTTATTTCTTGTTTTTCTTTCAGTTTTTTTGGTTTGCCCTATCAGTGAGCAGCACCAGAGATTGGTTTTGATAAGAGAATTTCATGCAGTGAATAAATTGTCTTCATTCTTCAGAAGTGGATTTTCCTCACTGCTAGACTATCTCCAGATATTAGAGTGGGATTCTCTGTCAGGGTCCTATCATAGGCTCAAATAAGGATTTCCTCTCCTACTGTGGTGTAGGAAAGGAAGAAGTGCCTTACCGCCCAGTCTCCTTTGTGAAAACACTTCAACCGCTGGAATAATTATTCATTCTAAATAGCAGGACTCCAGCGTTTCAACCACAGCAGGGGTCTTCATGAATGTCACTACAAAGCACACTTCATGCATGTGGGAAAGATGGGGTATAAGGGGAGGATCACCATTATGCCAGCACAGTCTGAGTGCATTAAAAATACAATATAACAAATGTGGGATGAAACCATCAAAGGTATGCATGTTTTACAATCCAAATGAAAATATGTTGCAATATGTCTGTATACATCATGTTGTTTCAAATGACATATATTGCAATTGTGGAATTTTCCCCATCATTAAAAATAACATTCTTAATCATACGGTCCAGGAAAAAAAATATTGCTTTGCAGATTGATTAATTTGTAAATACAAAGAGAAGGCTTTGAAGATGAAAAGAATAATGCTTTGCACATCTATGACTCTTCCCATTCAAAGACGGGAGGCTGCTCAGCAAACAGTGGTGCTTTCAGACTTGCACCACCTTTTTGAACTAAATGTCTTTATTTTACTTATTTGAAAAATGAGAGGGAAAACATGACACAGTCAAAGTCATGCCAGGAATTCAGTGACAAAACCTAAACCAGAATAACTACCAGTTGAGTACATTAGCCATTAGACTACCCTGCCTGCAAACACTGAAGATATCACTTGTATGGTTTATTATGAAATGCTTTCAAGCATAGTGCCTGTAGTAGACATACTCTTATTTTTGTAAGGTCCCTTAACAAGTTGTGTTCAACACACATCAGTGTATGTAATGGCCAACTGCAATCTTGTTACATCCACAGATATAACATTATGATACTAAACTGGTGAGAAGCAAAGTACACTACAGATACACAACTCCTTTTCTGCCTTTTGTGCGATTTGTGCTGATGGGAACAGCATTTCTGAGACATTATTACTCTGAGAGATTGATGTGAAGAGGCGCAATGATGGGTGGCATCATATGAGGAAATCATCCATCCACTCTTGAGAATTACTCCTTAAAAGTTTTCAATCCTAGCTCAGCTCTGCAACCCTATGTTTGGTGGCTTCAGCCCTCAATAGAGGCTGAAAGCTTACACTAGCAGAGCTCTCGGAGAGACATATGTGCTCAGGGCCATGAATCCTACCTCCTGTGAGAGTGGCTTCTCTCATTTCAGGTACAATAGCTTTGGCACAGGTTCACCAGTTCACCAGCCAGGGCACAGAAGGGTCATCCCTACAGGTCTGTGTCACTCCCCACAGGGAATCTCCTCCCAGCAGAAGGACCTTTCCTGCACCCCTTGAGACCTTGGGGAGCCCCAGGCGTGTAGCTATTGAGAAATGTTTTCACTGAGTATGAAAAAGAGATGCTTTTGTGTGGCTAGCCCCACATTGATGCTCCTCCTGCACATGGCTGAGGTCACTGATTTTGTTTTAAATTTTTTTTATGATTATAGAGATGCTTCTGTGACAATAAATATTCCAGAGGTCTATTTTATGCATATATTTAAGTTTTATTTTGTTACAATTTAATATCTGATTTATACAAAGCCACAACAATATAAATCTGTGCCTTCTGAATTATATTACAGAAGAATAAGACTAGAGCAAGCTATAATGTAGCTATATTTTTTAAATGGTACTTAAATAACAGCAGAGCAAATAGATCATTTAAGGTATACAGAAAAACTGCCATTCTGGAACAAAGTGGTACTAAAATAGTCATTCTGCTCAGTTTTTTAGAATGAGCATTTTAATTTGACTAACAATTTACAAAAATGTGTAAAAACCCAAAAGTAGACAGCAATGTCCAAAGGATGTATGTCAGCTACACTGTGAGAGAGAAGTGTCTCTCCTCTGCAAACAGATACCCACCAGTGCCTGTGAACAGAGGGAGGTTTCTCAGCAGTATATCTTATGTTTCCCAACCAGCAGGACAATGTTTTGTATTTGTGCCTTATCAGAACTGATATTCATAATTCCCCATCTTCCCATGTCAGTGTTTCACTGTTTTCAGGATCCAGCACAATTAAGGGCATCTCATGGGAACTGATGTGTACTAGGAAAATTTACTGTCGGCCATGTAAATAATAAAGCATACATAAAAATGTATGTGTAAGATGTAGCACCACATGTGTTCAATATATTAATGTTAGAAAGGGCTAGCCAATCTCATTTATGTCACTTTCTACATTTGCAATAAGAGAGAAAATTGGTAATTTATGTTACTGGAAATTTGCCCAGATACAGAAAATGAACTATGGCAAGTGTCTTCTGAGAGGTAGTTGGAAAAAATACTGCATTTCTTCTAGTGATTTCATATGTTATGCTTGCCTTTAGTGAGGGATTTATTGGGAAAGTTAATTTGCACTACTAAAAAAGTCATAGAAAGTAGCTGGGGAGAGTTTACCTGTAATCTTAACTTCTGTCATCACGTATGCCTGTTTACCGCCTCAACTAACCCAACTTCATGTTTTGCTTATCCATCTCCTGTATCTTTCATCAAATATGGTATTAATTATACCAAAAGAGGTAGGGGAAGAAAGAACACAATATTCCATTTGTACAGTGTGGGTTATTTCTGCAGGGGACAATAGAAACTCCACTGGTTCAAACTCATTGAATTTCCATGAGATTTTCCCGAGTGGGTGGTGGAGCAGGAGAGTGGAAGGCAGAATGACCTACAAGTAATAGGCAGGAAATTCAGCTCCCTATGCTCGCAGATTCCTTTGATATCTGCCAGACCCCAAGGCCACCTACACTGACACCTTCATCCCTCCATGGCTTTTGCTGCCTCAGTCCATTTCTGCTTTCCCAGTACAAGATCCCAAGACACAACCCGGGGATGGAAGAAAACAGTTAAATCATCAGCTAACTTAAACTTGACTGGCTCAAGAAAAAAAGCAATAGGGAACAATCCTTTTCTACGGTTTTCAACATTACTTTACACTGTTTTCCAGCATGGACTGTAGCTTTTATTTTTGTGGATAGCTATAGTTTTGTTTTGAATTAAACTTTATTATTTAATTTGGATCAAAATTTGACTTGGAATAAACTTTTTTGTTCTGGCTTGTGAAATCACCCAAGGCCCACAATGTCATCAAAGCAGTTTTGTGTTACATGTGTTTTTTCAAAGTAATTTCTTTCTACAGATTCATAAGTGTGTCCAGAAATCTAGATAAATTCCACTTTTCATCTCATTTTGACATACAAAACTTAGCAATAAAATGTGCTTGAACCAAAGAAACCTTCACTGAATTGCCCAGGAACATGAATAAACATCGGGGTTTAAATTTCAGGATCAGGTCCATACAGTAATAAAATATTTGGCTATTGGGGAAAGAATGCTGGTTGTTCTTAAAACACCTCTGCCAGCCAGTGCAAGGTGTAGAATTACTAATCCTCCTCAGGGTAAGCCATGCGTGGCATTCTTCTCTTTGGTGGTGGCATTCAAGAGAGTCCTAGACAGAGGAAAAAGTAATAGGGGCAATAATGACAGTCTCTGAATGAAGCCCTGAGAAATAGCCCAGGCCCTGCCGCCTGGCTGCCCGCCATCCAAGCATGAAGAACAATTGTGCATTTGTTTCAGATACCAAGTCACCTAATTTTAAAAACGTTTCCTGATGCAGGCTTTTAATTCTTAAGTATTTCGCCACCTGATGTTTCTCTCTCAAACTTTCAAAGAAGGAAGAGAAAACCAGAGCTACAGATAAGAGAAAGGAGGGAAACTAAAAGGGTTTTGTCATTAGCGCAGTCATAATTCAAGAAAAAAAGGGCAAGAAGAGAATTTGTTTTCAACTTTTTGATGCCCAATAACCCCTCCTTGTCCCACTACTTTCCAACAGAATAAATGCTGGAATAAAGGATAGAATGAATCTCAAAAAAAAAAAAAAAAAAAAATAAAAACCCTGCAGCGTGCACTGGCTGATGAAGGGCTGGAGGTTGCCAAGGGACACTGCATGACCACCATGTGGTCCAAGCTAGGATCGTGCTCTTAAACATCAGCCTGCAGCCCTGACATGCAAGGGCTTGCTGCCTTTTCCTTTACATTCTTCTGCTTAAACAGCTCTTTTACATATCATTAGCTGTTTAATGAATGTTTTGACCATGACCAGCTTGTGGTATATTTTACAGATGCCTGAGAAATCTTGCACTGAAAATTTTGCATCTTGTCCTCAAACAATCCCTTCAGACGAACATTCCTACATGAAGGTGAATGAGTCCCCCTAGACTAAGGGATGGGTAGAACAGGCCAAGGGCTAAGTCTTCAGCAGCTGTAACCTTGTAAAGCACTATCAGTTTCAGCTGAAGTCTTGATTTCATTATTTTTTATTTGTTAGAAAAAAAGTATTATAGCTTTATGGTACTATATACAAAATAATTACACATAACCTAGCTAGCTGCTTAATGCTCATCAGACACTTCAACTAAACATTTTTTTTTGGCAAAATTAAAACTCTGGATACAGATTTTTCAGATTTGCACATCTATAATATCCCCCAATTCCTTCATGATATCTTTTATTTCAAGACAACAGCTACTATTTTCTTATTCAGCAATCATTTCAGAAGGAAAAAAAAGCTTAGCAATATTGATGCAATTTAGTGTCATACAACCAATTAAGAAAAAAATGCATTTCAAAGAAGGTGATGATGTTCATTTCATATCAGTAAGATGTTTTAAAGAAAACCTGTACAAGACTGTATAAAAGGATATTTTGCCAGTTTCACTCTTTTAAATGTCATTTGGTGACTATCCAAGAATAAGGAGTAAATAGTACTTTATGCTGGAAAAGAATACATGTGACTCATGATTTTCAGCTGTCACACATGTGAACTTGTGGAAAATGATGCAATTAGAGACCAGAAGCAGAGCAAAATATCTGTTTACATTCAGCTCTGCCAAGCAGATCAGAACTGCTGGAGGACTGAAGAAAAAGCGGCCTTCTCTCTTGCTCATGTCCTCCATGGGGTGTGTCCTGCTCAGAGTTACATCGTATTCAAGCAATACAGTTAGGGGACAGTCTTGATATGATTTAGCATTTTGTACTTTTTCCATTCATCTGATGAAGTGTGAGTGTTTGCTTTGTCATTCATTCACCATTTCCTTCCATGTGAAGTTGGGAAATATGGCACATGAAGACTGAAACCCAGAGTTTTTCCATCCCTGCATGTTTTCCCTTGGAGATCAGAAATTCAAGTTATCCCACTGTAGAGGAAGGAGAGGAAATGTAGTAATAAAGTCCCTGGCTTTGTCACAAGCCCCTTACTGACCTGACCAGAAGAAAGTGTATGGAAAGGGATTGAACTATTCAGGATAAGTATAGATGAACATCAAAAGTATGTTGAGGTAAAACCAGAAATAGAAAAGCACAAAATAAGATACAAGCAGGTACAGTGAGGTAACAAGATGTTGTTCTACAAATGCATATGAAGAAAGCCAAGAGAGTGGTGGTCCACTACTCAGGGGTGCAAGACAACAACTGACAGATGGCACAGGGAAGGTGCAAGTGATTAATGACTTTTTTTGTATGTGTCTTCATTAAAGCTGTATTTCAACAAACGTGTTAAGCCAGTGCTGTTGCCAAAAAATGTAGTTACACCCTCCCTGCTCCAGTCCGTTCCCACCTCATCGCTGCCTTCCTGCATCCCACTGCCACAGTGATTCATAAGGGTGTGCAGGGATGGACGGGGAAACTGATCCAGCTGAAAATTAACCTAGCAAATAAATGATTGTTACTAGGATCAATCCATTTTGCAGTATGATTCGTGTCATGGCTGTACTCTATTCAGATAAATTTTTTCAAATTATCTAGACTTGATAACTTCATCCAATGATGCTTAACAAGATGGGTCGTTACTCTCTCTGAGTGACTAGATGTAGAGGGTGTCAGAGGATAAGAAATAGGAAAGCATGATGCCTGTCATTACAATGGAGAAAAAAGGAGCTAGGAGATTATTGATCAGTCTGATTAAGTTCAGTTCCTGCCCTAAAATCTAGCATTTTTTAAACAAACCATTTATAAGTGCCTAGAAGATAAGGAGGAAGTGGGTAGCATTCAGCTTCAGTTCCCACTCAGCTTTAGTTGTAAGAACAAAGTCTGTCAAACCAGTCTAGGTCTTTCTATAACTGTATTGTGCAGTGGGGAGGGGAAGGGCAATTGGTGTGGTGTCATGTAACTCAACTTCAGTAAGGGTTTTTGCACACTCATGACACTCATAAGCAAATAAGGAAACAGTCTTGCTGACCCTGCTACACCTGTTCTAACAGGTGTAAGGCTGTTCAGGTAATTCTAACTAAAAAGTGACACAAAGGATGGAAGGATGTATGAAATACGATTCTGCACAGGTTTGTTCTTAGTCCCATTATAGTCCACATTTTCATTAGTAACTGAAAAAGGGCGCAGACATACTTAGTAAATGTGGAGACCACAGCTTGGGAGCTCTGCGAGCACGCTAGTCAATAGGCAGATTAAAATTTTAAAAAGATCTTGGAAGCTTGAAGGATCTATCTGTAAAAGCAAGATAAAATGTACTAAGGACCAGTACAGGGGACTACATTTAGATAGGAATTATCTGCTGGAAGGTGGGTAATAACTGGTTAGGAAATAGCTTGACCAAGATTAGACCACAAACCAAACATTGAGTCAGCTATGTTATGCAGAGTGGGAAAGGTAAGCATCATACTGCAATGGATAAATAATCCTGAAAATGTATGAAGAAATTCTTCTACTCTATTCAGCATTGATAATGCCTCAGCTGGAGCCTTAAATCCAGTTTAACTTGTATCAAGAAAGATTCTCTTTCAGGTTCTACATTAGAATAAAAACATCTTTCCAACTGTAAGGGCAATAAAGCACTGGGATAAGTTTCCTGGGGAAGTTATAGAGCATCCATGGAACATCTCTAAGATCATTTTATACAAATATATGTCCTGTTTGATGTGATACAGCTGGTCCTGACTTGGGACAGGACTCTCATGGTCTTTTCCAGCCTAGGTTTCCTGCTATCCACCTCACCGAGTTACAGCTTGATCCATTCAGCTTTCTGGGGAACAGTAGCTGCAGACTCATTTCCAGGGGCATTTTGCTGTTCTTCTCATGTGAGGTTCACAGGTAATTGGCTGAAATGCCTCAAATAATCCTGCTTTACTTACAAGATCTCTCTCAGTTGCTATCAAACTGGAGTAATATAAATTAGGACATTGCTCCATTTTTCTGTCCTGAGGAGATCAAATCTTGCCCCCATTTAAGTCATTGGCAATATATTCCTACCATCCCCAAGAGCAGCTGATGAAGAAAACATTTTATTAATGTCATACCAGAAAATAAAGTTGATGTACCAAAAAATCAAGTCACTTTTCTGAGCACTCAAGTGTATGGTGCTACTATTCTGGGGGCTAGTGATGAAGAGAATCAGCCTTTCTTCTCATGGTCACTGGTGTGTGTCAGGTCAGGTCAACTCGAAGCAATCAAGTCCACTGGTGCTCATTATAAAATGAGCTAATGCCCCTTTCCCTCTTATGAGGAGGTACAAAGCAGAGTCAAAACTTGGCAAAAAATCACTATCGCAGTTGCAAGAGTGAAATGCCAAAAGCCTGTGTACGCGTTATGACTGAGGTGTCCTCAATGTCCATTTCCAAAACAATACATGGAATGCCCGGGATTTCATTTTTCTACTCTGTTCCCTTTTTTGGATCCACTCTTACAATGCTTATATGGACAAGCTGATGAAGTAAAAAGGCCATTCGCACTGACTGCAATATCTGCTTTCAGTTACAAGTGTCTAATTGCTGTACACCTAGGGAAAGGAGAGCTCTCTCTGGGTTTGATGCTCCTGGGCATCTGTAATCAGCACGTCTGAAAATATTTTAAAGTGAGCTCAGCCTGTATTTGTCTTCATATCACAAAGTACTGCTAGGAACAGAATCAAATGTTTGGGTCTCTTTATATTATTTCCTTGTATGAGGTGAAAGGTATTTATGGCTATCTTTTCTCTGCATTCAGAGACACCTACCTGTACTCATGTACTCGATGATCTTAAAGGTCTTTCCCAACCTAAATGATTCTATGATTCTATGTAATGGCATTCTGTACAAACCATCCTCCCTTTCTTTCATAAAAGAGTAACAATCTAATATGATTTACTTCTTAGTGGTACAGTCTCCTAAACAGGCATTGAAAATTATCATTAACCTTGAAGGCTAGACAATCTATTTTTTTGGACTTGCCCTTCACAGTGCTAACAAAAGCAGTTTCTACAAGAGAAATTTGACTTCCACATTACCTGAGATACACATTTAAATTAATAAAATATATTAATCTTTTATATATTCCAGACCCTAAACCACAAAGTTTAAAATGATATCTTCACACTTATGAAACTCAGGTTTGCCATTCTGCTTAGGTATAAGAGTGTGAAATTTGAGAAAGCTGTGACATTTGGATCTGTGTCCAACAGAGGGAGGTGTTCAGAAACACGGATTTGGTCCAAACTCCTTCTAAGTTTAAGGAATTCAAAAGAAGGGGGGGTGGCACACAAATATAAATGATCAACACATCCATGACTATTGCAGTTCAATTCATTTAGCTGCTCGGTGAGAATTCAGGTGTGGAGTCGCTGCCTACTTACAGTGTCAGACCTACCTGGAATATTTAGGATCAGCCCAACATTTGGCGGGAGGACTTTAAGATCAGACAGGTAACAATATCACCTCTGTGCTGGAAAGGAATTTTGATTCTCTTACAAATAAAAATCACTAGTTCATACCTCCTGACTGATGTAAGGCAAACTCAAGCACAGGTCCAGTCTGGTAGGCAATTTGTGTTCAGTAAAAACCTGAAGTTATTCAGCTGTGCCTTCCTCACAGGCAGTCACTATGGCAATGGGAAAATATTGTGAGGTATAGGAATGATGGGAATATGACTCAGAGAGTACAGAAAAACATAACTCCCAGTAGGCACAGAGTACACTTTTCAAAAATATGCACAAATCAAGGATGATAATCTGGTACTGCTTTGCACCAATGTGTTTACTGGGAAATGCAGTTAATAAATAACAAGCTGTAGTGCTGTATATTTTCAGCCCCTCTATTATCAGGGGGAAACAGAAGCTGGCGGTGAAGGAAATGGCAGCTCTCTGCTCTGCTCCTTCCAGCCCTGCACCTTCCCCCACAAGACCGCCATGCGGCTGGAACTGTGTTTATCAGTAAAGGACATGTTTGGACAGACTCGGTCAAAGTCAGTGTGTGACTTCCGTGGCCTTTCCAAGTGGGAAGGCTTCTTCTTTCACTTGAGAAGCCACAGAGGCTGTGGGACCCCCTCTATGAAGTCTCCCATCTCACTGACCCTGGTCCCACCAAATTGGGATTTGGCTCAAGTACAAAGGAAGTAGCCCAAAGCAAGAGCCACCCCACAGGAAGACATCCCCACAGAACATCACATCAACAAGAACTACCAGGCTAACTCAGACCTGTGCTCCGGCTGGCCCAGTGCCTCATGGGCTTCAGCTTGCCACAAAACAAGCATCTATAAGACAGCTTATCCTCTGGAGAATTTTCTCACAGGTCTGCTATTTAGTTGTTTAGTCCCAAGAAGCATGAAGATAGATATTTATAGATATATATTAAAAAATATAATTTTTTTAGACTTGTTTAAGAAAAATCTACCTCATGCAGCTAATGATGATTACATGGCCTGTATTAGTGTTAGTCATTCTCCAAATCCTTTACGCTTTTGGCCTCAGTAGCACACTGACGTAGTCCCACTGATCAATTATGCATTGTGCAAAAGCCTTTCTTTTAATCAAATTTATGTTCTGCCTTTTACTTTGCTTAATGTCTCTTTATCCTTGAACTCTGAGAAGCACCACATATTAACTACTCTCTCTCTAGCGTACAGATTTTTCCTACACCCTTCTCAAGCTTCCCCTTCAATTTACTCAAATCCTTCAATCGTTTCTGCCCTGAAGGTGGTGAGAGCTTCCCTCCTCATGGGTTTCTGGGACCTGTGGAGTTTGGGGGCTGTCCCCAAGCTTCCCCTCCTGACCTGCAAGCTGCTGTTTCTTCATGAGAAATTCAGTGAGCTGAAGCAGTCCACTGCACCCTTTGATCCTGCTCCCCTGAGTTTTACTGTGGGAGGTACAAGGGAGCCCTGAGGCATCAACATGATTATACTGTATTCTTTTACCTTAAAAATACTGGCCACCAGTATTGTTGCTCAGCAACATGAAACTGTGTATCACTGCTGGCTTCATTAAACTTTAAAAATATTTTTCCTTGCCAACTCAAATAAATAATTGACGATGATTTCAGTGTATATTTAGCATGTCTGTTGGAATTCCAGTAAGTAGGTAAAACAGTTTTATATATCTAGAATTAAGAATAACTAACTAATATTGGCTGTAAAATAAAATGCATAGGTGAAAAACACTTGCACTTACATAGCAATTTGTATATTGCTCAGAAGTGCTATATCAAATAAATGTCAAAACCCTGTAATTATTTCTTCACTGAACACGCTGCACCTTCTTTTTTTTTGTGAAGAGCATTAAATCTTATTGTATAGTTTCCTACTAGAAAAGACTACAACAACTGATCCTTTGACTTCCTTATTACACATATATTTGCTAATACAGGCAATTGAACACATTAAATACACATGAATAGAGAAGAATAGATTTCAACATTTATATTCTCTGGTTGAGTAATAGTGCCTGGGGTTATTAAAAGGGAATGGGTTGTAAAACTCAAGTGTACTTTTCGTCATCTAACTGATGGATGACTTGTTATTCACCCCTAGCATGGGTCCCAGCTAAAATAAATTGCTGCAATGCTTATCAGCAGATTCTTTTCTATTATCTGCCTGAAGTCCCAGTTTTATCTAATTGGTGGCATTACCAGAACATTTTTCTGCAAATATAGAAGCCTCTTAGTAAAGGCAATTGCTACTTTAATCCATGAGAGACACGTTTAGATGAGTATCTGTGAGCAGAATGGAGAGAACCTGAGCTAGAGAGCTCCAGAGATCTCCGATCTAAATGACTGCCAAAATAAACATGAGTGGAGATAGAAGGATTAATCCTGTAATCCTTGCTTAAGCAAAATTCCTGCTATCTTCAGTGAGATTCTCACCGGGAAACAGCTGCAGAAATTGGCCTAAATGAAGCAGAAATGAGAAAGGCCAAATTCTACCTCTGGGTGTGCACATGTGGCTTCTGTAAAACCTGTAAAAAAGTGTGACATCTTGGGTCTGGGATAATCAGCATATAAATTCCCACCAAGCTCTACAGTACCAAGACTTTACTTGATATAAATACCAAGTACATCCGTACCCCCATAGGGAAGCATTTCCATCCAGCTTTGCTAAGAAGCAAGAAAACAAGCACAAACTGGAACTAACATTCAGAATTATAATGTGCATTTTATTAGAAATTGTCTTCCATTTTAACCAACCTTAGGAGTGTTTGAAGCATTTATCTTCACTGAACTCAGAATTATTGCCCCCATTTTCCAGCAGAGATGGAAAACCAACATGGAAAGTTAAGTGATTTTCCACAGACCACACAGCAAGTGATTAGTATCATGGGGACAAATTAATCTTGGGTGTAAATCCATAAAGATTAATGGAGCTCTAACAGGGATTAATTTGGCCCATCATCTCTAAGGATAGCAAAACCAATTAGGCGATGTCATTAATCTTCTGGTTAATACAGGACTGTTTCTTAAGCAATACTGAAGGAAAGGCAATAGAACAAGAATGACCAAAGGACCCACTAAAACAGATGAATTGGCCATTCCTTGGCAGAGGTTCTCAGCAGGAGCCTTAAATAGTGGCAGCATCCCCGATGTGCCCTCAGGCTCCTATCTCAACTGGGATGCTCTACAGCAATCATTTATTTGAGGATTGGAGAGTCAGCCCAGATTCCAGTTTCTGAAAAGGTTTATGTCTTTTTTTAGGGCAAGACTTCCATGAAACTGATTTGGAGTCAAATATATTTACTATAGCCCTGGGATATTCAAATCTTTGGAAAACACGAAGTGGTTAATGCTTTATGGAAAGTAGCACTTGAAAGATTCATAAATGTTAAAATTTCCACTTTTGGCCTGACAAAATATGAACTATCCCATTAGAAATAAGTCTATAAGAAGGAAGTATTGCAAATTCTATATAACTGACATGTTCTGAGATTTGGAAAAAATATTTCCGTATTCTCTGGTTGGAACAATATAAAATTTTCCATCTTAAATACCGAAGATGTTCCTGATGCTTACAAAAGTGTCAAAACTGGCCCTCATCATAGAATGATCTGTCTTCTGTTTGCCTCAGAAATTCTATTTTTAAAAGAAGCTAAATTAGACAGAAAGTTTTTTTGTTAAAGGATAACGACCAGCTATAACAAATGCATACAAAGCAGAGATGAACAGAACAGCAAAGAGCTATGGCTCCCAGACCATGGTTGATGGAATTTATGGAAAAAGAACATCTGTGTCATTGGCAAGGTCTAGCGTGAGGACATTGAATAGCAGATAGTGAATTTGTGTCCAAAAGTTGTGTGCATTACCTAATAGGCCTGGTAAAAATGTTCCACTGGGATTTTGAAAGCAAAACTTGGCAACAGTGAGATCATTAAAACCCTACTGCATAGAAGCCCTCATTCAAAATGTAATAATATATAGCAGATTTTTCATTGTTATTAGGAGAAAAAAAAAATTCTAGCTGTAATAGGGATCTTCCAATCAATAATTCTGCCTGTATAAGAGTTTCACAGATTAGATTTCATAATCTGTGAAATAACTTAAAACTCCTTTCATGGGGATGTTCTTGGATAAATTAAAACCTCTTTCCTCATTTTATGTAATGTAGGAGTTAAAATGAGGTGATGTGCTCAAGGCGGATGGTATGGCTCCATTCATCAGGGAGGACGTCATGATGCTGCCTCGTGCTGCAGTAGGGAAGCCAGGCTTTGCGGGACGGGGCATTACAGCTTCCTTCCCACCCGAGTTGACCGAACATGTTTTAGGAATGTAATGACACACTACTGCATCCATCTATGGACAAAGGATGCTAAAAAGACATGGGGTAAGCACCTAACCAGAACATGAAAGAAACTTGAATTTTGTCAGGGTGACTTGAATATAGAAGATGGAGTGGGGTGGAAATGTTTCTGAGTCGGTGCTGATGGTATGTCAGCACAAATACACTTAGGAATTGGTACTTCTAAATACCGATGCTCATAAGCTTAGAAATTGTGATGTGGAAAATTTCATCATCCAAAAGTAGGAAATAAATGTACCAGAGAGTGTTTCTACATGGTATCATCTATGCTTCAGAAGGGCAGTGAAAACAATAGAAAATGTGCTTAAGAAAAAGCTGTCAAATTAGGCCCATAATATATAAGAAGATAAAAGAATGTCCATTTTAATATCTTCCTTTGACAGACGGATCTAAAGAAATATTCTGAGAAATGCTCCAACACAAGCCTATGTTTCCAGAAGGCCTTTCAGACTGTAAAATGGAAATATTTCTGTCTCACTGTTTGTTTCTGACAACCATATCTGGTGATTATTAGAGGAAGAAATTCTAAAAATACACCTTTTTCATCAGTAGCTAATATATTGAACATTATGATTTCTAGACAAAAAGAAAATTCTGAATATAGACAGTTGTGTTTCAGTAGACTAGCTATCTTAATACTAGTTTTCCTTTTAAAAAATAGACCATCTTTATCATTAATGATTAGGGAAAATGGGTAGTGACCATGTCACCATTTATCCAGTCTTTCTAATGTGCAAATACAGCTGCAGCACAGTGCTGCAAGCACAAGGCTTTGTAAAACCAGACAGTAAATGCAAAACTGTGCAAAAGCTATGTAAAACTAGTGCAGTAAATGTAAACCAGTCCATGCTTTCAGCTCTGGTATGGGCAGAGTAGGCGCCGGATACACGTACCTTATCTCATCTTCTGAAGCTAATGTTTGTTGTAGAAACAATATAGAAACCAACACAGCATCACAAATATTAGCTTCATGCAAATAAGCTTATATTGAAAATTGCATTTAGTGTTCGGGGGACAAAATCAATACTTTAGTGCTGTCGTGAATACCACAGTAAAAATACCTGACATTCAAATCCGAGTTGCTTCATAAAAAATAACTCCCCACAAACTACAGCCTGTCTATTTCATATATCTTTGTTGCCCTACTTAAAACACAGGTTTGAGAAATAATTTATTAGGAGAGATCTATGCATATTCATAGTAATTACTGCTTCACAATTCCAGTTGCAGGTAAGCTGAAAGATCCTAGAGAATAACAGCAAGAAAAGTAGCAATGGAAACTACTTCTAGGTGCTGTGGGGCACAGTAATGCCCAGACTTTGTCCAGTAAACACTGTGTTATCTGTTTGCTGATCATTTGACTGGTACGGCGACTGCTGCTTTTGTTAGTAATTAGCTCTGGTTCTGTTTTAAGAAAATAGTAACAGGCATCCTGAAATGCATGTATTTATGGAAAAGCCTTTTATGTTCTAGTTTGAATATGTTTGATGCTGTTCAGAGGTTTACCAGGTTCTTTTTTCCAGACTGTGGACAACAATAGTGGAAACATTTATTCATTGGCTCACATACACATTTAGTGCTATATATGGATTGTCAACACAAATTAAAAAGTTGGTTTACATCACTAGACATATGTCATCTTATAATCAGAGTAAAAGAACAGACTCCATGTAAGTATGTGAAATCTTCATGGTCATTTTCACATACCCATTTTAATTCCTATTTACATCAAGTTAGCAGCAAATAAGCTCCTCACTATGTCCTTGCTAGGAAGCGGATGCTTCAGCTGTGGTGGCACCTTGCCCTCTTCAGAGGTATCAGCTCAACACTTGCTACCATCCCACAGTGCTTAGTGTTACCCTGAGGGATGTAAAGCCTCATTTCTACCAGCAAGCATCCCTTAAGATGTTTTGGAAGATGATACCAGTCCAAAGCAGATGGTACAGGTCTGTCCCTGCCATCTCCCTAGGGAGGGTACCACCTTGAGCCCCATTTTGAAGGGAACACAGGTGCAGCACAACATGTCCAAGGGGACTGAAGGGGCCAGTCCCACGGAAAACAGAATAGAGGTGCTCCAGAAAGTCAAGCCAGACACAAACCCCTTTCTTTGAGCACACAGCTATGGAGGGGCTAAATGTGAAGGTGAGACAGACCAAGGTCTGAAGTACATCCTACAGAGTCAGCATCCTGAGAGCATGAACAGCTGGTTAATATCATTAAAGGAGATGGAAAAACATCATGAAGATGACATGGCCAGGGGGAGAAGATCAGTATACACTAAAATCCAGAGAAGTGCCTGGATGCATGAATGGCTCAGTGTCAATATCAGGTCACATGCAGGAGGCAACCCAACAGGACTGTTCCCTGCACAGTTTCATGGTACCCACAAAAAGCCACCATCTTCACCTCCCCTAGGTGCCCGGCATGCTGGAGGTTCCCTTCCCTCACATGCTGGGTGATGTGAACTCCAACAGTATGATTAGTAGTATCATTTATCCACTAGCTATCTTATCTCTTTATTCTGAACAAAGCAGAACCCATGAGGATGGATTCTTCATTCAATCTATTACAGACTACAGGCAATACATGACCTAGGATTTTCTCAAAGATTTTTGTTAGAAAGGAAAAATATCTGCTTTTCCACAAGCCCTGGCATTTGACCTCCCAGATGGATAGTTTCAGATAGCTTCAGAGGTCTCACTGTACTTCTGTCTTTCAATAGCTCCTGGATGCCCGACACAGCCCTATGTTTGGCTTGTGCCAGGATGAAGTGCCTTGTCTCCTTAAGAGATCTCCTCCCTCTTCACTGTGCATGAGCCTATTCCACAAGAGCAAGCATAGGACTTTTGTAAAGCTCTCTCTGAACAAAGCAGCCAGCTCCAAAAGCATCTTTCTACCTGGGCTGTCTCAGCTGCTCACAGTTAATGAGCCACATGCTCTATAATACAGCAATGGGGCTGTCAGAAGGGTTTTTGAACCTCTTCTTGCTGTGCAGAGCCCAGGTTTGGTGCATGCATAATTCAAATGATACCATTTGCTGCTGTGATGACAATTGCTGGACTCAGGCAGATTTGTGGGATCGAGCAATGTGAAGGGAAGAACTGCTGAGGGCATTGGCAGTGTACAGCACTCGCTGACAGCACCTCCCAGAATTACACCTGCAGACCAGAAAGTCACAGCCATGTGCAAACAGCAGTCCCTGTACCTTGGTACCCTAGTGCAGGAGAGCTGGTATTTCTGGGGCTGGATAGAAATGCAACACATTTGTCTCTTTTAAATCTGGTTTTGATTCCGGGGTATGCTGCCAAGCTGTACAATGCAGTGAGAAAGACAATACCACTATTTAATCTACATAGATTAGTCTCTGCATGAACTCAAATCCTGGATTTTCTTGGCTAGATGTCAGGATGGGGATTACTTTTGTTAGCTAATGAGTAACATAAAAAGATCTACAAGTCTACTACTTAGGAAAATAAAATATATTTAAAATCAGATATTTTGATTACTTGTTTTTTTTTCCTTACTGACTGAAAGTACAGTTATGTATAGTCTCAAGCTAGTAAGGAACAAATCCTTTCTTGTTAAAGTAACTTAAACCATTAATGGCGTTATAGCTTGCTTTAGATTTATAGATTTTTTTACTACCACCTGTCTACTTTCCAGACTGTACTGAAGAAAAAGGAAAGCTATTTTCTGTTCTAAACTCACATTAAAACACTCAGCATGAACAGGTAATACTTAAAAAGAAACAAGTCTGTGAGAACTTCAGAGCTCAGCACCTGAGTCAGAATGATTTTTCTTGCTGTTGTATGGTATTTAAAATCAGACAATGATGAAACAGACACTACCCTACAGTGTCATATCCAGACCATAGAAAACATCATTGCAGTAACCATCTATTTACTACTTAACACCGAAACACCATCACACTTAAGGAAAATTAATTACTTTGTAGATGAAGTTAAAATCCCAGCTGTTATAGAATACAAGCTAATTCTCATGTCAACGACAATGTGAAATTAAGTAATGGAAGAAACGAGTGACCTGTACAGAACTCTGGTGCTCCACTGTGGTCTGCCTGAGATGGCTCCTCAGGGATGGACTTCATGTTCCTCAGCAACGTCCCCGGAGCAGCTGGTGAGTTATGTCCAGAACTCAAAGGGCTCTGCATGAGAGGCAGCTGGGTGCCTTATCTTCTTTTTATTTATGTGAAGGTTACAATGGCAGCAGACAGCAATGCACAGACACTAAATTAATTAAGCTGGTTTTAAGCCACAGCATTAAGGTGATGTCATAAGAACCCGCTTAGAATGGCAAGGTCACTGGAAAGGGAGAGTACACGTCCTGCAGTAAAAGAATTTGTAGTTTGGGCTTGTGTTGGATGCCTTGTGTGGACTTGTCAAACCGATTGTTTTTCAGTCCTGGCACCACCTGAAAAAGTACATTTCCTATCTATTGAATTATCCAACAGCATCTCTGATTTAAGAAGGAGAAGAACTGATACACCTGCTTCAGCTGTGAGCAACACACATTATATACTCAGAAAAGCATAAATTAGATACATTTGAAAACACATAGAACTGGGAAAATATTTTGGTGCAAGATAACATAGTCCATATAGTTTATGCCAGACTGAGTTTGTGTTTGCATACAAGCATGCTCAGATAAGCACATGCTGGGCAATCAGAAATCTGCCCAGTTTACCACTTGCACTGAAATGACATTTTATGGCCATTTTACATTGATAGTTTAATTATGTTGTACAGCTGAGACTGAGGGGTTTTTCCTCTATTTCCTAAGTAACTAGTTTTGTAAAAATCAAGAACATCAACAATTAGTTTTGATTTTCTTCATAGCCTTATGAAAACAAAATTTTAAGGAGACTCTAACAGAAGAAATAAAGCAGATGCTGATGCATTGTAAGCTCTTAATGATGCTATTTATTAATTCTGAAATATTTCTACTAGGAAATGTTGAGCATCTGAATTGTAGCCATAATCCTCTCATACAGAAGCCTTTTCTACAGCTTGTACAAAATAACTGCAAGCCTGTGTCTTCAGCATTAATGGAATCAGCTGAAGTGATAATGCTTTGTGTATCCTAAGGCTGTGATCCTGTAAACGTGGTAAAAAGATGGCAGTGTTGGTTTTTCTAAGCAGTCAGTCCCACATGAGGTGAACTGAGACAGAGCATTCGAGATGGATGGGCAGCTCTGAGAAAGGAGCTTTTGTTCCTCATCTCCAGTCTCTAACAGTCACAGTGAAATCGTCTCTACCATCTACCTATTAGCATCAACATCACTGGGGCTGTTTGTGTGAGAAACACTTATGAATATAAGCAAAGGTCACACAAGGAGACTCTTGAATCAGGATCTTTTTTTGTGCCAAACTTAAAATGACCACACTGATGACATACCAGTGCCTCCCATAAGGAAAAGCTAGAGGCAGCTAGAGAGACAGATGTGGTTCAATTTGTCACTGAGAGCTTTACAGTAACAACTATTTATCCTTGCCTGCAGTATTCAGACAAACAACTGAAGAGAAACAATTCTATTCACTACATGGCAGACTCCTACCCCTTTTTTTCCTGGTAGCTGTTACTTGTAATTGCAGCAAGAATAATATCCTGAGGGCTTTATGCTGATCTGCTGGATTTGAACATCAGGCTCTCAATTTACAGCCTCTACATCCCACCACCACCAGACAAGTACACACTGTTTCTGCTAATAAAAGCTTACGAAACAAGCTTAGACCTAGGTAGATTTTACCAATTTCATACAAGGAATTGACTGTAAAATCCACTCGGTAATCATGCAAAACCGGAAGGCAGATGAAATAGCTATGTTCCGCTCTCAATGCCATGGGGCACATTTTGTCTCGATTTGTGTGTGATCCAGCAGCACTGCAGGCAGTGAGCTGGATAGGCTCTGAGGTTGGGCAGCATGTGCCGGAGAGCGGATGCACTCTTTTAAGCTTCCTTCTTGTAGCACCTCAGCATTTCCAAGTGCATGGAGGTTATACACTAGCTGTGCTTCAATGGTGCGGAAAAGCACTTTCCATTCAAAGTGAATAGTCATCAAAGTAATAGAGAAAATTGTTAAGTGCTGTCAATGGAGACATCTTCGCTTTTTTATAGATGCGTTAATGGAATGCCCTGCCACAAATCATGGGGGTTTGCAGCCCGTTACTTCCAAATGGTGAATATAATGATGAAAACAAATATTGTGTTACCCACTGGTTTCCATTATTGGGCTAAATTATTGGATTAAATCATGATCCCCAGAGCTGAAGTCAAAGGATTTTGCCAAGAGCAATGATTAAGATATAGAAGACGCAATCTCCCTGAGCTGAGAGGAAGCATGGGAGTTGGGGAGTGACAGCTCAAAGGGTGCCTGAGCACCCCCATTCTAGCCACCACATGAGCTACTTCTTCATGGACACATGGACACACACATTTATATATACACAGATAGATATATAGATATATAGATATATAGATATAGATATATAGATATATAGATATATAGATATATAGATATATAGATATATAGATATATAGATATAGATTATTTTTTTTTTACTTTGTATGTGGGGTTTTTTGTTAATTAATTGTCTGAAGAGTCTTTTCCCTCTTCCCTCCCACTTCTCTTTGTGTACAAGATGAAAGTCTGAGTAGGAAGGAGACTTCATTTATTCGTCTTCTGAGGAGGCTTTAATGTACAGGTTAAACAAATAGGTTCTTGTACTTTCATTTAGGGGAAATTTTGGGTCAGAAAGAGGCCAGTGAGCTCATCTTAATTGGAAACAGTATCTCATGTCCTTTGTAGCAAAAAACCACCTACCTTTGGTGCTGGAATGCTGTAGAGCTCAGCAGAGTGTATCTTGATCGTTTTCAGAGAGATCTCATTGCATAGTACTGGCCTCTCATCCTCTTCGTTTTCAGCAGCAAATTTATGTTGGGATGGCAGTTAACAGCATGCTTCCCTAAAACTGCATTAAGCTGAGGTCAGTGCTTAAGTTATGTCATAGTAGCTGGGATCTGGTACGACATTTCAGATGGCAAGGTGGAGCTGTTTGGTTGGACAACTCTTGGGGCATCAGCTCCCA
>NW_020799101.1:13731220-13771168 GCF_003259725.1 Athene cunicularia
ATAGATATATAGATATATAGATATATAGATATAGATATATAGATATATAGATATATAGATATATAGATATATAGATATATAGATATATAGATATATAGATATATAGATATATAGATATATAGATATATGTCTGTGGGCCCTGCTGCACAGCCAAGACAAGAGCACTCTGAGCCCTCCCCATCCATACAAGGAAGTCCAGCATTGCTCCATATGGATTTTTAGTGTCTCCTATGCAATGCTTCATTGTTTTCTCGAGGTAAAAGGCAAAAGAAACGTACACACTGTTGCTAAAAATAGCCAGTTAAACCCTCAGTGATTCATTTGTTGGTGGGGAGTACCCATAAGTGCCTCTATCTAAACAGTCTGTCTCTGGCTCAGTATCTCCTGTGCCAGCTTGTGAATATCTCTCCAGCCTTGCTCAGTCTGTTTTCCTATGGGTTATATCTTCTTTAGCTAAATATATTAGGACAGTCTATTTTTCTCCCTCCATGGCACCAAGACCCAAGCATGACTTCCTCTCATGCTAGGAATTTCATAAATAAATCACTATTATTTCCCTAGGAACATATAGCATTACAAAAAAAACCACCCAAAACCAAACAAAACACCCCAGGAAACAAAGCCAAGGAATCATCCCTTTCTCATGTTAGATATGTTGGAATAATAACAGGAACAGGAATATGCTGTTAAACTTCAGTGGCAGACTTCTCTGCATTGCTCTGATTTATGTAAGTAATAAATAATTTCACTGAATGACTTCTCGAGGTACAGCTAAAGAAGGCTTCATGTGAGAAAGAAAGCTTCATGTGATTTAGCTCCCCATCCCCCAATCATACACACTCAGGGTGATGACCGGGATTTAAATCACAATCCTGTAAATTGCCATGGATTGGGAGAAAATTAAATTGGACCCTTTGGTGACATCCTTGTAGTGCGAGTGGCTGTTTATGAATGTATAACTGAGCTTATTGATAGGCATTCTGAACCTGAAATGGGCTCTGTTTGGAGCTGTTGGATTTTTTAATACCTGATACAATATCACGATATTTCTGGAACTATCCTATGTTTTTTTGTAAGCAAGTTCTACCTGTCACTCACAACCCCTGGGCAGAATGAAGGAACAAGGTGCTTCCTCAGTTGCAGTATGGGCTTCTTTACATCAGCTCCAATGTGCAGGGCATGTAAATCAGGTGGTTTAGCTGAGAGAGCTGGGCAATGAGTGTATATTGATGTTACTGATGTGAGCCCCAAACACAGAGGAGCCCAAACCTGTTTTTCCTCCAGAGTATCCCTTCAGCTACATGTGGCTGAAAGAGGCCTTTCCCAGGACTGAAACCATCACTCGCTGCCTGGTGTACCCATAAACACTGACTCCAGAGGAAATGAATCTGGGATGCTGTGATCAATGATTCTTTCTTTCTTTTTCCTCTTTCTTTGTTTTTTTCTTCTAATGGGATCGCATGTTTGACATCTTTTCTCTTTTGATGCAGGGACTCACTGGTAACTAATAAAATATATCTGGTTTTAATTTTTGCAGCTAAGTGTCATTTTGGGAGGTATTTAAGTTACAGTAGGATAACTGGGGAATAATAAATAAATCCTTGGGGTAGTGATATTTAGTTACAAAATATTTAGTCTCCTCAGTTAATACATGCCACATAACCAGATTTTAACGTCATTACATTTTTGCTAACAAAACAGTATTTTCTTAATACATTCACTGATATTATTTGGCAGTCACCTTTTTTATTTTTCTCTGTAAATACAGTCTGTCTTTGTTAGGAAACATCATTACCACTGACAAAGGTAGTGATTTCTTTAGTCTGCACATAATACTACATGTCCTTGTTGGAGCGTGACAAGATACCAGCATATTTGTCTTCCCACCTGTAAAAGTTTCCCCAAACACTTTCCCTTCTAACAGCATGTTCATGATCCATACTGTGCATGCTTAGACGACACACATCATGTTAGCAAGGCAATATCAGCAAATTTGTGATTTATCCCTGTTTTCCCTCAAGGGCGGGGCATGCACAGTTCCATGACTGAAGAGGAAAGACACTGCCTCCCAGCAGCCAAAAAGCACAAAAAGACTCATGTGCTGTGGCTCTGTCTGAATGAGTAAGCAGCTGAAAATAATACCGCTTACATTTTCTTTGGCAATGGGGATTATAGACAATATTTATCCTCCTTTTCAAATTTTCTGTGAACCAACTAGTTCAAGATTACAGCTAACATAACTGGAATACAGACTAGTTAGTGGTGCTGTAGCTGGCTTCATCTCCAACAGACCAGCTTTGAAATATTAATAAACTCATCCATGAGATACTCTGCTCTCTTCTGTGTAACAGTGGATTTTGCAGCTAGTGTCTCTCTTTTTCTGTAATCTGACCCTATCTTGGTCCCGCTCTTAATGCTCCGAACTATCAGTCAAGGCATTAATCCCAAGACTGTGTTCTAAGCCCATTCCTGGAAAGGCAATGGAGGTAGGTATCAATGATATTTTTCAGTTCAACTAGTACATGCTATAAAGATTACATCTGTGCAAGATACAGCAGGACAAAGATACACTCGTCAGTTGATGCATGTTTGATCAAACAATTTAAAAGAAAAATAATAGACGAGATCTTGAGATTTTTGGAACCTAAATTCAGTCTTATCGGTAACTCCAAGTTGAGCTCCTTGAAATCAATGAAAATATTTGAATGAGGAACAAGACAGACTCAGGGTGAATATTTCCAGACAGGACTGCAAACTACCTCCAGGAATCTTGCAACTGATAAACTCTGCTTGTAGCAATGACACATAGCACTATTTAATGGCCTTTGGGGGCCTGTGCTTATTCAGTAGTAAGCACTGGGAGTACATCTCCTGCAAGATACACTCTGAGACTGATTTCGAAGTGTTGGTGTAGCAGCAGGCTGTCCCACTGGAGGGCATTAGGAGAAAAAGGCATCAGCCGGGAAAATAAACAGAGACCCAAGCAATGTCAATAGAAAAGAACAGAACTAGAAAACAACTGTGAGTTGGGCCCTTAAATCCAGGTTATTAATAGCTGCAGAATGGGTGTCCTTTAAAATGGACCTCTATTGCCTAAGTCCCCCAAATGAACTCTCTAAACTCTCATCTCTGAACCTCATAAAAGAGTTTTGATGTTTACAGTAAATGAAAAATAGTTTTTCTTGGTGCTGCTCCACGTGTCTGGCACTTCTGCAGTAAGTTTTTTGCAAATAAAAAAAAAAAGAATGATTGTATGCATTTTTCTATAATTGTTAAGTGAATAAGTGAGCTTCATGGGCACCTTTATTTTCTCCCTTTCCAGAAAAAAAAAAACCAAACCAACTCTGATAGCCTCGTAAAAGTCAGACTTTTTTCCAGCTATCATCAAACACAGGCAGTGTAAGCTAGCACACAGAGCAGAAGGAGCATTGATGCCTAGCACTGCTGACAGGCCAAGTAAGGCTAGAGCTTGGCAGAGAACCAGCAGCCCTTCCCCTGCACAGCCACATGGCACTGCTAGGGAAAAGATTGAGGTCTGTCGTGAAGGGGCTAGTGCTGATTTTGACACCACTTTCTAAATGCTTCTCAACACTGTCTGGTTACAGCATCCCAGCCCAGTTAGTTAAGATGCCCTCTGCTAGAGGATTCGAATCCTCTTGAGGAGTTGTAGGATAAGCACCAGTGCTTATCTGCTCAGCAATGTCAGGACTCAGGCCTTCGTGGGTGCACACAGAAGTGGCAAGTTGGGCTGAAATGTCTGAACTGCACTTATATTGGAGCTCCAGTGCACATGATAGGATTTGAGACTCAGGTACCCAAATCTTTGTTCCTCCCTGGGAACCTGAGCTTTTTGTGGGCTTGGTGTGGCTTAACAGCCTGTGATTCACTCACAAACCATGAAAGACCTCAGAGGCTAAATTCCAGCCATCCTGTGAGATCCAGGTTGGGACGTGGGCCAGCTAGGCTACCCTTCGCCACTGACTGGAGCAAGGTCTAAGTATCTCTAAAAATGGGCCTCTATCCTTATTCAGGGAAACCTCCCCTTCATTTCACATATTTTATATCTGAGTAAGAGCTAAAAAAACCCCAAACAAAACCAAAATAAGGATTGGATTCATTAACTATTAATACTATTCATTACTAGTATTTCTACAGTA
This sequence comes from Athene cunicularia, assembly GCF_003259725.1. Classification (NCBI taxonomy): domain Eukaryota; kingdom Metazoa; phylum Chordata; class Aves; order Strigiformes; family Strigidae; genus Athene; species Athene cunicularia. The sequence continues at coordinate 13,735,378 of NW_020799101.1, forward strand.
GCATTTGCATGCATGAAACTTCAGTACAAATGAAAATATATCCCTCCTTCACGTATCTTACAAGTTAATTTATATGCAACGTAGCTTGTCAAGAGATGGCAAACAAAAGACCTGGGAGGAAGAGGATTTACTTTAAATAAGCCGATAGCTACAAATGATTCTGAATCATATTGGAATTAAGTGACTTAGTGCCACTAATGCCACTGGCACTGCTGCTAGCCTTGACACTGGTGAGGGACTTAATCTAAGAGGCTCTTTTGATTTCTCAGAGGCTCTTAATGGTTAATTTTCTATTCCTTTTCCTTTTTTTATTTCTTCTTCTTCAGGACTTGTCAGACAGAAAGGCTGATGTGTGAAAGGATCTAATCTAGGCTATGTTTAGGTTATGACAGGCGGGAGATCGGGGAACAAAAGAGAAGCAAGATAGAAAAAATATCTTGCAGTTCAGCTGATCCACTAATATTTGCTAATTGCAATAAATATGGTACAGCACAGAAGCTTCTAATGAGCTTATATAAAGGATTTTAATGGGACGCTGTCAGGTTAAACATTGTGTTTAAAAATATAAATGTCCTTAATAATTCCAGATTAAAACAGAGTGAAGTTTGAATACCCAACTAATTTTTCCCCCTTTGTGCCAGGTTCTGAACTGTATTTCACACAACCCAGCCATGGAAAACAGATAGGGCTTTCTTCTGCTGCTTTCAGGCTGGAGCACACCTACATCATATGAGGGAGGACAGCACACAGCTGCCCCAGGCAGCTCTGGAAATGCAGCTGCAGAGATGCAATGGGGCCGCTTTATGCCCTGGCTTGCCAGGCTGCCAGCAGCTCTTGTTAGCTTTGGCTCAGCTTCAGGCTCCTGGGAGAGCAGCTCTGGGGCTTCCACGAACATTTCACCCTGGGATGGCAGTTCTGGGGCTTGCATGAGGGTTTCGCCCCCAGCATGGCAGCTCTGGGGGTGGCATGAGGGTTTTCATCCAAGGACATCAGCTCTGGGGCTTGCAGGAGGGATTTCCCTGGGTTCGGCTTTATGCAATGGGGCTCTTGCAGCTCCACCAGGACTGGCCTGGGGGTCCTCACATGGCACAGGATCACAATGTGCAGCTTCATTTTCTTGTTTTAGTGCATGACTTAAATATTTCCATGTTTAGATTACAGGCCTTTCAGAGCAGAGTTTAAATCCAGAGCAGTGACTATGTTGGGTTTAACCAAAACTGAAGGAAAGAGCCTGTGGAAACTTCTTTACAAAGAAGTTTTGTAAATAGTGGTTTGATACTATGGTGATGGGTCCTTAGAACTGCCGACTTCATTTTTCTTTCTATTCAGTCCCTTAGTTTTCTTCCAAACATGTAGATCTTAGTCCTGTCCTACATGGCTGCGCTGATTGTGCATTTTTATGCATTAAACAAGTGCCAAGGAAATCATACTTGGAGAATAGTGATGCTGGATCTACTTCCCAGCCAAGCCTCTCACAGAAAATGTGGGAGGAGGCCAAATGCATCTGCCTGCCTTGATATCTCCAGGGGCCTCTAGATGTGCTTGTTTACCCTGGGTCTTGGTAAACCACAAAGGATGGTCCGAATCGGAGAGCGGTGAGAGTGTGATGGGTCTTGCCCAAACAAGAAAATCCATTCACAGACTGAAGAGCTCGGGTATGTTGCCATGTGGAAGTAATGCTTGAGGTCATGTCCTCTGCTGTTTGCATCATCTGCCTGCTGAAGCCCCCTTGGTGCTGGGCCTGCAGCCCTGAACTCCACCCTCCCATGAGGGTGAGCCCTAGGATGGCCCCACTGCTGCCTGCTCTAAGAGGAGCTGGACCATGCTGGCAGCAGCTCGGCCTGTGGATTACAGGGTGTCTGATCACAAAAGCCCCTGGGCTTCAGGCCGCGATCACCATGAGTCCCTCCTGGTAGGTGCAGCCTTTATCATTCAAAGCATCTGAGTGTATCTATTCCCACTTACCAGAAAGACACTGCAGCAAATTTATCAGGCTTCTGCATTTGCTATCTAGCAAATTCTACTCTCCCAGGTAGAAAGACCCTCTGCTTCTTTTATACTGAAGAAGCAGAGAAAATAAATATTTCCAAATAATCCACAATCTGGATTACTTCAACAGAAGCAAGAACAAGCACTTAGAACATGATAGAAGGTTTACTGTTGCCTTATATCATTATCTGGGGGAGGACAAGCCTGATGCATTGGAAGCTTTGTAAACATCTCAGACTATTTAGGGAATCTGCAACAGAAGACGAAATGTTTGAGAGCGTATTTTTTCTAAAACATGCATTTCCCAAATGAGTATGGACAAATTCAGGTCTGGAACAAGTCCTGTGAGCATGATGAACTATGACTAGGGAAGAGCAGAGGCAATTGTTTTGTGTTACACCCTCCCTCCCAAAATGATGCAATATCTCTTAAATTCAGTGGGTGGGAAAAAAAAGCATATGCAATATAATAAGGATAAAAGTTTGTTCTGACTTCCTCAGCCTCCAAGCCTGCTAAGCACAAGTCTCTGTTCACTATATACTGCAGTCTCCTGGCCCAGCCCACTGAGTAATTGTGTTTTCTGTTTACTTCTTTTTCCGACCTCTTCCGTAAGCCAAAGATAAAGCCAGTACAGCTCCAGCTGTACTTTTGAACCCATGTTTAAATGGGGTGGAAATAAATCTTAATGAGATTGTCTAGCCCTATTACCTTAAGTAGTATACCTCAAATGAACCCTGCAAAAGGCTGTAATTCCCTTCTGACATTCAATGACATGAGCAAGTGGCTCATATTTCACTACTGTGGCTTGGGTCGTCATTGGATACTTGGTAGAATTCCACTTTTATTGCATGAGAATGGAAGAAACTTGCCTTTATTGAAGATGTGAAAATAGTAGAAGATGCTTTCCTCTAATAAGCACAAAGAAATTTCACCTAATCTTCACTCCAAGCAGGAACTGACTTTTCCATTTCTACTTCATGAGGATTCAGACAAAAAAACTGCTCCCATAAATTTTTATGATTGGTATTTTGAACCTTCCTATTCCATCTCTGGATAAAATCAAGGTATTTTCCCAGGATATGATGCTGGGCAGAGCAAAGAAGGCAGCAGCAGAGAGGCAGGACTGGAAGAACCGAGGAAGGGCCAGAGAGGTCTCAGACTGCGTGTCTCCAGGGAGCACCATACTGCGGCAGAGACATCACTTATTTAAGATCTCTTGAGAACCACATACATGGTTGAAGAGAGACAATTTTTAAGAAGTACTTGCCTAAAGTAATATATAAAAAAGGAAGGGGTGGCCTTAAGTCTTTGGAATCTTGCAGCAGTGTTCTTCAGGGCACAGATTATCTGCCCTTCACATGAAGGGCATGTGGAGTTCTAGAACGTATCAAAAAGAAATCAGTCTTCCTAGCCCAAACCCACTTGGCTGTGCAGTAAATGCAATTTTTAGATCACATTGTGCCCACAGCAGCCAAAGGGTAACCCACAAAATGAAGGTCCGGAGGAAAAATCTCTCCTCCTTGTCTAATTTAGCATAAGGCCTTGAAAATACAGAGAAGGCAGCCAAGCATCATCAGTAGCCAGAGAATTTAGACAAGGAAGAGAGCTCAGTTCTACTAAGTGGCTTTTGGGAAAGAATGGCATCAGAAACAGTGCTCTAATAACCTTTTACTGAGCTAAAGTTAACCTCCAGCTCTGGGCAGAAACCTAGGGCTATCTCTGACCGTAGACCTAATTCAGTGAAGAATTAGGATTTCTGCTGATTTTTCACTTTGGATGTCTAATACTGGATCAATGCACAGAAGTTTGAGTATGTGCACTCATCAGATGCTATTAACTGCTGAGAGGAGAGGTAAGTAATGAGCAGTTTCACACAGAACAGCAAGACTAAGCCTAGAGAAGCTGTACTAGCGGGCGCCCGCCCGCTGCACTCGCTCCTCGGCGTTCTCCAGGGAGCCGGCTTGTAAACAGGCTGGTCTGTAGCAAGGCAGTGCATCAAGTAGTGGAAAGTAAATTTGATCTCCCTGTGCTGGCTCCTCACTCCAAACAACTCCAAGTTCGTTCCCAAGAATGCAGGTACTCCAGGTGGCAAAGATACAGCTGTTTGGGCAGGCTTGGGGCTGTGCTGGGATGGAGTCACGCTTCAGCCTTGTCTTGCCCTTCACATCAACTCATTAAATTGTCCAGTTGCCTCCAGTTCTCCTCTGTCCCTGAAAGCAGCTTAATTAACAAGGCAGATTGTCAATTGAGCAATAGCCTCAGAACAAGGAAATATTTAAAGATTTGGCACCATTATCTAGGATAACGCAGCTGCTGAACTTCATTAAGAAAAGAAAGCAAATGCTAAATATGGGCTCATCTCTGAGGCACATTTCTGTGGGAGAAAGTAAAATCAATTTAGAAAAACTGAGTATTTTCTAAGTCTGTATATCCCTTCGGCAAAACAGAGGTGTTCACCTCCTGAATACCATTGTGTCTCATAGCTATAGAGTAGTGAATTTTCTCAGGTACCTTGTGGTGCTCCTCTACCTCCTCTCCCCTGCAGGGACACCTGACCTCAGGAGCGAGGGATGAGGCATGGGAGCACCTGTGCTGCTCCAGGAACTGGCGCTGTCCTGCTGAGGTCCTGATAGCAGCATGAAGCAGGGAGATGCTCATGCACAGGGTCTGATGGTCCTTCTGCATACCCAGAGCCAAAAACAGTGCTGAAGCCTCACTGGTGTTGGTTATGTTTTGATTGATCTGAGCAGTGAGCCTCCTACAGTTGGGAGGGAAAACTCATGGTGCCTCGGCAAAAATGTGTCATCTGGTCACTTTTCAGTGATGGTCTCCTTCCAGTGTAGTGGGAGAAGAGTGAAGAGCTGTTTTCTTACTCTCCCTGCTTTATAGGACATCAGAGTAGGCAGGAAGTAGTAAAGGACAGCAAAAAGACTCTTCATCTACTTTGTGTGTGGGGAGGCTCCCCAAAGATCTGAAGAAACCAAATAATTGTGGGAGAGGAGTTTGCTGAGAAAACAAACACTCCTCTTGTGAAAAACTGTGAGTAGATTGAATATTTTCCCTGGAGTTTTCCAATTTTTTCATTAAATGACTCAAAATGAAAACATGCAAAAATGTGGTTGGTGTTTAAAAAGACAGTTTTTGTTAGAGAAATAATGTTCTCCAGCCTACACATGTAGGCACTATGTGCCTCAGCCTGACATAGCTGTTCTGCACATTCTCTTGCACTTTCCCACATGATGCTTCTCTCTATGCCTTAGCTGTTTAAATACCTGACCAAAATGTCTTTGAAAAAAAATCCTCACTCTCCAGTGGCATAAGACTTCCCATATGTTGCTGACTGGGTGAAAACAGACAGTGAATAGACATCTTGACAACCACCAAAAACTCATGACCCAAGAAACCCGGCTTTAAAAAAAAAAAAAAAAAAAAAATCAAACAAATCTTATGAAGCTTATGATAAACATCAAAGAGTTGGCAGCACTAAGATGAATCAAACAGTTTAGGTGAAATTTCCCAGATAAATTGCTTCAATTTCATGAATGAAGTGTCTGTTTTCAAACAGTTAAGCCTGAATATACCATTTGGAATTTATGATAGATGCAAGAAATAATAGTTTCCTTCTCAAAATCCTTTCCACATGTGGTCTGTATGCCTGCAGCACATATGGATTGCAATATCATGCCTAAGTCAGATGGGTGTGAGAAGGCCAGCTGACTGTTGTAGCAACAGGACAAACCTGGCAGCCTCTGAACTGGGGTCAAAGAGGTGTAGAAAATGACAGCTATAGTGTCCCAGGGACAAGCTGCCTGTATCAGAGGTGCCTGTGTGCAAGCCTATTGATGCTGTAGAGTATCTCCAAACAGTTGGTGAAGTATCAAGTTATAATTATAACAAGTATACTTATTGCTAGAGATCTAGTTATGAAGTGTCAGAGTATTTTGTATTATATGACATATATGTTTCCAATAAGCTGTTTATCATAGCAACACAGCTTCACCTCTTGGAGATATTGAACAAGGTAAAGAATGCAATTCCAGGAAGATCAAGGATGATTTCAGGCTAAGTTAGCTTGAAAAGTATTACTGTGAACTAAATTGCATCTGTGCCTCAGATGCAAAGCAGCTCTCAAAGGGAGAGGACTTGCTCCACGGAGCAACTCTGAAAACCAAGCTCTTCAAAAATGGTCACTGATGGCACATTCCTCACCTCCCCATACTGGACAGAAGACTACGGATCTGATTTACAGACATGCCCAATGCTCACATCTGCCAGTGAAGTTTGAACATATGAAATATGCTGCTCTTCTGGGTGTTCTTAAAGAGCTCCTCAGCATCTCCAGTTAGACACCCACATCAGTGGGAACTGGTTCTGGCTTAATCTTCATGTGCCTCAGTCCCTCATATATAAACTCTGAATAATACCACACACATGGCTGTGACTTATTGCTAAGTCATATCTACTAGTGTTTCAGTAGGGAAATATGAAACATTCACTGAGTTTTAATTAGATGCAAATATAAATATGTTTCTCTGAGCAATCACACTGGGATAAAGAATGACTAATGCATGGTGCTTCCCACGCACCAAAACAGGGCTTGCTGGTGAGGTCTCACCCAGCAAACTTCACCAGCCACACAGCACAGGGCTCAGGCTATCTGTCTTAAGAAGAACTGAGCTGAGGCAGCCACAGTCTGTACCTATATGTCAGGTGCATAAAGATATTTCTGAGCTTTTAAGAGACATGATCCAAATTCACTGTAGTGAATGGAAAGTCTCCTCTTGGCTCCAGGAGGTCTGGATTAGGCTCCTAAAGCTCTTCCTTCCCCCAGAGATTGGGAGTTGCACGAATTTTAAGTTTAACCTGAAGCTACGTCCTTCTTAATTCCTAAGATATGATCAAGTACAACGTGAGATCTTCAGCTTGCTGTCACCTCTGTAGATTTTTGAGTATTTTAGCTGATACTCTTAGTATCTGAACACTTAGGTGTTCAGATGTTGCACACAGGTATTTTTTGTGTGCTTTTACTCCTTTGTTTTGTCAGCAAGGCCTCTTCAGTGAGTTGTCTAGCTCCAGGAGTTTTCACCCAACCCTGGCTTCAGGCTGGAAACTCCTTGCCTGAGTAGCTGGCTGCCTACTGGGGTTTGACATGTTTTACAACACATGGGGCTGCTGAAGTGTAGGGTCATTCTCTCATCAGAGCTTCTGGGGAGAAGCAGGAATGACCATGCCTGTCTGAGTGGACTAGGAGAGCGGCTGCTCACACAAATATGCCCCATCCAACAGCCCTGGGGCTTCTCTCCCACTGCTGGTTGCAGCAGCAAGGATTTTACCATTTTCACTGTAGTTTTATTAGATACTGGGAAGTGTTCTGAGTGCGCTGTTGACTGAGGGGTATTGGGACAGTCGTAGCATATCCTGCAGCTCCACAAAGAGCACAAAGGCTAAGTGTGCCTGAGTGCTGTGCAGGCAGTAAGTAAATATATTTATCTGCAGAATAGATGAGAGCTATGTGAAATGACAGGTTTGGCAGGTAGTGTCTCCAGATTTATGAGGGGATTTTGGACCTAAACCTTTCAAACATCTCAAAACTCTTCATTTCATGCCCTTACACTAGCTCGTGTGGGTAAAAGCCCTTGGTCTCCCAAGGAGCACTGAAGTGATGGAAACATGAGCCACACAAATGGTGCTGAGAGCAGTGATGGGGTGCTGGGGGAGTACCTGCCTGGGTGGTCAGGAGGAGCTGTCTGAGATGAATAAGCCATTTGCCCTTCTTTGAGATGCTCTCTGTTATCTGTGATGGGGACAGCACTGTACTCTCCTAAATCTTCTTGGAATTTGTTGTGACTCCTCAAGGGCCGCTGCCAATTTACTGAGCCCGATTTGAAGTCATTTGAGTGAGGGCTTGCAGAGACAAGTTTTTCTTCCAAGAGTAATTTCTGTGATTGACAGACCATGTGCAGAACCAAAGAGCAACTCTGACCAGTCCCCACGTGCCTTGCTGACTCAACAGTGACTTCAGCTGCTCCATGAAACCCAGGACTCCTTTCGGGAACTGACCCTGGGCACTATCAACATGTCTATGCCCAGCACTTGATGTTTTTTAGGAGCCCATTCCTCTGCCCCGGAGTTCCTTTTTCACAAGGAAGAAAGCATTTGGGGGATCTTGCCAGTCTTCTAGTTGAGTTTTAGAGGAGGTTTGAGATCTAAGGTAATACAAATTCACTGTGAGGGTGGTGAGGCACAGGAACAGGTTGCCCAGAGAAGCTGTGGCTGCCCCCTCCCTGGCAGCTTTCCAGGCCAGGTTGGACAGGGCTGTGAGCACCCTGATCTAGTGGAAGGTGTCCCTGCCCATGGCAGGGAGTTCAAACTAGATAATCTTTAGGGTCCCTTGCAACCCAAACCATTCTATGATTCTATGAGTTTAACTGTGGAAACCATCAGTGCATGGCGAGGGAGCTGATCGCAGACAGTAAAGAAAGAAATGACAGGGACAAGGCAGAAATTGAATATGTAGATGAGAGACTCGGCCCTCACCAGGTTGGTGGGAGGACAAACTGGGCATTTAGTTTGGAGTCTGAATGGCAATATAAAGGAAGGGTGCCCCACCCTCTAAATTACTGCCTGCAAAACAGGTCTGTAGCAAGAGAGGGCTCCAGACAGCAAGAAGCAAATGCTAAATGCAATTATGGCTTCTAAATGCCAATGGCTTAACACAGACTATGTTGGAAATGTTGCAGATGTTGTGAGGCATGGAGGAGAGGAGGAAAAAAACACATCAGTTGTTTTTTGCATGCCTTATGTTACTGTAAACCTGATGGAATAAGACTTCAGAAGTGTGCTGTACAGCCTGTGCAAGTGCTCTTGCTCACAGACCCTGGGACAGACTATAGCTTCCAAGTATTTCTGCAGATAAGCAAAATCCTCCTGTCAGTGGTGGGGGTGGGGAGGAGGAGCACTCGGGAACTATGTAGCATCTTCACTATTTCCTAAACCAGACCCTTAACCAGCATCCCAGCTGCAAACTTTCATGCTAACTTCAACTGTCTCTAATGACTTCCTGAAAGAACAATCCTTCTTTGGCACTCCCCCCTGGGAAAAAAAAAAAAAAATATTCCTCTCTTATACTTCTAGAAACGATTTCAGTACATTTCTGCAAATTCAGACTTCTAAAAATGGGTATTAATACCTCTGCTAGCTCAGATCCCCCAAGTTGGAGCCCCAGTAGCGCACAGCACACGCACTCACATTTTGCTTTAGAAACACAGTGAGCAGGTGCAGCCCCTGCCTGCCTGCCAGCCAAATATTTAGCCTAGTCCACAGAAGGACACCTCACCTGCTACACTTTAAACGCAGATGTTGAAGAGGCAGCCTAACCCTGTGCCTTTGCTCAGGAGACTTCTGGGACAAAGTCAACTCCCACCTAACTACCCCAGGCACCAGGGACAGGACACCTGTGTCCCGCTGCTCCCACTCTGCCTGCAGTAAACCTCTGAAATGAAGCGTATGGACTCCCATGGGACACACACCACTCAGTGTCATCAAACACGGGCCACCCAAACCGCTCCTCATCCCCAGGCAGGAGTGGCCGGCCAGGCTGCCGAGCCAGAGGAGCAGGTCTGGGTCTCCTAGGTCTGTGCTCACTCCTAAGCAAAGCGTTGGAGGAGAAAAAGGGAGTTGGCACCAAATTTGTCTTTTTCCTATTTCTAGAGGTTGCAAACTTTTAACCTAGTTCTAAGAAATAACTTTATGAGTAGTAGATGGGCTTGTACTACACAGCTATGTGTAAGTACGCTATGTTTGGCTAAGCTGGCCTAAATCCCTGTTGAGAACAGGCCTGTCTGCAACAGAGCGAGCCTCTTTCCTCTTTGTTTTTGATACCAAAGAACCGTTTTTGCCATCTGTGATGTTTTACACAAGTGCAAACGGGGAGTTGCCCCAAGCACTCCAGCTCTCTCCCTTTCCCAGCACTGGAGCAACTGCTGCATGGATTTGGGAGGCCTCAGATTTCTCCCAAATGGAAAAGCACTTTTTTCCTCAACAGAAGATCTGAGAAGGTGGATGAGAAAAGACTATGGTTGGGCCACTGCAGATTCATGGCTCTGAAATCCCAGTTTGAACCTGTCAGTCCCTCCTCAGCAGGGAGCCATTTAACCAAGGCCCTCACCAGCCTGTGGCGTAGGTGAAGGCTGAACACAGGTGATTTTAACTCTTTACAGAACCACTGGCCAAATATTTTGGATCATGGGGCTGTCTTGAAATGCCTCATGGGCAGAGAGGGCTTTCCAGGTGTGCCTCGGGCAGCCTCCCAACCCTGTGTCTCTGGGGCTTGCTTGTCACCATAAATCTTCTTCTGGGGTTTTTCTTGGAAAACATGGGTTCCTGGGGCACTGGAGTCACTAATTTTTCCTTGCATGTTTGCCTGACCCTCATGTTCCAAAAACTCTTTAAAACCTTATAAAATCATGATTGCTTCTTTATTGCCAATGCCAGCCCCCTCAATGTGCAGCCTCTGCTGTTGGGGGCACTGCTCAGACAGATTGGGGACACACAGCATTTCCAGGGGGAGGGATGGGGCAGGTCAGCAGGAGAACTCCCAGCTGCCAAGAAAATTCTGGGATTTCAGTTTCATTTGCATCAAACTGGGCCAAGGAACCCAGATATTATATTTGGGTTTATTTTACCCAAGCCTTCCAAGAATTTTTGCCTTACTTCCCACTCAATTTCAATTTTCAAAATGTAGTCTTTGGAAAGGTATTAATGCACTGAAATTTCCTACAAAATGTTGCATTTTGATTTGGTGACCTCTGTATTTTGTGATGGAAGAACACTTTACTGGAAAATTTGTGACTGGCTCTGATAGTTAATGTTCGTCTTCTGACCTGATTTCCCAAATGCAAAAGGAAATGAGTTTGCCAAGGGGTACATATATCAAGATTGAAACTTCTGTAAGGTGTTCACCAGTTCCAAACCACCCTGGTTTTGGCTGGGATTGAGGTAATTTTTTCTTCTTAGTATCTAGAATTGGCCAATAGCATATTCCATATGATACAACGTCATGCTCTGTACATAGATGAGGGTTGGTGGGGGAGCTAGCTCTCTTCTGGGATTGTGGCTTCAGGATTTTCTCTCCTCCAGGATCACCAGCCAGGAATGGGCTGGGCATCAGTCAGTGGGTGTTGAGAAATTAAATTGTGCATCACTCATTTGTATATTCTATTATTATTATGATTATTTTTATTTTATTTCAGCTATTAAATTGTTTTTATCCCAACCTATGACTTTCCTTACCTTTACTTCTCCAATTTTCTCCCCATCCCCTGGGGCGGGGGAAGGGTAAACAAGTGGCTGTGTGGTGTTTGGCTGCCACCCGGGTTTAAACCACTGCACAAACCCTGTTAAATAATACAGAGCATTCCAGGTTCTCATCACTTTGCAGAAATTATCTATTAGTGCTTAATACTACTATGATGGTGATTGTCTCCCTACACTCGGCACTGGTGCAGCCACATCTCAAATACTGTGTTCAGTTTTGGGCCCCTCACTACAAGACAGACATTGAGGTGCTGGAGCATGTCCAGAGAAGGACAACAAAGCTGGTGACAGGTTTAGAGCATAAATCTTGTGAGGAGTGGCTGAGGGAACTGGGATTGTTTAGTCTGGAGAAAAGGAGGCTGAGAGGAGACCTCATCGCCTTCTACAGCTCCCTGAAAGGAGGTTGTAGTGAGGTGGGTGTCAGTCTCTTTTTCTAGGTAACAAGTGATGGGATGAGAGGAAATGGCCTCAAGTTGTACCAGGGAAGATTTAGACTGGATATCAGGAAAAATTTATTCACTGAAAGGATTCTCAATCATTGGAACAGCCTGCGCAGGGAAGTGGTTGAGTGACCGTCTCTGGATGTATTTAAAAGTTGTGTACACGTGGCACTTAGGGACATGGTTTAGTGGTGGATTTGGCAGTGCTAGGCTAGCAGTTGGGCTTAATGACCTTAAAGGTCTTTTCCAACTGAAATGATTCTGTGATTCTAAATGGGGTAAACGCTAGCATTCAGAAATGCTTCTTTCTTGTGGATTTATACTGACCATCAGACATTTTTACCTTCTCTCTTTAAGATGCTTGACTCAGTCATGTCCATTGCAGCTGCAAAGCATCTTTAAATGACTTGGCTGTGGCATGTAGCAAGTTATTCAAAAGCAAGGCTGGACTCATAAACCTGCAGATGTAATCCCTAGACAGACTTCAAACAATCCACAGAGGCACCTAACTCCAGCAACCAGAGCAAGGCTGCACAGCTTCAATAACAGTGCTGTAGCTGTAGTCATTCACGATCACTCTTCATTCAGGTTTCCCCCCATACATTCCCAAAGCTGAAAGCACTATTATATGGGTTGTGGGTTTTTGTTTCTAAGAGTATTGACTGCAAGATTGCTCATGCCTCACTGTGCAGAGCTAGGTCTGCAAGTATGGGAGCCCCAGCACCCCGGCCTCACCTTCCCCTGGCTGGGGAATACTTCTAGGGCCCTCCAAAAGTGCAAGCCAGTGCTGGTGGTTTTAGTGCGGTCAGGAGCTGTCGTTCATCCTGCAGATTGTTCTCTTGAGATGCTTAAGATATGCCATTACCTTTCCCACCTGCAGCAGTTGATATGGTGAAAAAACCTTGCTGCTTCCCTGCTTACCCCAGAGCACCAAATGCAGCCTGTACAGCAATTCTGCAAGGCGATTTCAGTGTGTTGCCTTTTACTTACGGTCTCACCCTGCAATCAGTAGTATTCTGTGGGACCACTCACATGGCAACATTAGTGTCTGAGTCAAGATCTTTTATCTCAAGTCTAGAATGCAAAGCAGAACTGGTGCTCTAGCCCTAAGGGGAACACAGATCTATCCACAAAAAGCTAGACATTTTAACTAGATCTGATGAAAGATTAATTTAAAGCATAGTCCTATTCTGGGTACATGAAAGTGGGGCAATTTTACCTGACAGGGCTACTGCTCATGCGTGTGCTGAGTCATTTCTAATGATTTTTTGTTACAAAAATATATTCGCGTCATATTTGATTCCCAGAGGCTGTTTAGAGACAGCCCAGTGTGGGAGATGGAGGTCTCACTCACTAGCAGCCTCTCTGGCTGAGCTAAATGGACTCCCCGTGACAGTGCAGAATATGTGTTGAAATTCAGGAAATCTAAATTCCTGTAGGTTCCTCGGATATCCTGATTCTGAAAACACCAATTTTAGCAAATTGGCTCCAGTCTGTCTTAAAGACATGTTTGAAATGTGTAATTTTAGCTTTGAAAGGAAGTACTTAGCTAAAGAGTCAGGAACATGCTTCAGATGAAAGGTCTTATTTCCTCCTCTATTGAAACGAGGCCAATAAAAGTTTGGAAGGAATTTTAAGGAAATTCAGTTAGATTCGCTTGCCACCTGCTGCAGAACAAGCTACATCAATTCTCTTTCTTTCCTTCTTAGTCCTATTGTAGTAAATAACAAAGAAAATATATACATTATGAGACTCCTGGCATCTGAATAGTTACTCCTCCTTCAGCAACATAATTTTCATCTATTATGGCTGAATACCTTCTACTATTGCAACAGTGACATTATCCAGAAAAAGTTACCCAAGTCATTCAGTCAGTCTGTGGTTGAAAGAAGAAAGAAGAAAATAAGGAAAGAGTCACTTTAAGAACCTTTGCGTGACTTCAGAGGTTTTTCTGAAGTCAAAAGGATTGTGTTAAGAACCAGAACCATCATGACTCATATATTCCTAATCAAAATGCTGGGTGCGTGAAATGCTGTTCAGTCGTACAGAGACTGAACTATGTCTCCTTACAAGAGAAAAATAATACACACAAGAGGAAGCACTTAAATAATTGATGTGCTTTTCTTTTATCTGCATGTAGGAATGACAGGAAATCTATGTAGCTGGCATTAATGAATAACATCAGTATGTCAATAATTGCTAATGAGAAAGAAATAGGAGTGCATTTGTCCTGAAGTGACTGATCTTTCTTCTTTATCTTCCCATGTTACAATGGGAAATTAACAGTGTAAATTTTAGAATTCTGTTCACTAATAAATCATTTTGATAGTGATGCTTTCAAGTGCCTTTTCTGGTATGAATTCAGTCCAAAATGACTGTACACTAATCCTTTTTTTATGTCTTCTGTGCTATATTCATACAACAAAATAAAACTTTGTTTGCATCACATGTTTAATTTTTCATTCCGCATTAGTGAAAGCGTGCAGCCATGCTGGAATTGAACATAAAACAGAGATTTAAAAACAGTCAATGCTTTCATCCTGAAAAATTGCATAACCATTTCCAGCATAGAAGTAGGATACTCTTACCCAATAAAGCTTCTTGTTGAAAAATTATTGGTATATCGACCCATTCATATCCAGCTATTTAATTCAAAGATTGTATTCAGCAGTTCCCTCTGAGTTGCTTGTCTGAGGGAACAATTACGCAGCTGTTCTTGCAACATTCTTGTGTAGGCTGAAAGCAGTCTAAAAATTCTGGCATTAATTTACTGTAACTACAAACCGCAGTTCTCCAGGTTGTTCATGAGGCATACCCTTTGCAAAGAGGTTGGTTAGGCAATACATACACTTGACACTGATATTGTGCTTTGGCTAAACTTATTTATAGCTGTGTGCATGTGTATACACGGATGCATGCATACGTCTGTACGGTTTGTGATATAAGCCGGGCTCTGGATTCTAGCCACATTGTGTTGCTAATGATATCTGTCACTGTAACAACTTTTTGCAGTTATATTATCTGACCGCATTCAAAACCAAGAATTTTAAAAGTACAACACCAGCCTTACTGTGTTCATTGGATTCAGCAAACTGGTTCATTGGATTCAGCAAACTGGTGTATCTGCACGAATGGACATTAATCGTTATTTTAGAAAGACTGATGCTGATTTTTTTGCAACCTTTTAATGGAGTTTTTATGGTTAAAGTTTTAAACTCTGAACTAGCAAAAGAGCAATAACCACAAAGAGAATTATTTGATTTCAAAATACCTTGGCACAAAAAAACAAGATGTCAGCAACAACCAGTTCATGAAAACTGCTTAATAACTCCGCAGGAGTGCCACCATTTCTATTGATCTCAAGTGCCAGTTTTGTGTGCATTTATATATAGGCATACACACACACACACACATCTATACATGAACCAGAAAATTATGCAAGGCCCGTGCAGTGGGTGACTGGTTATTTGTGCCCAGTGTAGGGCAGAGCGGCAGGCTGTGGGGTGAGCCCTGCTGCCAGGGAGCTGGGCTGGAGGCAGGGCCAGCTCCGGCTGCGGGACGTGGGAGGATTATTGGGGGAACAGAGAGAAATCAACCTTTCCTCTGCATATGCATATGCTGGCATGTTTCCAATCCACGTCCACATCTAAACATCATTTTATCTTTAATTTTCATTCCTGCCCGTAACAAACTGCATCCTTTCCTCAAATGATGCATGTACAAATGCTTTTCTGGAGGAATCCTCCTAGTTCCTTTCATCAGTAAAGGTAATTGAGATATCAGTAACTTCTGCACACAACATGCCATGCACACTCAATATCAGTTTCATCATTAATATCAGATGCCAGCTAAATACTGTCACTGTCACCCTGAAATATCCCACCTCAACTCAGAGTGCTTAATAAGCAAACTGAGGTCAGGCCCTTAAAATCAAAGCCTGAACAAGGAAAGCTTCGTTGGTTAACAGATCAGCTTTAGAGAAGGTAAGCAGGAAATACTCATGTTCATCTCTCCTCCCTAGACAACGATAGCAATGCCACAAGGAATTGCACATGGTGAGGTTCATGCTGCACCATATACATAATTTATATTTTTCCACTCCGGTTTTGAGTGCACATTTTTGGACTTGGGATTGTTTTGGTAAAATGGAAGCAAACAGAAGAGTAAAAAAAAAAGCACTGCAGCAGCCTTCTCCTCCTGCCCCACTTTTTAGCCCAGATCTGCATCTCTGACACACAGTCTGCACAGGCCAGTGAAACACAAGTGCTACACAGTACATGTACATATATATGTGTATATATATATATATATATATATATATATATATACGTAAAAAGATAAATGCTTGCCATGGCAAAAGAAAAACAAAAGAAAAAAAATGTTTGTGATGGTCCATCTCTTTACTAGTAAAATGCCTTGGCAGAGAATTACTCTAGCATTTTGACAAGAGTTTTCTTTTGTGCAGGCAGTCTAGTGAGTGTTTACAATTTCTATAGAAGTAAAAAAAAACCAACCAAACAAAAAAAAAACAGCTGAGAAACATGCTTCTTGCCGACATAGTCTCCTGCTCAGTGAAGTTTGACATATACAGCCATAAGTACTAGTAAAGGATTCCTTCCCAGATATAGGCAAAACACGTAAGGCACTTATTTTGAAAAAAAAGGTACATTTGTATTTCCCTTCAGCAAATAAACCCTTCGCATTATGCTCATCTGCCCTTGCTGCGTCCGTTACTGTCCAGGAAGGTTTATCAAGGCAAGAACAGGACACATACACAGTGCACTTGGTCCTGCAGGACCCATCCCCAGAAACTCTTTCACAAGCTCAAGACTACACACATCAATACCATCATGTCTCCGCACACAGACACTTCAGACCATCTGCCTGAATTACTGCACCCTTCCTTCTATCTAGCCCGTGTCTTTAGAGAAAATCCAGGCACCACCACCCGCGCCAGCCCTCCACCACGGACTCGTAAGGAACCGCACCAGGATCTGCGGTGGTTGCAGGGAGTTTCTCCTCTCCCTGCCACAGCTCCAGCTCCCTTCAAAAGCAAGCAGCTTCGCGTGTGACTTTGCAATCTGAGAATGTGAACTAGTCGGCAGGACACTGGGGTAAATATAAATCTGGCGCTTACCCACAGGCAGTCCCTCGCAGTCTGACATCGTGCTCGAAGTCCTCCTCACCGGGGGCTTAGGAAAACCACAGCAGGAACGCAAGCACGGGTCTTTCTGCTTGCAAAGGCGGGGGGGGGGGGAAATATCTAACAATTTACAGCCACCCTTCTCTTACACTGTACATCTACCCACCCAGAGAGCTGTAGCAACAGTCCCGTCCCTGCCTTCTCATTATGGGATGTAAAGATAAGAATGTGCTTTTGTGCCAAAAGAGTGTGCTATTGGTGGATAAATTTGTTGTCATCCCTCCCCTTCGCAGAGTTTCCTCTTTAATGTCACAGAGGCACATTACCCTGTCGGAAAGGCCATCGAATATTTATGAAACGGCTTTTAAGAGCTAAGCCGCAAATCTGCTCTGGAGAACCAGGCTAATTGCTGTGCAGTGGGGTTGGTGGTGGGAGCCCCACTGCCCGGGCACTCCTGCTTCCCGGGGGGGCGGCAGGGGGGAGCTGGTAGGCTGGGGAAAATGCTCTGACATCTTGCTCTGCACCTTCTTGGTCTGCAGGGTAAATAAAGGTCCGAACAGAAATACTTGTGGCTGAAGAGGGGGCAGGAGCCAGGGTGTATCTGTTTTAAGGGGGAAGGAAAAAAAAAATCTTTTGTTTATACTGTAATATCCAATAAATTGTTTTTGTGACATGGTTACTAAAGGCTGTTTCATGGTATATGATATGATTCTGAGTGCATATTTCTCTAAGACTTCATGACTATTGCTTGCTTAAAATATGCCACTTTAATGCTGCCTTAGTGAAGCATTTTGTGGCTGTTCCTACAACTTATTTTTTTAATCTTTGGAAATGTTTATGTGGGATTTGCTTGGTATGAGATTTGCAGACCAGTCCAGTCAGTAGAGAGTATCCCTGCACACTAGTGTGTTCCTTAGGCACCTTAATGAAGTGAAAGCAAAGGCTCTGGCAGCGCTAGTCACAGCAGGCTTGGCAGACAAGATGTGTGGGACCTGACGAGTCCCCTCAGCACCCGGGAGGCAGGGGGGTGGTTTGCTGCCACTTTGTCTCCTGTGAACAGTAAGGGACAGTCTGAGCTTTACCTGAATTGTCTGAGCCCTTCAGAAATGTTGGGGTTTAGGACCCAGAGACGGTGTGAGGGCTGGGAGGAAGGGGAAGCAATGGGGGTGGGGTGGGGGGGGGTGTATGGGGGGAGCTCTGGGAAGCCTTGCCGACCCTGTGGCCAGACACAGTCCCTAAGGGAAATGAGCCATCGAGCCCCAGGGACACCTTTCTTCAAAATGGCTTGAAGAAAAAAAGGCTTAATTTACATGAAGTATACTAGGAGCTCATTGTGCTCAGCACCTCTGAAAAATCTAGGCTGGTTTTATTTCGATGCTTCAGTCTAAGCACAGAAGCCTGACACTGCTGGCTCTACCTGCTTTCTCTGAAGAGAAGCCTTTTAATACTCTGCTGGTTACTCAGCAGCATAGCTAGCATGGATTCAATTCAGGATGTCAGGCAAGTGACTAAGAAGCTAATATAGCTACAAATGTAGATAGTTACATGTTCCCAAAACCATCCCTCCCGTTCCTTGCATGGGGTCAGGCGAGAAGGGCCAAAGGCAACCCGTGGCCACTGGGGTTTGCATGAAGTTTGGGGTTGGCATCATTCTGTCAGGGACAGCCCTTTTCGGTGACTGCTTCTAGCTCTGCTCATGCAACAGCATGGGGATATTCACCAGTGTGAATAAGGCTCTCCTGGATGGCAGCGTTGGGGAGAATCAGCCTCAGGCTGTGCTCTTTGCCAAAGAGGCCCTACAAGGAGGAGAAGTGCAGGGCACCATGCTTAGTCTCTCCATCCTGCTGCCACCCACAGGCTCAAGGAGTGGTCTCTATAGAGCTACTCTTGAAGATAGGGAGACGTGGAAATGTCTGGTCTTAATCTCAGTACTCATCTGGGAAGGAAAGAAGGCCTAAACTAGACCAGAGAACTCTTCTTCCAGTGCAATTTCACTGCAGAAATATATTGCTCCAACATGTGTGAATCAAGGCTTACTTAGCTTGACCCTGTGCAGGCTCC
Source organism: Athene cunicularia (assembly GCF_003259725.1). Classification (NCBI taxonomy): domain Eukaryota; kingdom Metazoa; phylum Chordata; class Aves; order Strigiformes; family Strigidae; genus Athene; species Athene cunicularia. The sequence goes on from NW_020799101.1 coordinate 13,754,326, forward strand.
CAGTTCTGCAAGCATTTACGTGCCAATTTAACTTCAAGCCCCACTGAAGTTCCTGGAACTACTCACAGTTACAAAGTTAAACACATGCATAAGAATTTGCAGGATCAAGGGCTCACCATGCTTACTTGTATTCACAGAGCAAACAGCTGCAGCTGATTTTGAAGTTACCTCTTACAGCTGCGTGCTGGTGCTCATCTGCTGAAGGTTAGAGCCCTCCAGCAGAGCTGGACAAGTGCCTGTAGTGAAGGCATGCCAAATCACTGACTGGTGTCTTAGCTCTAACTCATCTTCAAGAGCACTTTAAGAAACCTATGCCTCAGTCACTCCTGTTACATGGTCCTTGGCCAAGTCTGCTACAGGGAGTCAACATCTTCTAGAAGAGGGGCAGAGAAGCCAGAAGAGAATATTGATGGAGGAGGACAAATACATCTTCAACTATTACACCAAAGTTGGCAAGAGCTCGTCTGCCAGAGCCATTATTAGGATTTGGCCTTGGCAGAGCTCTTCGGTGAAAGACTAAAGCATGAAGTTATCCATGGGGTCAAAAGTTGAACAAACCAGACCTAATTTTTACAATGATATTCACAAGGACCTCCCTTTGATGAAGCCTACTCCAATTAAAAAATTAGCTTTTATTCCTGGATATTGGGCTTTGAGAGGTTATAAGAATTTTTTTTTTTTCTTTCAATAAAACTGAGCATTTCTTTTAACTTTACTATGTTTCTCAGCCTGAAAGGAGCCATGCTTGCTCCTGGAAAACAGGCCAGGCCTGGAAAATATAAATCTGAAAGGAGGAATTCTGAGGAATTTAGGAATAAGCCTGATGTCTGTCATGACAAAAAATGCAAAAGCCAAAAATTGAACTAAACAATAAAAGGTGAGAAGTAGACCACAGATTATTTTAGGAAGTATTAAACTAATGTGGGAAATGTGCTAAATATCTGTCAATAACTGTTCTTACTTGGGCTTTCCAAGGAACCTAAAGGATGCTTATCCCTCAACACAGTGAGAACTGGTCATGAATCTGTTTGCTTCATACTATTACCTGACAGGTAGTCCTCTGCATAAAATCCATGAGAAATACCATGAGTGGGAAGGTATGGAAGGAAGTCTGGAGTATTTCCCGGTTTGCCTGGACTCAATTTGGTCTCCTGTGGAAAACAGTTGCATTGTCCTGATGCATCTTGAAATACTTAAGCACTTGCTAGAGTGGCCATACCCCTCTCTGGAGCTTTCCAGGAAGAAATATAAATGTCTTGTTTGCTGTTTATGCCACAAATCATGCAGATAACCCACAGTCTGGACAGTGCAAAGGGCTTTTGAGATACCAAGAACCTGGAGTTGAGCTGCTATGCCTAGGAAAAGAGGACATATGTGGGGAAACATTGATGCAGGGCACCTACAACAGTACAAGTACACAGTCACCTTAGTGCCCAAATACTGTCACCTACACAAGTAAGACACATAGCAGGACTTGGTTTCTAACATAGATGTTTATACCTCACATTATGCTCCTGATCTAAGTGCCTAAATGTCTTAGAAAATATGGTCTTTAAGATTTTAAATCCCATGGGGGGTCATAATTTTCCCCACAACTCTGCCATCTGACTGTCCAAAGAACCAGATCCACCCGAAAGCTCACAGCTGGACCAGGGCTTTTGCTATTGCTGACTCGCCTCTTACTCAGCTGCGGATGGAGCCAGCCTCCTCCTAACCTCGTAGGAAAAGTAGGGAGCTATGCTGTGGGATCTCAGGCCCTGCCAGACACCATCCGCCTGCTAACATTATTGGTGGAAGGGCTTTGCTAAGCTTGTCACTGCTGTAGGAGCACAAACAAATTGTTCTCCTTCCTTCTGCCTTTCTCTCTCCTGGCAGAGGAAAATCACAAAAGGTGAGGATGATTGCTTTAGCTAACCAAGTCAGATCTGATTATTAAATCTGCATTTTTCCATGAGATTGAAGCAAGCGCCTTACTGCCCGCTTATATCTCCCATCAGCATGATTTCCACACAGTTTAAATAGAGAATGTCTGAAACGCACTTCTCCCTTCTAATTTATGCAAATTCCTGTGATTTTTTTTTCTGTGTGTGAAGAGATTTCTGCCTGTTGGGTACAGGAGCCACAGCCACAGCCTGGGCAGGGGGAGGGGGGGGGATAGGGCTAGAAGAGAAACTGCAGGCTGATATAAGCAGGTTGGCATCAGGACGTGGGTGACGTTCTCTCAGAGCACTGAAGTGCCCAAAACACAGTCCTGCAGGCGGGGACAGTCCCTGGGCACTGGGACAGTTCCGGAGCAGGACCCGCAGTCAGACAAACTAAACATTTCTGCCAGCACAGACAGATGAGCTGAATAAACTTAGCACATGCTTTAAGTCTTTTGCTCCTAGTGCTGTTTTCCTTGGGAGTTGTGGTTAGGAATTTGTTAGAAAAGACTGATTTTCCCCCATTGAAAAGCCCTGCAGCTGGTGGGGAGAACACAGGCCTTTCTGTCCTCTAGTGTAAAGGGTAAAATTAACCACAGCTTTGGAACTGCACCCAGATAAAGTGCAGGGAAGCAAGAGGGGACCATGGTAGCCAGCCACCACCCGCCCCACTGCCAGCCTCACATCAGCCCCACATCTGCGAGCCACTGGTGGGGCCTTAGTGCACTCCCAGCTGTACCTATGTGACCAGTGGACCAAATCCAGGGTCTGTGGGATGCTGTGCCACGTGCACATGCGGCAGAGAAATGACTCCAGAGCTGCTGGTCAGATAGGCCTGAATCTCTGCACAGCGATCACCAGAAGCCTGCCCCGAGGAAAGCAACCAGTCTTGGACCAGAAGTCAAGCGCCCAGCAAGTCCCAGTAATTGGGATTTTATTTTATTATTGTTTTCTGACACATTCTGTTCACATTTCTACTTGATGGATGGGGAGTGTAATAACGCAATCACAAGAGAAGCTGATGTACTGACAGGATCTCATGAGGGTGCATGCAGTGAAGGGAAAGTGAGTGAAAAAAGGCAAGATACAACTGACAGCTAAAACAGTCCTCTAGGAAACAACAAATACAAAAGTAGTAGCAGTCCTCGAAAATAACTAGGTGTATCATAGTTTTGCATTAATCTGTTTTTCTATTTTATTTTACTAATAAGATTTTCACTAGTCACAATCAAATTTGAGCTTTGCATTCAGGAAAGAAAATGTCTCCATCATCTCCTCTGATGTCACCCCAGAGAGAAGATTAGATTAACTATGTCAGGTGACACCAATCCAACATGCAGGGAAAATAATTTTGCACATTCAAAGAGAAAATGGGGGAGAAATTCCAGCTATCTCCAAGAAGTGTGAACCTTACCAGTGATAATTGCTGGCTCGCAGAGAAAACATTTTATGTAAACGTGCAGATATACGGTAAATAAAATAAGAAGATCAAAGGCTTGGAAGAGGATTTATCTTACAGAAGAAATGAGTGGATAGTCTGAATCTCGGTGGCATTTTAGTCTCATCTAATTTATAAGCAGTTTCATTCTCTGGGGAGGAGTTATGAAAGACCATTGAAAATATGTGAGGAAATAGAAAAACTACATCTGAAAGACAAAACTGGCTTGTGAGCTGTTGCAGTTGTTGCTGTCAGGATCTCCTGACATACCAGGTACCAAAATGAGCCTGCCCTAGTACTCAAAGGAAATGCATTTACACAAGGATGGAGAGAAGGTGAGCATGACAGTGTGAGCCCAGCTTTCGGCATCTGCTGATAAACACAAGTGGCTCTTTGCTGGCAGGCTCTGCGGGAGTCATCCAGCACAGGGCACTGAGGCTGAAGTTGTTTTCCCAACAATACATGGTAGATTTTCATGCACAGCTGCAATCAGTATTAACAGGAGTTCCCTCTGCAAATGTTCCAGGTGTTACTGAATAGTCTCCTGGTGAACATTAAAAGCCAAGAAAAATTATATGTTTCAATCTCATCTTGCTGCTTCTGGTTTTAATGGTGTCACTGCTGTTTATTTCAATGGGATTAAGATTGAGTCTTGCACAGCTGAGCATAGCTGCATTTGCTCTGCACAGATCTGGTGGTAAAAAGTGTCAAGCCCTGAATGTAAATATTACGTTATCAAGTGGTGGGTTTGAGGAGAAGGTGAGAGTCTTGCAAACCTGATTTGGCAGCTGCAAAAATAACACTCAGTCAAACAGATGGTCTCTGCAATAAGAGAATTCTTTAAAAGATTCACAAATTAATAAGCCCTGCCAGGTTTTTAGTGGTTCCTACCAAAATTCCTATAAATCAGCCTAACCAGGCAGGGAGGTGGAGACAAGAGAAATCAATAACTTCCCTAGGCAGCCTGTGTACCTAAGGTTAGCTGACAAAGGCTTCAGAGCTGGAAAATCCCAAGAGGAATTACGGAAGTGCAGTATCACCCTTTCAGAAGGCAAAGGCCACAGCGTACTATCATGTACTATCAGTGCTCTGGAGACTAATTGCAGCCGCCCGTGATCAAGAATATCAGTTTGGTGATAAAGGAAGGTGAGGTGTCAGACACTCTGAATTATTGGCTCATCCTGGCAGCACTGGAATGTGTTTTGAGGGAGTGAAAGTCTCCTTCCACCGCAAGTCAGAGTGAGACCACACCTTCACCTATCTTCAGTCTTTAATAAAACCAGGCCTAGATAGTACATTACCAACACAGAATATTTACAACATCCAAACACAGTCCTACCTTCACATAGATGACATCTCATTCCCAATTATCATCTCCAGGACTTTCTCCCTTCTGTGCTGGTTTTGGCCAGGGTAGAGTTAATTTTCTTCATGGTAGCTAGTATGAGGCTATATTTTGGATTTGTGCTGAGAAGAGTGTTGATAATATAGGGTTGTTTTAGTTACTGATGAGTAGTACTGACACAGAGCCGAGGCCTTTCCTGCTTCCACCCCACCCCACCAGTAAGGAGACTGAGGGTGCACAAGAAGTTGGAAGGGGACGCAGCCAGGACAGCTGACCCCAACAGATCGAAGAGATATTCCATACCATATGGTGTCATGCTCAGCCTATAAAGCTGGGAGAAGAAGAAGGAAGGGGGGACATCTGGAGTTATGTATGGCCTTTGTCTTCCCAAATAACCATTAAAAGTGATGGAGCCCTGCTTTCCTGGGGATGGCTGAGCACCTGCCCACCAATGGGAAGTGGTGAATGAATTCCTCGTTTTGCTTTGATTGTGTGTGTGGGTTTTGCCTTGCCTATTAAATTGTCTTTATCTCAACCCATGAGTTTTCTCCCTTTTACCCTTCCAATTCTTTCCCCCATCCCACCAGAGCAGGGGGATGAGCAAGTGGCTGTGTGGAGCTTAGTTGTCGGCTGGCATTAAACTACAACCTGCTCAGTACTATGTCAAGCATAGCAAGATGTTTTCACCAAGCTGAAAATATGTCATTAAAATTGTCACTGGCCAAGGTTAGCCATAACAGGTAACCAAAAGATCAAGCTTTCAACATAGACTTGGAACAGGAGCAAACTATGCCTTTAAGAATGACCAGTAGCAGAAAGAGAGCACCAGAGAGATCTGATAGTCCTCCAGCTGATCATCTGTCTAGCCTGTCTTCTCTACCAAAGCAACTGCTGTCTCCACAACACTGAGTGGAGGGCTGCCATGCTAGGAGACAGAATTAAATAAGGAATTGCTAATGGAATCAGTGTTGAACAGTGGGAGAAATTATTCTTAGGGTATTATGAAGTTTGTAACTTGATGCATTTTACAATCCACTTTCATTTGCTTCCTTGCAAATGTTCGTCACCAGTGTTTGACACGAATGATCTGGGAGGAGTTTTCATTCTTAGTCATTTGGAGCTGCCTCCGTCTTACAATAAACACAGTCACAATTAATGGAAGTGGTGACCTTGTTTGCAATTTCTGCAAAGAGGACAAGACTCCTTGGGAATAGTGAATAAAGCAGATTATTACCATGTAAGTGACCTCAGTAAGTCATGTTTGGAGTAAGAGATGTTGCAGGGGCAAAAGGAAATCTCACTTATGACTGCTTTAATAGCACATAAATGGTATTGCCAAGCAGTTTTCATTGAAAACAGGATTTAATTTAGGTTCTCCAGGTTCTCCAATATTGATGGTTTTCACTACATGGACCTCAAACTGCCTCAAGGAGAAATTCAAGACCATTTTGGTGTGGTTAGACTCTCAGCTTCATGGGTGGGAAGCCTGGGCTAAGACACATAGCAGGGCCTGTAGTGCTTCGGTACTGAGCCAGGCAGGGCTGGGTGACAGGCACTCAGACCCCCAGGAAGATCAGTCCTCCCCTGCCAGCACAGAGAGGAGGAAATCCTGGAAGGGGGCAAAGTGACTTTCCTAGGGTCACCCTGTGAGGCTGTAGCACAGTGGCAGGGGAGCCTGGTCCCTTCTCCACAGTGGGCAAGGGGCAAACAGGACAATTCACTAAATCAGGCTGTCAAACTGGAGTGCTACTTGAAAATGGGAAAGTCTTAATAAAGCTTATTTGCTTATTGTTATCAATAATCTAATAGGAAAAAAAAAAGTCTGTGTTTCCAGTCAATGCTAATGAATCTGAGAGTCTTTATTTTTCATTCTTATTGAAAGTCTCAATGAATGGAAAAATATTTTTGTGTGGCAGGCTGATGGTGCACCTGGCACTGATGTCTTGGTGTTTTGGTTAGGAACAGCTGCTGAAGCACAGCTGGAAAAGGGGCTTTAAGCATGTGACATCCTTTCACTTGACCAAAACCCTCAGTGTACTCAGGTGGTGCAGCTGGTCCAGTAGAGACCCCTCTGTACACTCACCAGCCTGGTTGCTGCTGGCTGCATTGCCACAGAGCTGGGGCAGCTTTGTGGCTTGCTTGGTGTCCACCTGGCTGGAGTTGCTCTCTGGTAAACTGCAGTCACTTCTGCAACTGAAATATCTTACAACCTTTCTTGAGATACTCAATAGTCTGTCAGCAAGTGTTTCTGTCAACATATGAGAAAATATCCCATCCTGCCCTGGGAGCTGGAGGCATTCAGGTAGCACAGATCAAAAGTTATATGCTTTAAAATTGTAGAGACAAGTTCCTTGAAACTTCCTAATTTGATGTATGAAGCTGCTTCTTCCTTCTCACTCTCCAGATACCATCTAAGGCTAATCTGGGGACTGAATTTCTCTTGCTGCCATTTCTGCACACAAGTATCGTACCCTTACCGGAGTGGAGCAGTTAGGGGAATCCCAGCATTTCCACATGCAGTTAAACAAACCCAAGAACTCCCATCGCAGGGCAGAGCCAGGGTTTCTGCTGCCTCTTGACATCCCCCATGGCTGCCTCTTGCAGTTCTCAGTGATGTGTTGTCCATACTGTGCCTTTACTCCCCTTCAACACCAACCCAAGTCAGTATTCCTGCTATATCCTGGATCCATCCCTCACCTATCACTTTGTTAATCCACAGAAATGACATGAATTAGTAGTAGCAGGTGAATGCTTGCCTCTGAAACCCTGGGATACAGCTAGCCAACAGGGCCTGCACATAAAATCATCGTTATGTTGTGTAGAGCAGTCAGATGTGCTGAAGTGCCATCCCTGGGCCATCACTGCAGCAGCTAATGTGGACTAATCAGGGATCCTGGCATTCTTGAAGTACAGTATCAGTGTATAGCTAGTTACTTTCTATCACAAAATTATACTTAAAAGTTAAAAAATCTTATTAATGATGAGATGCTAAACTTGCATGGAATAGACCAGAGAAGCACAAAGTCTGCAGAGCTGAGAATTAAGCCACCACGGATATTATTTTTCTTTTCATTTAGAAAGCAGCAGAAGCCTAAGAGAAGTTTTGCAGCAGAGCCCACATCTAAGGAAATTCCACGTATGGTCAAATGTCAAGTTGTTTCTTTTGCAAAGGGCAATGTGGCAATCGTATTTCCATTTGGAGAGAAGTTTTTTCCTTTGAGCCGAGTTTTTCAGTGGGGGAAGGGAGAGAAAGAAAAGCATGCTGTTCCTTTCAGCTCACATGCATTCAGAAACCTGGCTGCTCATGTTCAAAAGGTTATGACTTCCTTCCCCACTCCTCCTCATGGGCACAGCCTGGCCAGCCACACCTTTGCTGTCAGTCCTCCCTTCCTAAGATCTCCCTTCTTCTGTGAAGCTCCTTGGATTAAAGTAAACCCTTGGAAAGGCACATGCTGCTGGCACTGAAATAACCGAGACTCCCATCCACCCATCTACAGGCAGAGTTTGGCCCGGTGCTTTCTTGCCAATTTAATGTTCGTTTTCTTTTCTATTTCCTCAAGAAACAAGATTTGCACAGTCCCTTAGGTAATAAATCCTCAACCCGCTGGCTAGTCCAAAGCAACGATGAGGTCCAAAAGGCACTGAAGTTCCTGAAACTTCCAGAGAACATCTGGGACTGTTAAAGGGGAGAGATTGGACTGGTTTAAGGCTGCCTGATTAGAGACAGGCTGGCACTGTGAACCACCATCAGTGTGTGTGGCCAGGCCAGCCATGCAGCACAGAGAGTGCCCCAAATCTGGCACACGTGTGCCACCTCCAGCCCTGCCAGTGGCACGGGGAAGAAGATGCGGATCCAAATGGGGAGGCTGGGGGTCAGCAGTGCTGCGGAGGGGGCTGCTGGGGAGGCGGTGGGAAACTGCTGTGGTGTGGTGGGGATGCTATAGGTAACCTGGGGGTAAATGGGCACTGCTGCAGCTAGAAGAATAAGGACCTGCTTTGCCAGGTCACCACCAACCTCACTGGAGAGCCCCCAGCTCTCCCTTCTCTCCTTTCCATTTCCCCTGCTCGCTGCTATTTATTGCTCGGCGGTATTCAGGGGAGGAATGCAGTCTGTCCCAGGAAAGGGCTGCTGCCGCTGGGACTCAGTAGGCTAAGTTTAGTTCCTGGCTCTGCCAGGGATCGCCTCTGTGACACTAATCAAAGATTAAATTTCTCCCTGCCTCAGTTTCCCTCCGTAGACAGCAATGTTTCCCCTTGTAACCTGTCTGAGGTGGGAGTTGATTTATATTGCTTTTTTACACTGTGCCTACCACTGGAGCTCCTGCCCTGGCTGAGATCTTGGTGTACTTCCATAATTAGTACATTTATGTTATGTTTTCATTAAAGATCTTGTTACACTTTTGATATGAAATACAAAAATACTAACTAGAATTATAATTTTTCACATTATGCTTTTCTATTTTCTATGGACTTCCATTTTCATTGTAATTCCCTAACAAATAAAATTACTCTGGGATTGCTCTCCCAACTCTAGATATTGATGTGAGAGCTGATGTGATCACAGACAGTCTGACAGTCTTAGAGCCCTTCCCATAGGTTCCCCAGGAAGAAGTCAGCCTTCGGAGACGTAGCCAGACCTACCATCTGTGGTTTGGGAATGAAATGACCAGACTTTATGAGCAACAAGGAAAGAAAACCTGCTATGTATGAGCTGAAGGCTCGGCTTGATGCTGCCTCTTTAAAAAATTGCTTGAACAATACATAAAAAAGCTAACCTCTTCTATCACATACATATTTCATCTGCACCTTGGAACTGTAATTAATGGCACAGGAGGCTTCATTTGACAAGCTGTCCTCAGGGCAGACTTTTTACTTCTATCTACATCAACAGTGCTCGCTGCTACTCTTTCCCTTGGCAAAACTCCTCCTCAACTTCACCCTGCTCTGTAGCAGAGAGGCAAGCGGATGTGGGGCTAATCCACATTTCTCTCTCCATTGATGAATACTTCCCTTAGATACAATGGGACTAAAGAGAATAATTTTTCAAAAGATGGAAGAAGATGCACTGGGACACACACAGCAGGAGGGGAAGAGAAAACTCCTGTTTGTAAAGCCTGCCTGCTGTGTGAAATAACCAATGCTAATTCAAACTGAATACAATCGAAATTAAACACCATGGGCCAAATTAGTCTCTGGTGCAGCACCAGTAACCCAAAGGCAGATGATTTGATTTCACTGAACTTATGCCAGGAGTGAACTTGACCCACAGCGTTATGTGGCATCTAACAGTACAGCCAGGAAACCCAAAATACATCACACGCATTCAAACACGGGTGTTCTGGTTGTGGCTGGTGCCCTAATGCATGTGGCCAGCTGTTATCTCTCGAGCCCTTGTCATCTGCGATAAATATTTCTGGTGATCATGTACCTCCATCCTTTTCATAACAATGGTGGTCATTTACCTTCATCTTTATGAAAAGTTTACAGAGGCTCTCCAAAAATATGAGGAACAATAAAGCAATTGTGTACTTATTAAATATTGGATGAGCTATATTTTTTCTAACCAATTCAAATAGGGAAAAAAAAAAAAAAGGGAAAAAATAGTGGTAACCTTTATGCAAGATCTGCCTGATGTAACACCTGCTCATACAATGTGTACTGAATCCATCACAAAGCAAATCAGCTTGCATTGGGATGGAGATGCAGAGACATTAACTTCAGGAAGACCGAGGTGATATGAACCATAGGATCCCAAAGGCTTTCAGATTCTGAGTTATGGATCTTAGGCTACAAGCAGGAAAGAATTTAGGTTTCGCTCCTTCCTTGGCCTTTATAGCATGTAAAAGCTCAGGCCACTGAGCCCAGTTTCTCTGTTCAAGAGGAGATGTGGTGCTATGGTGTTACCCAGCAGCCCTCTGCAGGGACACGTGCCATCATGGCAGGGACCATTTCCAGGCTCAGCACAGACTGTTTGCACAGACTCTGCTCCTGCTCGTCCAGGGGCCAGGCAGCCACACAGCGCCTGGCTTGGCAGCACTGAAGTCAGTGGGAGCTTTGCCATCAGCTCTCAGGGTACCGGGCCAATACCCGATAGTATATAATACTTACAGCTTGGTTATAGGCTTTGTACATTCCCGTGAGCACTTTTAATACCCAAAAGTAGAATTTAGTGTTTGGTGTCATGGCTCTAAGGTTTACCCTGCTGATCATCTGCATATTCTCTATATTGAATCTGGCAATAGCTAACACTGTTAGCTCTTCTTATCGATGATCTAGATATATAAAAATCTCAGAGGTGGGATGGCTCTGCAAGCTCAATCTATTGGATGAGGTTTTATAAAACCACAGCCAAAACTTGGCCTTTTGTCTGGCTCTGTTTCTAGATTGCATCTGGGTTTAATTTGGCTTTTGGATCTTCCAAACAAGGATTTCATTCTTTTGGATAATTTATCTACAGCTTGTTATCCACTACCTACACCTCTCTTGCTATATAATATGATACTGCAAAATACTGCTTCATGCTTATATGCACAGCCCTAGAAATAGTTCTTTTATAAGCAGCATCAATGAATTTATCACTCTTAAATGTTGCAAGATAGGCAATACACAAGAACGAGGGGAACTATCAAACCTTGAAATTCTGAGACTCATATAGATACCTGATGTTTCCAAAATGGCTCCCAAAACATGGGCACTAATAGAACTCTGTGGTGAGGTTGAACAGGTTATTAAACCAGTAACGAAGAACACATAAAGGAGACATACACATCAGTACTGGACATCAGCATCTTAGAGGACAGAGAAGCAAGACAGCACAAACCCATGATTTCAAGACAGAAAAGGCCATTTGGGCTTAGTACCCAAAAGCTGCAAGAACTAACACAGTTGTCATTCTCCTGGTTAACCATCTTGTGCTGGTGAGAAAGGAAGATATAGGAAAATAATGAACTGGAGGCAGTTGCAAGCTATAAATATTTTCTTAAGAATTCAAAGTCTCACATTTTTATAGATAAGTGGGCGATAGCTTCGGTCAGCTCAGGTATGCTGGGCTTGCAGCTGGAGAGACAAGGAGGTCCCTTGCATGGTTGCACAGAGGTAGAGGCCCCTTGGACTGGGCTAGAGCCTCAAGAGAGCCGTGGCACTGCCATCCCCTCCTCAGGCGTGGCACGTTGAGTGATTTAGGCATAGGGTCTGCTTCTGGGCAGACCAGAGGTGCTCATACCCTGAAGCATGCTGCATACTGCAGGCCTGGAGGGAGCTGGAAAGCCAAACCAGGTCCTTTTGCATTGACTGGCCCTTAGGAAGGCAAGTTATCATTTTGCAACCACGCATTAGGATCTGAGCATCTCTTTGGGTGCATCATCGCCCATAAAGTCATCAAAGCCTTGCAAGGATGAAGCAGGAGAGGGAGGGTCCAGGACCCACCTTCCTGGTGGCAGCACAGCCCTACATGACCTTCTGGAGCACATTCACTGTTCAGCCCAACACCGCTGCAGCACAGGCTGCTGAAATGGCAGGAGAACTGCTGGATCTGCTTGTCTTGTCAGTGCCAGTGGCTCTCCCTGCGGATCTGGTGACAGGACTCAGCTGTCTCCAAGTGGGCACGGGGTTTCTCTCACTTCTCACCCTCTCCTTGCTGTGCTCAGCCCACCTGCAGCCTAGGCTGACACACAAACCACCTCAGTCTCTCTATCAGGTGCTGGAAAAGAACAGCAGTGCCGGTGTGATTAAAGATAATGAGCTGCTGATTAGCACTGGAGAACACAACTGAAAACATTTCCTTTCAGTTGCCTTTCTTGTTGAGTTAATTATAATAAAACACAAAGCTTCTCAGCTGTATTGATGCCTGCTTGGCTCAAAGCGCTTCAAATGAACAGGTTTGCAATTAATACTTGTGTTGACTTCCACCTGGAATTAGCATAAGAAAAGAGACTAATAACACCTTTCAGATGATTCCCAGTGATGTGACTGCTGTTTGGACTATTACCCAACTGCTGCCCGGATGCTTGGGCTGTAGGGAAGGTGCAACGCAGTCCTTTCACAAGCACAGGTCTTCCCGCAGAAGCAGTGCTAAGGGAATGTCCACTGACCACCTGCTCTACGATATTTATATTCAGCTTTATATGATGTTTTAATATCTGTCAGCTGCTTAATGAGACTGTTCAGGAGGTCTGTGAAAACTTTGGCTGTAGCACTCGGGAGAGTATTTTTGACCCTAGACTGATGGGTCAGAAAGTTCAGGGCTCATGTTTTAGTCTGAGAGCAGTACTGCAATTGATATGGCTGTGAAAGCAGAAATAAATGCTCAGATTTTTTAGATGACCCTTTTCCTTATGTATGCCCTGAGTAGATAAACCTCTTATAAACGCTGTGGACATATATGACTGCCCTCTCCTGGAAGATGATGGGGTTGCTAGTGCATTCTTCCAAAGAGCTGAACATAGACCTACAGAAATTAAACTTCTTGCTATTTTAGAGTTATATCATGTATATCACACACATATAAAAATCTATAAACTATGTATACAACACATAAATACAATCTACAGGCTATGTATGTAACATACACAGGCATACACATATATGAGCCAAAGGCACATCCATGAATTTTCTGCAATTCTGAGTGTGTGGTTATAATCAATTGACCTATTCTTCATATAGTAATTTATAAATATACCTGCTCTTTTTTCGGTTACCAATATTATCATCTTATTAGATTTACTGGAAATCATTTTGGTAATCAATGCAGCTACACCCATCTCTAAGCTATGTTCCCTCTCTCACCTATACATTAACCGTAGTAATGACTGTACTGAGCTTAAATGAAGGATGCACATAGATTTCTTGTGATTTTGCAAATTAATACCTATTTTTTTAGCAGTTCCATCACAAAGCATAAACAGAATCTGACTGTCTGTAAATAATTAATTAATACAGGGGGTTTTAACCAGAAACAAATTTAAAGTGTTTTGGTTGTGGTGGTTTTGGGGATTTTTTTGTTGTTGTTTTTTTAATGTTACTTGAGTGGAGAAAACTGTATTAGTTTCTGTCTAAGTTCACCTTTAAGGAATTTCTTATAGCCAGGTGGTAAGAGATCACCAAGGGCAGCAAAGTTTCATACTGTTACTACTAAGCATTGTTGTCCTGTGCAGATATGATTTTTTCTTCTGGGCAACTCAGCTCACATCTGAAAATTTCTATTTACCAGGGCATAGTTCAGATGCAACCCATAGCACAAAGCTCCATCCTCACTGAAGTGGCTGAGAGAGACTCCATGGGGCAGCTGCAGGCGTGCCGGGCTGGCTGCAAGCTCAGCCTCCTGCTCACTGGTGACTGATGCTGCCCTTACTGATGTTGCTGCTCCTGGTCTATGCATTATGGTATCAAGGAATAGACATAACAGCTATCCACTTTAAAACATGGCTGGTATCGCATGATGGAGGAGCAAGGCAAAAATCAGGGTATAATATCTTACAGCAGCATAGTTCACCCACAGGCATGGAGCAGAAAGGTCGGGTTTCTGCCTCAGATCAAAATGTCTGGCCTAGTTTTCACTACCCTATGAAAATGTCTGCCGTTGCTAATTAGTCTTCAGTGTGGGAAAGAGGATGTGTAGTTAATCATTTAGGAAGCTCATTTGGTTTGCCCCATATTCAGCATTACATTTGCTGAGGTCTTTATGTGCCTAAAAGTGTCTTGCAGTGTTTCCTGCAAACACTTTGGCATCTGTCAGTAGCACTGGGGGAAGTAATAAGACTAATCAAATTCATTATCTCTCCTTTACAGTGGTATTACTCCATTAATTTTAACAGCCTCCCTTGACACTTGCAGGTATAAAGGAATTCCAGACACCTGCTTTGCTATTTTTGGAAGCCAACTTCAATCCAAAAAGATCAGAAAAGCATCTGTGGGTTTATTTAAACTTTTTTTTTAACATTCCAAAATTATTTTACAATAACTCATTTTAAGGCATTATACTGAAGAAAAAATCTAAAGCAGATAGATTAACAGAAAAGAGTGTCATATTTTAAAGTTCACACTCGAAAGCACTTAATTCAATGAGAACTAGGGGCCTGGCTTTGTTTTAGGATTATACATGGTTTATAAAAAATCGGCACTAACACTACAAGGACTACCACAAGGACAAATTCACTAGAAGAAACAGGGATGAGCTGCAATCAGTCATTCCCCATTAACAGAGGCAGGGATGCTGGAACCCATGGGATGGGAGAGCAGATGCAGCCCTTTCCTTACCTCCACCCACACTGTGGCTATGCTGGGAAAGCCCCTTGATGTCGGCTGATGGTGTGAACATCAATGAGCTGGGAAGGGGCAGGCCACCACTGTCACTCTGAGTATGATGGGTTTGTTACACAGGACTTCTCCCTATTTTAGTCATCCTCAAAGAAAAAAAAAAAACCCTCTCACTGTGTGGAAATGCTATAAGTAGAATATTTCAAGCAAAGGAGCCTGTGTAAGTGTCAGCTCATGGGGGTCACATCAGGGATGGTTGGTCAAGGTAACAGGGGAGCAATTGCCATAGTCACCCATGTTGATGTCCAGCTTTTCCCTCTGCAGGCCCAGAAAGACTGAAAAACATCCTATGCTCTACCAAACTGGTGAAAAATCCATTGCTGTGTGATAAACACACTGTCTCGTTCAAGTCTCTTGCCAAATCAGGCTAATTTTTCATGTATATGCAGACGATCATCCAAACCCAGCATTCTTCTGTGGATGTGAGGAGCTACTCTGCAAAACGACATGAGTAAGATGTAGATGGGACGGTCACCTCTTCTAGGCGCTATCACTGGAGTCAGCAGAGGAAAAAAGTGCACAACAGATAGACATGCACAGCAAGAGCAAAATGGGAAAGCAGACAGATGTAAGCTCCATTAGCTCATTAAAGGTGGAGATGTTGGCCTGCTGGGAAATTATTGTCCACTTTATGTCTTGATATTGGAAAGAAATTAACTAAAAGAGCCAAGGCAGTTTTAGCACTTGAGCTACTTAATTATGTCTTTTAAAGTTGTCTTTGAAGCCACGGAGGGAAGGATGAATGAAACGCTCGCTGAAGGTCCTTATTAGTCATTCTGTTCTCTGATAGCAATAATAATTACATCGTCCTACATCGGAAGGAGCATTCCTAGTGAATCCCTATACTCCTTGATAACATTTCCAGCAGGGCAGGCTGAGATAATGATGTGGGTAATTAGAGCTCTGGCTGCAGGGTACAAGAGCCATGGAGGTCAGCTGTGAATGTTCCTTCTGGGCAGAGCATCCCAGCTTCATCTCCAGAGATCTAGGTCAGATGTGAAAATCCTGGGATTGAGGGAAAGTCCAGCTCAAATGATTTGACATCTGCACTTTTATGCATGGACTCCAAGTGAATTTTCCTTCCTTATCGCTGGCCATAGACAGAATGGTAGATGAGACACTTGTTAGATTTTAACCACTAGAAAACATCATTATCATCCTTCAGCCTATCCTCCTACGTAATGTGCTGCATGACCTACAACACAAACTGCTAATACTGAATATCCTGACTCTATTAAACCTTGAAACCTGTCCACTAATGGCCCATGGCAAAAAAAGACCCATAAAAAGGCAGTGGTGTCTCAGCAGCACTTTTGTGCTGCTGATGTTTCATCTGGCATTTGGCAATGCAAAACTGCACAGAAACCGCATCCTGTGAGCACCTGCACATGTGGCAGCAGCAGCTCAGGTGAGGCAGCATGCAGGCAATGGCAGATTGCAATGGGACCTTCCCTGGCAGCACCTGACACAGGCATGAATAATGAAGGGACTCATTAATCATTTACAGAATTGCTGCTCCTGTGGATTCATCGGTATTAGAGACTCATGCTGAAGTCTTTCTCTTTTGATCCCACTGAGCACTTGCTTTTTGTGCTTGGCAAGGTCATGCTGACCCTAGAATGGGGAAAGTCTCATTAGGGAGAGGGAGGAGGTTTTACATCTCACAGCTCAGCCACTTCAGCATCTCTGCCTTAGCTCACAAATCACAGCACTGGTCTGAATACAGACTGACCATGAACCCAAGGGGATGTGCACCCTTCAAATAACAGAAGGGAATGTGAAAGGAAGTAAAAAAAAAAAAAAAAAAAAAAAAAAAAAAACAAA
>NW_020799101.1:13771218-13775447 GCF_003259725.1 Athene cunicularia
CAGCCCCGGCCCAGGAACAGTCCTGGTTCTGGCACAGCCCCGGCCCAGGCACAGCCCCGGCCCAGACACAGCCCCGGCCCAGGAACAGTCCTGGCTCAGGCACAGCCCCGGCCCAGGAACAGTCCTGGTTCTGGCACAGCCCCGGCGCAGGCACAGCCCCGGCCCAGGAACAGCCCCGGCCCAGGCAGCGCTGCCTGCACCGGCCGCTCCCGGCCACAGGAGGGGAACGCTGCAGCACGCAGCAGGCAGATCCCTCAGTTAGTCCTTACGGAGAGCAGAGCCGGTACCCCCAGACTCTTCACCCCGGTGGGGGCACGGCAGGAGGCTGCGGCTGCGCCCCCCGGCCCCGGAGCCGCCCCCGGGAAGGTCGTTGCAGGGGAGGAGCGGGGTGCCAGGGTCACCCCCCGACGGGGAGGACACCCGCCGGCCCGCGCTGGCCCAGTGTGGACCCCCGGGATCCGTGGCAGCGCACCGTAAAGTCCTAAGAGCTTAATAATGTGTAAATGATTTGAATAAATGCAGGCAATCCGCCACTATTATTCCGAGCAAGAGAAATGTGTGTAATCAGACCAGCGGTGTGTGTCCTACGTAGCATGAGACTATTAGCGAGTCAAATGATTCAGATGCCCAAATATGCAGCAGAGTCAATCACGGTGTCTAGACCTTGCTGCAATGCATGCAGCACTGGGGAAGGGAAAATGTGCTGGTGATTTCACGGTCTCGGAGCATTTATCCAGCTAAAACCTTTCTCTGTAGTATCTAAAAAAAAAAAAATGTTTCCCCGTTAATGTAAAGAAAGATGTTTGGGTTTATTTGGTAGACATTTCTAGATGCTTGGTTTCCATCTACAATTTTCCATCCGTAGCTCAAGCACAGACTTAGTGGGTCTGCTCTGATTACTGCCTGGTTTTAGGCAGGGATCTTGCAGTAGCCTAAACAAAGGTTGGGAACCACTGCTTCAAGGCAAATATTGGGCTGAATCCGAGGCTTGCTGAAGTCAACAGGACTCCCACTGGGGTTTTTAATCAGGCCTATCATTAATTCCATAATGAAGTTACCCATTTATCTTTATTAGATAGACTCTTCAATGAATTGATTTAATCTAGAAGACTTCTCCTCCATGACACATTTTCAGTGCCCCGCACACTCCTGCCTCTGCAAGGAGCCCAGCCTGCCCTCTGCCAAGCGTGCTCTGCTTCCCAAGGAGCTAATCAGCTGGCCCATCTCCTCTCAATCAATAAGCATTTATTCTAATTGAAACCAACATCAACTGGATACCAACCAGGAATGTGAAATGCTCTATAAATAATGTGCATGAGCCGGAGCCTGAGAGCAGGCGGTGGCAGGACTGTCAATGGGAGCGCTAACGGGGGGACATGCCACCCAGCACTCTGTCACTCTCCCAATGCCCTATTTACAGCTCTCACCAGGGAGCTCCCTGTCTTGCTTTGATGATGAATTAATTTCCTCTGACGGATCAACCTCCCAGTCCCCCATTGCAACACCTTGCAGAATGCATTGCCTAACGAGAATTGCTCATTAACATATAAATCATGATGTATTTCTTTTTGGCACTCCAGGCAAAACAATGGGCTGAGAGCTCCCCCCTCATCTAGCTTTTCCCCGGAGGGAGAACTTTCATTGATTGCTAAATGGAAGGTGGAAAGAGTGAAATCATTTAATTGTATGACTCCTCTGATGTGCTACTGCTTAGACTTTAAGTAACCATATGAATTCCCCAGTGTGTGTGCTGTCTTCATATTTTATTGCAGAATAAGGTATGATTCTTCTATCGTAACCAGTCATGATAGTACATGTTCAGGTGTCAGTTTACCAACAGTATCAGGGTCTTCTGTATACTCTACCTGCAATGGGACTAAAGCCTAAATTAACAGATAAGGTGCAAGACCAGAAACCTGTCATATCTGTCTAATCTTTTGTAGATGGATCCGTTTTCTCCGTGCTGCTGGGGTATGCCCAAGCTGCACCGATACAAGGCGGCCTCTGAATCAGGAGCTGAGCAGCCACCACTAGCACCACCCTGTGCTGAAGTTAATAAACGCTTTTTATAGTTAGCCTGGGAAACACCAGAAAAAGTGCCTTCAGGCATTCAGTGTTTTACACCTAGCCTTGTTACAAACTCCCTGGGTGATGGTAAGTGGCTGTCTTAGTTTTTCTGCCTGGCTAGAGAAGTTAGGATCACTTGAACTAGTTAATTTTCAGTTCCTAATATTTCACTCACTATAGCAATTAAAGAAAGTGCCCCAAACTCTCCCCTTTCTCCTTGGTTGGACTATGCAGCAACTCATTTCTGATTCTGGATTTTCATAGGGGTATGTGATGGACTGATAGCAATGTGGCAGCTGTATCTGCCAAATCTGACCTGAAAATAAGTATAGGAAGCACTACTTTGTCCACTGAATCAGATGAGGCTTACCTTGATGATACCTACACATTGTAGTTCCACCTCAGGCTTTAGTAATGTGGCCAGGCAATGTGACCATGCCACCACCACCCTCAGCAGCAGAAGGAAGGAGCTGTTGAGCCCTGGGAGCCTGCAGTGCAGTCCCCTTGGAGCATCCCTTCCTCCTCCAGAGCTGCACCAGAGACATGGCATGCAGGAGCCGGCAAACCCAACATCAGAGAGCTTCAGTACCCGAAGAAGTAGTGAGTGCTATGAATTAGTTCAACTCAATGAATGGCAAGGAAATCTGTTAATCAGACAGACTCAATCCATCCTGCATGCTCCTCCAACTTCCACCCCAGTGGCACAGCCCACATAATCTGTCCTTCGCAGCACTCACAGGGAAGCCTGTCCTGTGGCCTCTCCCATTCCTCGGCATGTCTGGTGAATGAATCAAACTTCCATATGGTGCATTTGGCATGGCGAGCCTGTCTGGAGAGTACAGCAGATGGTCTTTGAGGAACAAGATGTGGTTGCTTCCCACAGTACTTCATCCCAGACAGTGCAGCAGAAAGTCTGTGAGTGTTTGCCTTCCACTTCTGTGTACACACTTTTTACTAGAGTCTCCATGGTCTCAGGGAAGCTGCAGAGAGGGACCTCACATACCTGAAATATTCACCTGGCCCAGGAGCTGAGGCCAAGACAAGAAGCATTTCCGAGAGCCTGACTAGCCCCGGGGTGGATCTAGAGAAGCAATTCCCAGCACATCTTTCCAGCCAGCAATACACCACCCTCTGAGCTCAGGCAGCCCAGCCTCTTCCCAAAGCATCGCCAGGGCTGCCCTGTCCCTGCCTCTCCTGCCTCCTCCCAGCCACAGCCCTTGCTCCACAGCAGCTCTTCCTCTGCAGAATTCTCCTACACTGCCCTACCTGTGCTCATCAGGTTGAGGATAATTGCCATTAGATCAGCACAGGCATCATCTTCTTTTCTTGTCACACCTTTTCCAGGTAACTTTCTAATTTCATAATAAAATCCTTTGAGGGTTTAATTTTTGCCAGTTTCAACAGGAATAATACGAATGGTTTCACTGATGCCAATCTGCCTTTTTGCTGTCCTACCTTCTGTCAGTGCTAGGCAGCAACTTATATTGCCTGCCTTGAAATCAAACGGTAAATGCAGCCTTCAAATTTAAACATGCACAAGCCAGCTAACCCTCCCTTCGGCCTTCTGTTTACCATCAATTTGCTACATCACACGGGATTTAAAGCAGGGATACATTTTTTTCTTGTTTTGTGTTTACATTAGTGAGATTGGTATCAGTTTAATTAAATCAGCTTAAAACCAGTTCATAGCAGGGACTACTTTCCTTGTGTAGACAACAGCAGAACATGGAGTCAGCATAGCTCCATCCAGCCCCCCTGAGGTGGGTCTGAGCCAGACGGGCAAAGAGGGGAGCCCGCAGTGATGCAGCTTGGGGTCGTCAACTCTGCCAGTGGTGCCAGAAGAGCTTGGAAATTCCAGCAAGTCTTCTTGGAAGTTGTCCTAAAAGTTATACATTGTTAACATGAAGGAAACATTAAAATTTTTCATCCCCACTGAGAGGAAGCCTGGTGCCATTACTTCAAGACGGGCTCCAAGACAAGGCATGCAAGGCAAGTTCTTCCTAAATCCCAGTGCAATATATGCATTGCCAACACCCATTTCTCTCATTTACACGGGGTGCTATTTTCAGTTTTATAACTTTTTTGAAGTGCTGTTCACTTACCAGCCAGGTTTTAGCTGGTGCACCACCTGGTGACCTGGTCCCCTTTTTTTTTCCCCCCCC
>NW_020799101.1:13775497-13795877 GCF_003259725.1 Athene cunicularia
CCCCCCCTCTGGCTTTCTTTCTTTTGCTTTGTTTTTCTTTTGTTTTTCTTTTGTTTTTCAGAAAATACTAGAAGGACGTGGAGTTCTGCCTGTTTAAACTGCTGAATATTTCCTTCACGATTTTTAGCTGTGGGCTTGAGTCATGGCTGTGGATTCTCTTCTACTGACTCAGATGAGGGGAAAAATTAATCTCTGGGAGAAGACTGGGTAATCAAAATGATTTATACTTGTCATGCATTTATTCCTTTAAAATTTACTGTGTGTCACACAGGCCCAAATTGTAAATGTCTTCCAAGGAAATGAAACCCATTGTGAGCACGTCAGTTCTCTAGGGTGCCTTAGCTGCCTGGGACAAGCCTTTGAAAGAAGTCTCAGTGACAACGCTGCCCACCAGCTGCCACCAGCTGAGGTGACTGAGAGATGAAACAACTGAAAAGGAGGCTTATGATCGTGGAAACCATATGTCAGGTGGCCTTGTGGAGAACACAGATCTTCCTCAGAAGAGAGATCTCATCAACATGGAGCAATGCAATATCCAGTGTATGAAGCATCCAAGGGCACATGGGATCTCCTCTGGGGCCTCACCAAGGACAGCATGTGACAGCCCCTTCCCTAACAGCCATCACCTCCGCCTGGCAGAGCCCCAGCACAGCTGGGGAAGCTGAGGAAAATCATGTCTGCCTTTGCTGCTGCTAAGAGAGAGCAGATTGTTGCCATCAGTAACCAGGCCATGAGTCAGTACAGAAAAGATGCATGCAACATCTTATAGATGGGGTCATGCAAAACATTTAGTACTTCGATCAATCATCCTGGCCTTCCTCACTGTGCTTTCAAAATACAAGTTAATGGGTCTGTGGAATCCCTTTGTGCAGCATTATATCTAGTTATTTGGGGTTTCCTGAGACTGAGAGCTTTCCTAGTAGTCACCTAAATAGCACAAGCTGTGGATACACAGAAGTTAAGCATCCCTAACTGTGTGTTTCATCGGGTGTGCTCTCCCAGTCCCTCCTGTATGCCTGGTTGCTGGCACTGATGCTAGTCTGACCATGGAGTAAGTCAGCTCAGGAAACTAAACTGGCAGAAAACTGACCTGGCAAGAAAAGAGAATTGCTTTCTGCTAGGTAAGCTCCTGTGCTGGCTCATTGCAGGGTCAGGGAGATGGGAATGCCCCTCAGGGCATGGAGGAGGTATCTTCGTTTGGGGAGAGGGGGACCCGTGCCAGTGCTGACCAAAGGCATTTTAAAATGATGTGGAAGAGCAGGATCTGTTGCCATATCATATAAAGGGACAACTCTACTCAGTGCTTGTCAGGCCACACCTTGAATACTGTGCTCAGTTTTGGTCCCCACTACACAAAAAAGATGTGAACAGGCTGGAGTGGGTCCAGAGGAGGGCCATAAAGGTGATCAAAGGACTGGGAAGCCTGCCATGTGCAGAAAGGCTGAGAGAACTGGGTTTGTTCTGCCTAGAACAGGCTTAGGGGAGACCTTATCACCATGTTCCAGTATTGAAAGGGTGGCTACAAAGAAGATGGAGACTCCCTTTTTACAAGGAGTCACATGGAAAAGACGAGGAGTAATGGGTACAAGTTACTCCTGGGGACATTCCAATTTGACACAAGAGGAAAAATTTTCACATTTCTCACAAATTAGAACAATTGGAATACTCTCCCCAGGGAAGTGGTGGATTCCCCAACATCAGGCACTTCTAAGATTGATCTGGAGAGGGTGCTAGATTGTGCCTTTGCCAAGGAAGGTTGGACCAGATGATCCTTGAGGTCCCTTCCAACCTGATATTCTATGATTCTGTGAACTAGACACGGGAGTCCAGGCATCATAATGAAATGGAGTATCCCACATGTTAAAATTTGAGGGGTTTGCTGAAATTCCTAGTAGAAGAAAGCTTGCATGTGCACTTGCATTGTTCACACTGTGTTTGCAAATGGGGAAGTTGTAGAGTCTCTGTCCTTGAAGATATTAAAAAACCATTGAGACACAGTCCTTTGTAACTGGCTGAAGGTGGCCCTGCTTGAGCAGGGAGGTTGGACAAGTTGACCTCCAGAGCTCCATTCCAACCTCAACCATTCTGTGATTCTGTGTTAAAGTCCCATTAAATGTAGCTCAGAAGCAGCTGTAAGCATAGGAGCTGCAGGATAGCAGGTCCCAGCTGCTGGGGTGGAGAGCCAGAGTGCAGTTTCTTAATTAACATGAGTCAGCCTCAGTCTGCACCAGTGACTGATGGAAAAGCGGGTTTTGTGGAGCCTCCTGACCACACTCATGCAACCACATGCTCCACATCAGGAAGCTCCCCTGACTTGACACTAATATATTTTTCAGGTTAGCTTCTGGGTCTAATGCCAGTTGATCTGTGAATCAGCCCCACTGTAGGGGATGGTGCAAGGGAAATGGTGGGAAAGCTTTTCCAGAAACACAGATTCACATTTGCTTTAGTAGAGCATGAAACCACATGAGCATCCTGTACTGTGGTGCCCTGAGTCACTCCTGCTTCAACTCTGCCCTTAACTCCTGTCCTTTCCATGTCCTCCTGTCCCTTCAGCTTTTCTTTGCTAATATATGCTAACTTCTCAGCAACCTCCCCCCTCCTCTGGTACTTAGCCAGCCATTTTTTCTTGCTAACCTCGCATACTTATTTTTTGTTTATTTGCTCAGAAAGTTTTCTGCCATTTTAGTGAGTGAAAATGGTTTTCCAGGTAGTAGGAGCTCAAGATACCTGGCAGAAGCAGGCAAGGAGATCATGAGACCCTTTTAGCAGTGGTGGGATGCTGCTTTGTCTTGATAGAGCCAGAGTCAGATTCTCTTGTTTGTTCTCACTCTCCAATTTAATTATTTGCGTTCTTTCCTGCACTTTATTGATAAAAATTAAGGTTTTTAAAAGAGTATGTGAACTGCACTTGTAAATGTAATCACATGTAATTTTTTTTCCCAGCCACTGAACCAATCCATTTAACAGCTATCTAGCCCAAAAGGAACGCTATTATATGTCTGGACTGTGGATAAATAGTGAGTTGATGATAGCAGGGTTGAGATGCAAATCTACAGATAACATTTGACTTCAGGGGAGCCAGTTGCAGGGAAGAGGCTCTCAGAAGTCCTAACACCCGGAGGTGTACAGTACTTCAGGAGCAACCCTGGAGGTGCAGAGAGAAGAGCCAGCAGGCTGACAGGCAGCCCCTTGCCAGCCCTGTCCTCATGTTTAAATGCAAACAAATGCTGAGAACAGAAAACAAAGAATTATTAAAATATATGTTCCTGCCATTCCCTGCATGTGATTAATCCTCTTTTCCTGTCCCAGAGAATACATTAGTAAGAGTGAGCTTATAATACAGAGGCATCTGGCTGAGACTAGAAAGAGCAGCATGCTTATGCATTATTAATGTTTTAGAAAAAACAGACTTCCGTGGCCTGACTGTATATATTGGATTAGTATGGAATGTCCTTTATAGGATAATTACCACTGATAACTGTCCCATTTTGTTTATCTTTTGCAATAGCATAATCTCCAGGATGAGACATGTTTATTTTGTCAAACAGTGAAAGAGATTGTGTTTTGAAATAGCTTTTAATGAGCAGTTAGTGCCTGACACTACTTTATTCTTAAAAGAGAGAACGTGATCTGGGAAGCAGCTCATGGTGAGCATAATAGGGAAAATGCAAATCTCCACCTTAG
This sequence comes from Athene cunicularia, assembly GCF_003259725.1. Lineage (NCBI taxonomy): Eukaryota > Metazoa > Chordata > Aves > Strigiformes > Strigidae > Athene > Athene cunicularia. Next base: position 13,779,185 of record NW_020799101.1, read on the forward strand.
CAAATCTGTAATCACAAACCGGGTCTTTAGGGATCTTCGGTTATCCAGGAACAGCAGTGCTGCAGTCTCACCAGTGAAACAGGGAACATTTAAGGAATACACAATATTATACTGGGGATTCCTAATGCATAACTTCAGCAGAGGAGCTGCATTTCTTTAACTGGTTTATATCTTGACAAATACAATATGAACATAAGAAGGCTAAAAAGCCAAGGCCAGTTCAGTAGGGCAGGGGGCCGTGGGGGGCTGCCCAGGTACGAGACATAATAATCAGATTTATCTTTCAGCTTTGTCTCCCATTGTCTTATCTGTTGGAAAATGGTTAAATCAGCAAGAAACCGGAGGAGGGCCTAATCTTGGGAAGATAGAGCTACATTCATTTGTGTGCTGCTCCTTTTCAAAGGATGAAGTGACTCTGTGAGTATCTGGCTTGTAAATCAGAAGAGCAAGGAGACAGCCCGGCTCCCCTCTCCCCAGCCTCTGACATGAAGACCTCTGCTCAGCAGAAGGATAGAGTCACATTTCCAGCAGCACATGGAGTGCACCAGCCATGTCTCAGCTTACACAACTGAGTACTGGCACCAGGCTCCTTGCGTAGGATTCATTTCACATATCTGTGACTGAAGTGGTCACCCTGGGCTGCTTCTATAATCAGTAGGTACTCTGAGGATGTAATTTATCCCATCCAGGAGTAGATACCTAACAGAGGTCAAATGCATTGCCCCAGAAAGGGGCTGTTTCTCTCGGATGGTTAGAGAGTCAAGACTGCTGCCTCTGCTGTAGCCACCCACAAAACTCTGGACAGGACCTCACCCCTGGCAGAGGTGTCTGGGCACCAGCATCCCGCTTGCCAGAGGCTTGACACTGCTGCAGCACAGGACCACGGCCGAGTGGCTGTGGAGCACCTCAGCTCCATAGCAGAGGTGGCAGCGCCCCAGGGCACAGCACAGCAGCACCCCAGCAAATGCCCCTCACTAAGCAGGCTTGTGGGAGCTGGGATGAACATGGTGCCTTGGGACAGGGTGGTTTTTCAGGTAACCTGCTGTCTGGATACATAGGTAGTCAATGCATAACCAAGGTATCTTGGAATTCCAGCTGAAAGCAGGGTCCTGCTGAAACAATAGGAAAACATGTATGAAATAGGTTTTCTTGACTAGGTTGCAGCAAGATGCACCCTTACAGTATGAATTTCTAGCTGGCCAGCATAAGACAGCCTCCTCCAGAGGTGACAAATGCACGGGCACTGCACAGCCCAGGCCGGTCGAGGCAGCACAGAGCTGTTGTGCTCATCCAAGGGATGCACAGGCCTGCAGTGACTCCAGCTGGGCTGAGGACAGGCTGGGGTGGTTCCGCAGACACCAACTTGCTCCCAGGACCGTATGGAGCTAAAACCAGCCAGGTCTTTGTCTTTTGGAAACACATGCCTTTCTGGAAAGTGGTGAAACAACAGTAAAACAGGCTACTCAGAAGCCTACTGCTTTTCAAGCCCCCAAGCATGGTGCAGCTTGACAGTGGCTCCCAAGCAGTTGCATCCACCGTGCTAAGTCCTGAGATGGGGGAGAGGCTCAGGGAAGGCACGGGACCCATATGTAGCTGCAGGAAGCATTGAGGCAAAAACCCACAGGCTGATTCACACCCAGTGTGTGAGACTTGATGGGTTTGCCACTTTGCAGAGCCAGGCTCTATCCCCCGGTGAATACGGATGACAAAAGGATAGATGCTGCCTGCAATGGCAATGCAACTTGTCTCAGAACCCAGCAGATCTGGAAGAAAAGTCCCAGTTCATTGGCCTTCCTGTAGGACTGCAGCTCTCTCCCAAATGCTTGAGATCATCTGGGTTTCTCAGTGACGCTTCTCATCCCAAGGGAGAGGAGAAGTCCCAGAAAATGTCGTTTTCACAGAACGTTTGAAACAAGTTAGCACTTCTCTTGTTGGGAGAGTCTGAATATTCAGGCCATGCTCCTGCAGTGTTTGAACCCCGCTCTCACCTGCTCCTACCTGCCCGCTTCCCCCATCTTGAGTGCCCCCTTTCTCTCAGAGGGAGGAAGGAAAGCAGTTTGTGTTGGCAAAGAGCTTGCTACAAAAATTATTAATTCAAGAGCACGTGGAGCTTGTGGTTGAAAATAAACCGTCTGATCAGCAGAACTTTTCTCCCTCAGCTTGTAAGGGCAGATTCGGTCTCAAGGCCAAGCTGCCATGTGGTTATAAAATAGAAGCAGGCCTTGTAAGAACTGATCTAACTTTCTTCAATTGTCTGTGCATCTTTAATCATGTTCACCACTTAAAACGCAGTGGAGCTGGCAGCTGATAATTAGGCTGAGCCTGCAGCAGCATGGCCAGTGGCCAGATCACATGGCTCCTTTCATCTGCATATTTATGCATTTAAAGGAGAGGAAAACTTTCATAACATTTTAATAACTAGGTTCTTCTGAATCCATAAATCCAGTCCTCTGGGCTTAGCCTACACTCTCTTTCTGATCTTACATAAGTGGAAGAGGGTGGAGTGTTTTGTTTGTTCTCCCTATTCTTTTCCTGTGCATGAACATGCAAAGCCCATCCCCTCAAGTTCAGGGTCCTCTGGAGGGTGGGAGGAGGGTCAGGCAAGGTAAAACTGCACTTCTAAGGATGAAGGTATAACTTTGATTTGGTTCCTGGCATGGGAACAATTCCCCTTTCCCAAGATAGATCATCTACAGCCTGGCAAGACTGAAGCTCCTTTGCTAAACAATGGCTCCAAACAAAGAATTCCTGATATCTGTATTTAAAACAGAAGTTACAGTGTACTCCTTAGCAAATCACCATCAGATCCAGCCCTAGGACAGTGATGTCTTTGACCATGGAGTGAAGGATGGCAAAGCACAGGGAGCCGGTCCCAGTCTGGGTCTGTGTGCGCTGGGGCTCTGCCTCCACGCATGCTGTCAGCAATGGGTGGGCAATCCAGTCTCCCTCCATGCAATGTCTCCAACCTCCTCCCATGGGCAGCAGGCTGGCAGCACCTGACCACTGCCGGCCCGTGCACAGCTCTGCCTCTGCACTGGCCACCGGACACCAGCCATTGGCCACTGCCCCAACCACTGCCGTATCTCCCCATGGGGCAGTGTCAGGGTGATGCTGCGAGGGGCTGTGACAGGAGGGATGCCGTCTCCATCTCCCCTGCCTACGGACCGCAGTTCCCTTGACAGCCTTGGTGACATCCTGCAGGGTCCTTCACAGTGAGGCTCTGCAGAGCATCCTCCCTCTCCCTGGCAGCATACCCAGCATGTGCACATGGGCTTTTCCATTAGCACTGAATGACAGCCACTATCAGCAGGAAAACAGGGAAGGTGAGGATGAGAGACTAATCCTTATGCTCCCATGTTATCTTAATAAGATGGAGGAAGCACTTTTAAAATAACTAGTCACTGATTTCTTTCAAAGATTAAGATCTCAGTTAAAATAAAATAAAAACTATTTAATAAGATGGAATTTTTAAACTTTTTTCTTTTTTTTTTTTTTTTTTTTTTTTTTTTTTTTTTTTTTTTTTTGAAAAAGAAAAATTAGTTATTTTGTGCTGGAAGCAGCTTCTACCTAAGATTCCCTGAAGCAAAGAATATTTTGCTGATACAGTCTTGGTAAAGGCTTTAATTGTTGTTACCATATAGCAAGTGACCAAACAAGCTAACTGCAATGATCAGACAATTTCCAGAGTAGGTCTTGAACTGGCCCTTAGCTCTGCCAGTAAAACTTTGGGTTTTGACACTGCTCTAGAGTACAACTGAATTTAAGCTGGTGCAGCTGCTTTGTTTCAGAGGTGATAGACCAGTCATGTAGCAATAGTTTTGCTAGACAAAGTGAAATAGTCAGGCCCTGAAAAATGCAAACTATGGTATTAACTTCACTGGGAGGGACTGTGAATTGTTTTTTGTGTATTTAAAGAATCAGAAGAAACAAACAAGAGGGAGATTAATTAGGAGTGGGAGTTCATGACTCCCTCTCCAAGAGAATGAGGAACAGCATTGGACAAACAGCAGCAATGCTGAGATGTTCCTTGGCATTTTCCATCTGAGGTCTGAGAGAATTTCCTTTGCATCCCAGTGTCCCCAAGACACTCATAAACCGCCTTGCTGGTGACCCAATCTGATGATTAACTTGTGTCCCCAGGTTTCATTATCAAGCTTTTAATCTAAGCCTGAACTCTCTGATCTGTCGAATTCTGTAGAAAGGGAATTTGCAGCAGGGTTTTTCCCAGCAAAGAAAACCAATTCATTTGCTAAAGACACTATGTGGGAGATACACTTACAGATACCAGTATTTGGAAATTTGGGTGTTTATGCTGTAGCTTTGGGGGTCACTGATGTTCTACTTCATTTTGAGACTGGATCTTACATTTCCAGTACTGTAAATAGGGCAACAGACCACAAGCAAAAAGTCACAAGAGACTCACATTGATTTTGATGGGGTTTGAGGATAAATACTGCTAAATGTAACATAATGTAAGAATTTGCATTTTCTTAAGCCTTGTCTAGACTTGGATTTGGGAGGTGTCATGCACTTTGTGAATAACACAATGTAGTTAAGGCACTGTGGGTTTAATGCACAACTTTAACGTTGGTTGTTTGCAGGAGGCTGTTACTACATTGTACTTAGCACTTGCTAATCTAGACATCATCGATGGTAAATGAAAAGAGATGTAACAAATCAAAGGCAGGCTGATCTTGTGGTTACACCTTTCAGATGTGGCCTCCTGCTACAGGCAGGACTGTTTTGCCTCTGACAGTACAGAAATAAGGGCTCCCTGGCCATACCACCACCTATGTGTTGGCTGTAAGAGTAAGAGGCTGTGGGGCTGTGTGTGAATGCTGAGGGTGTGGGTGTACAAGGTGGGCTGGAGTGACACATGGGGAGTGAGGGGTGACTAAATGACCGAAGGGAGAGACCTGAGCATGCAGCTGTCGGGTATAGATTTGGGGGTGGGGAAGGGCAGTGGTTATATAGTTGGGAGTGGGTGAGGATAGGGTAGTTGTGGTAGCACAAACATAACTTGGTACCCAGAAAGGCCAAGCACATATTTCTTAAAAAGCCACTAGCATCTCCATGTCCTCCAAGGCCATGTCAGGAAGTGTCCCCTAAGAGTAAACCCAGTGCTTTTGGTGTCTGGGTTGGCCAGCCCGGAGGGCTGAGGGTCCAAAGGCTCCAAAGCACAAGCCCTTGCCTGGAGCTATCACACAGAGCCAGAAGCTGAATTTCAAGCAGAGGAGTCCGGCAGCCGTTCCCTCCTGATGTCACCCATCCTTGGTGCACCCAGACCTGTATGATGTAATCTGATCCATTTTCTCATTAGCCAAGAACTATCGTTCAGGGCAGATCCATTATCCTGGCAGAGGAGGCAGATGGGCACATGGTTACCTCTCATGTAAAATTGTCTTCTGTGACTTTTCCTTCACCACCACCATTTCCACACTGCTGTTGGTGGTTGTACACTGGGACAATAGAACCAGTGAGAAAGATTGCTGCAAGTGCTATAGTTAGGGGGAAAGATTCACTCTGAAGTCCTACCAAGCCATCACGATGGGCTATTCTGGATACTGCAGTTACACTTCACTAATTCCTCAAACTGGACCCCAATCCAGCTCTAACCCAGTAGGGCCAAAGTGCTCTGACTTCCAGACAGGAAGATCAGTGCTTGGTACATGAATTTATAGGAAACCTTACAGAAATTAACATGAACCCAGATGTGTGATTTGAGCCTACAGCTGCCTGTGATAAATTCCTGTTTTTTCCCCAAACTAACTCATCTATTTGAGTGCTGCTTAAAGCATCGCTGAAGTTTGCAGAATATGTCATGTAAGAATACAGGTATGATTTTCATGGTTATTTGAACCTTGTCTGATGAACCAGGAATTCCTTTTTCTTTACTGGGCTCTGTCCCCCTCGCCCCGGTCCTCAGTCCACCATGAAGCCACCAGTCATGTAAACGCCTGCGCAAACATACTGCACATGAGTCATGCAGCATCTGTTGCTATTTATTAAACTGTGGTTTATATCTTCAGAGTACATGGTATTATCCTTCATGGATGTGGCTTTATCTCTGTTACTAAAATGTGGAATTAATTAAGAATATTAAAGTTTGTGTTTAAAAAAATGATATTCCTAACTTTTATCTATGGAGGCAACATTTTCATATCCATTCTCTCCTAATGGCAGCATCCTTTGGGAAGATGTGATAGACACATTTAGGTAAATATTATTCTTCTAGCACACATGGTTTCCATTGCAATTGATCCCCTGCTGTTTCTTTCCAAGCACTTTCCTCTGTTACATATTCCACAATGGTGGCTGAAATACTGATCAGCGATAGCAGAGACAAATTGACTCCAGCAACTGGGAGCTTTAAGGGCAGCAAATGTTTATATCTGAGTTTTGTACGTACCGTAGTTACTGAAATACCATTTTAGGCATGCACTGAGATTTTCACTGGCATTGAAAATCTGAAGTTGCTTGAGGCAGTTTGTAATTTAATAAAAGGATAGAATGAATAAAGACTGACTGAGATGGGACATAAAGATAGTGCACTACAAAACAGCCACATGGGCCCAAAGCTGCAGAGAATATCCTTGCTCCCAAAGCCTCCCCTCCAGGCTGGGAGCAGCCTGGGTGCTCCACACAGACCTGGCACAGAAGCTGCACCTGGGCTACTCATGAGCTGCCTGGAGCTTAGGGGTCACAGGCTGCTCACTGCAGGCTAGCAGAGAATTAATTCTACATGCTTTATACTGGCATGGCCATTGGAAAAGGTTTCTTAGCAGATGATAACAGCAAGAAGCTGGGAAAAATCAGGGTGGGAACTGCTTTTTTCGACCACTGTTTCCTCAAACACATATCAAGCTATAGCTCTAGATGCAGCTGGGTGATAGAACATTTTCCCTCACCCAGCATTTGCTGGGCACCATTCAGCTGCAGTGGGATGTCACCCCAAATCAGACTGAAGCCAGCATGCCCACCAGGTGTTACATGCTGTGGGGGGCTGCACAGAGCACAAGAATTGGTGTGTACACTTTTACCAGTGTTATTTGTGGCTCTTCCAACTCTCTAAGATGTGAATGGAATTGGACATAAATGTCTGCTTGTGCCCTAGCTGTTTGTCTGTGCTAGCGTGATGAATGTGCTCATGGGGGTCCAGGCTCTACAAATGCATCTACTCGTTTGCAGGGGTGGTCTGAATGTCATACAAAAGCCACTCACTCTGGCAACAGCAGATGGAGCATTGGGATTCTTTGAAGCCTGGCTTATTTATTTATTTCTAACACTAATAATTGTTGTTGTTATTTGTTAAGCACTATGTGCTCAAAACTTTCATATGGTCATGCTCCCAGGCTCTAACTGCAGGTTTGATGCTGGAACCTACATTTATACAAGTGACATTGCCATAGGGGCTGGACCTGACTGGCTGGCAGGCAATCATACAATGAAAACTTGATGGAAAAACCTGCAACATGAAAGGAGCATCACATGACTAAAATACACAATGTCTTTTTGCCAGGAGAGATTTTTAAGATGGGAAGACCTTTCTAACACAAACTGGAATCATGTCAACTTTTGTATTCTCTCTTTCTTCCTCTCTGAAATGACCCCAGGCTGGCCCTTGCGCTTGCTTTGGGGAATGTACTTCTGATTTATATCTCAGGAGGCTAAGAGGTACGAGAGATACGGAATAAACTCTCATTACCTCCTGCTAATGTAATGCACCACACAGCAGATGCCTGAAGCCCTGCTCAGTGGGGTCAACGTAAAACAATAGTGGACCCCTGGCAGGACCTTTCCTTCAACTTCCACAGGACCCTATGTAATGGAGAAAGTCTTCTGTGACTGTCCATTTAAAAAGCCTTGCCTTCACAAAGCCTGCAGCAATGTGGCCCTCACTAAGAGCCTTCTTGTTGTGCTAACTAGGAATTCTCATTAATTAATATCACTATCAGCGTCCTTGAGCCTAGGTATAAGCAGCAGGGGTTATAGTGCATGAGAAAGCCCCCATGCAATAGCATTGCTGGGGGTTAAGAGAGTACTAACGAGCTGGAAGCTGAGATCCTGCACTAGGAAACAAAGGACCAGATCACGAAAAACACAGCACAACCTCAGGCATCTTTAGTCAGGGGATATCCCAGCTGCTACAGGGGCCCACACGGCAATAGCCACACTCCTGTACCCGACAAGGAGTCAACAGCAATGTCCCAAGAGCCATCATTTCCATCCAGCAGCACGGGCTAAGTGGAAAATTCAATGTGGCATCACACAGAGGCTGCAGTGTGGCTTTCCTGCACAGGCCAGGGACCTTGCCTTATGAGATGTGAGGTCACTGGTGATTTGTGCTCTTCCCAATCCTGCTACAACAGAAGAGGTACCATATGGTCACTGCTTCCCAGCAAGCCCTCGAGAAGCACATTACATTGTCATCTCTTACAGCCTGAAATTATACTAACCCCCACCTGTTTTTCAGAAACCACATCTACAATTTTAGGTTCTCTTCTGCACATGTGAGCCTTCAAGCACAGCCACAGAGTGTCCTCCAAGATGTAAGTGTTCAAGGGGCTTGGCAACATGCAGTCACTGCTTAGAGAACTCATGGGTTGTCCTCAGGAGTGGGTAATGATGTGAGGTGAGCTGAAGGTGAGAAATCATCTGTTCATTTGGTTGCAGTAAAAGACTTAGAAAAGAAAAAACTTTTCACAGCATGCTTAGAATAAACATAGTCATTCTTTATCATACAGAGTCACACCTTACACATAAATAATTTGAATGTCTCACTCTTTCATGGAAAGTAACAAAGAAAAACCTTCAAGGTTGATACATGGGAGCTGGCATTACAAATCTTGTGGGGTCAAACCCAAATCCTGCATCCAAACATGCACACATTTGGTTCCAGAGTTGACCTATATACCACCTCCCTCCCCTGCCCTGGAAGGAACTGAATCAGCACCCTCCTTGGAAGACCACCCCCATCATCAACCTCTGGTTACGGATCACAACCCTGCAACCTTGGCCCCATCTGAAACCCAGTCCTTTACATTAGCAGTGGTATGAAATCCTGGCAGGCAGCTGCAGAAGGAGCTGTTGCCTTCTCCAAGGCGTATTATCCATAGGTTTTCAGAGGTGACGGAACTAACTAAGCCTACCCAAGCCAGATCCCTTGCAGCTATTCCTATTTCTTGGCTGACAAGCTGGTTACCAAAGCAGAGCAAACCTAGGTATTGCACAGTCTAGCGACATTTGACTAAAACTGGGAGCATTTAGGCAGAACAGCAGTGTGGGAACAGATAAAAAAGCTAGCGGGGCTGCAATGAGAAATCTGAGCTTTTATCAAGGAGACAGCAGCATTTGACTCTGAGCTGGCAGGGAGATCCCATCCCAAAGCAAAATAAAATATGTCTTTCTTTTCAGCAGATGAAATTCTCCCCAGTGGTTTGTTCCTCCCAGGATCATATTATGTGATCTTGTTGTCTTTAAAGTCTTTCCCCTGAGGAAGCTGATCGTTTAATATAGACTACAGCGTCAGCATCCGGTATTAAATCAGTCAGGCTACTCTGAAACGAGGCGAGTGGGCGTCCTGGAAAGGAAATAAAAATGCAAGTTTACTAGAGGAGATAGGTTCACCTTGACCCATGCTATTTATTGCGAAAGTCACAGGAACACACTGCTTGCTCAGTGGAGGCTCACTCCAACCTGCCATAGTTGTGTTTTACACTCCCAGTAAACTCCAAAAGCTCACCAAGCATGCACAAGGAATGCACAATCGAGGCACATAGGCATTGTGTGTCTTGCTTTGCTTTACCAAGGTGCCCTAAGAGGGACTAATATGTTAACTGCAGTTCTCATTAACCCAACTGGCAAAGTCAGGTACTCGGCATTTCAGCCACACACTTTTAGTATCTTTGACTGCAAAGACGTGCTGTAAAAATGTGAGAAAGAAAATGTCAGGAAGAGAAATGTTAACAGACCGCAGGCACAGTGCGGGACGGCAAGGATCAGCACCCGAGCCAGGTGCTGCACAAAGGGTCTTCTGTTCCACGTGCTGCTTCTTCTGCATCTCCACTGCTGTTTTAAGCGTGGCTGCTTCCAGCCATGCACCACACACAGCAACTAACAGCCTCCCCGTGAGGACGCCAGATGTGATGCATTAGGCACAACTCACACAATCCATTGCTGGTGTGAAACCAGCTCAAAGAGATCTATGTTGCATCAGTGTAAGGGCTCTTATGTCACTAGTTAGCCACACACCAGTTAGTTGCACACATGGAAACCCATGGAAAAGCTGCAGTTTTGGTATTTTTGCGGGTTTTTTTAAAAATGTCACGTGAGCTGACAAGATGCAATTCTTCAGCACCACCATGAGTGAAAACACTCATTTACCTCATTTAGTGTTTCACTTTATAAGTAACAATTTAGCCCACAATTGAAGTGTCAGCTAAATGAGGTAATTTATCGTAATTCTGAAAACATGCTAACTGTAAGAGGCTATAATCAGAGTTAATTACAGGGACATTTTGGAAATCCATTGGTTTGGGGCTTTAGTTTTGATAAAAGGGATAACAACTTGTAAGCTATGATTCTTTTAATTACAACAATAGTAACCACCTTCTTTTACATACCTTCTTTCATCTCTAAAAACCCCACAGCTCTTTGCAAACTATACATACCACATGAACTGTTTAGCCTAACACCAAAGTGAAGCCACCTCTGCATGAAATAAGTAACTGTTTAACAATACGTAGCAGTCCTGTGCAAAATCTGTCTAGAAAAGAAGGTGTAGAAAGAGAATATAATTTCTCTTGTGTCTCCTTAGAAATGCTCAGGGGATCCTTGGATACCCACTGCAGCAGCCACCTGATCTTGAGAACAAGGAAGGCAGCTTTTACACACACCCACAGACTCAAGGCACTACAGAGGAGGGCAGCAGCATCATCCCCACTCGCGACTGAGGAAGCAGGGGCACCACATGGCAGTATCCTGTCACATCTGCTCAAGCTCACCTGTCCATGTCCTCTGTTGGGTGACAATAAAACTTTGACACTGCGATTGGGAGTTACAAATTGCAGCAGCTTCCTCAGCGCCGTGAACAGAGAGCAGGCATCCCAGGTGGCTGTAGGAGGGCCAGCACTTGTAGTCTTCTCCTTCCACTGTTCGGAAGCCCTTTAGGGAGATGTAGTCTGGGAACAGAAAGAGGGTGTTTAGGGAAACTCTTTAAGAGACTTTCAGAGACTAGTTACACTATACACTTTGTATGTTGCACTTCAGTGAAACTCTTAAAGAAAATGGGATAGTGACATATTGAACTGACCTCCTTAGATGGAGCGGGTGGAGCTGCAAAGTTAAAAGAAACCCAAATCCTGACTTTTGGTTCTGCTGTGGAGCACAGGACAGCAATTCCCCCACAGATATAAGAGAGGGGCCAGAGCTCTCAAGGATGAAGGGACAGGGAAATGACCTCAGGGGTGGGTGAAGAGGGGGGTCTGCTGTTCAGACCCACAGATTCTCTGCTTCTTTTCCAGAGAAGCCAACCTGACAACAGCCTCTCCTAAACCTCATCCCCAACAACAGAACCAACTCATCACAGATCCAGCACCAAGTTACATGGGGCACGTGCTGACCCACCCATCATGGTGTCACCCACAGGTACAGGAGATTTCGGAACCCCAGTGTGGGAAAGAGAGGCCAGATCCTGCTCCAGTGGGATACAAAAGACCTGACAAGCCTGAGCAGGTGATGTTTGGGCTGTTGTTCATTGACAGTTAAGAGTCTCCCTCCACCTTCCCACACCTCCAGGATGGTGATCATTCTGGCACATTGCTACTGGGCCAGTTGTGAAGCCAACAGGTAGGTGTTGCTGGAAAACACTAGTAATTCCTGTTAAAGCTGATGGTCCTTCAGTGCAAATTACTGGATATCTTTGTTCATAATGGTGCAAATTCCACTTTTTTCACACACATAGAGATTCCCTTTCACAAGCCACCATCACTCCCCACCATCTTAAGTGAAAACTCAGCAAAATGAAAGCCTCAATAACCACTGGACTTTTGAAGCCTTCCTTTGGATTAGCCTCATCTCTACCACCAAATGGGTCCTTTCGAGAGGAATGCACCTCATCAGGGCTCATTTATCCATTCACAGGTCCAACAGGATGGTCTTCAAATAAAGAAATTTAGAGGCCACCAAGGCCTCAGTTACTCTGCCACGCTCATCTCCTCACTGTACATTCCCATAATAACCTGTGCTCAGCATTCAGAAGCCACCAAATGAAATGGGAAGTTTCAATATCAGCCTGGAAAAGTGACCTATTGGTCCACAGGATAAGATGACCCCAAAGAGAGATAGGAGACATTGAGTTTGCTACTCTGGTCTGGTTGCTTAAGCTATTCCCAAATATATTCACTTGAAACACTGATGCACATTATGAGAACAGTATTTAGAAGCAGTGCAAATGTAGGTCCATATGTAGGCCAGATTGTCTGCACTGCATTTACTTTGCAAAACAATGCAATCACACATAGATCCCATGAAAAAAAAAACCAAAGAAATGCTCAAAAAAAGATACTTCTGAATGTATGCTGCCTGAACGTATGGGAGATCAGAATCTGACCAGTTACCAAGTTCCTCACTCCCTCAGTAGTTATGTTACTTAAAGCATTCAAAATCATGTACCTTTTAAAAGTAGAGGTCTTTTCTGCAGATAGAGCCCGGACTTGTATAGATGTAAAACCTTTTCAAAAGCTTGCAAGGTTTCATTTATTCCATATCGTAAATCACCTGCATTTAAAGAAAAATATTACAAAGATGAGTAATTCCATGAAATACCATTTAGAGACTTCTAATAAAGAAGTTTATGAATATTAGTTAGTACCTGTTGCATTCAGAATATCACTCAAAAAGGGACGCAAAGCTGGTGGTGCAGAGTGTGGCAAAAGATAGGTGAAAAAATACCTGCAAAAAATCCCACAGACTGATTAGAATACAGTTGCTAAATTTGCCTAGTGATTAAGTTGTCTACGTTTTCCTGTGACTTGAGTATCCATATGCAACTAATAAGTCTGCTTTGGTTCTTAAGCTCTGTTTGAGCACTTCACTGGCATCTCAGACCATCACTGTGAGTTAGGCTGAAAGCTTGGTCCTTGCAGCACAGCATGCTGCCAAGCACCGTGTGAAATCCACCTTGCAAAGGCTCACGCAAGAGAGCTTTCCCTCATTCCCTGGGGCCATTTTTGTACCCTAAGCAATGCATTTCCCATCAAAAATAGACCTGAATAAAAGAAGACTCAAGCAAAGAGCTCTCTCTTGCCCTGAAAAGGTTTAACATTCTTACTGCCCCTGTAAAGGCAGAACGACTCATTCCCTGAACCTTCCAGAAAACTCCTGTTCTATGAGAGACAAGCGCGTCACTGCAAGGCTGCAATAATCTATGCAAGGATTTGCCCTTCAACACTGAATCCTGCAAATTCGGGCTCCCTGACTAAGTCCTTCTGTGTAAACACCCAGCTTCCAAGGCTTCCCTCCAGTACTTGATCCGCCAAGCATCAACGGTGAGTGGAAGTCATCATGCTTTCAGCTGGTGGCCTACACAAAGTGCTGCAGCAGTCTCAGCCCGCTGCCCATCAGCTGTTTCATTGCTCTTCCATAGGTGCCCGTAGTCACCATGGGGAGACGAAGTGTTAGCCAGCCTGTTCCCAACAATGGGAGCTCGAAGCTCGTGGGCTTTGGCAGGTAGCCCACACGGCCACTGCATTCAGCAAACACAGCCTGTGGATGTGAAGCACCAGGGCTTGTTTGGCAAATAGTAAATTCACAGGTGCAACCTCTGGGGCAAGTTTCTAGAGGGCACTGGGGAAAGGGAGCAGCAGAAGAAAGATACCTTCATTCTCACCAGACAACTACACTGTTTTCCTGCCTTATAAGGAAAATAAACTTGCTTCAAAGCGATCCTTAACCACCTTTACACAGAGGCGAGGGTGAAGCACTGCATGGAAGAAGTGCGAGATGCTAGAAGCTACATGGCAACATATGAGCTCAACCACCCCAGATTTTCCCCCCATCTCTCTGGACATACCGATATGCATTGAAAAGATTCTTCTTTTCATTTATTCCTTCACACTTCCCAACCGCAGAGCATTTGAGAGGGAAGCTTTTTGTAGGGAAGACGAGTGTGCAGTCATTATCTTCCTTGCATGACAGTTCCTCAGTGCTGGCATCATCCATGTCTGTCACTTTTAGGTTTCCATCCACCATAACAAACTGCCTCGGCTGGAAATCCAAGAGGACTATTGAACCCAGGGGGGAATGTGCCAAGTAAAACAGCAGTTTCACAAGACTCAGGCAAATCTGAGAAAGAGAAGATGAATATGCATGGGAAAAACAGACGAAAAACAGCTATTAAATTGGAAGTAGAACAAAGGGGAGGGCACTCAATGAAATTAAAGGGAAAAAAATGCGTATAGTACTTAAAAGGTAATTATATGTATGCTACAAAATTTATTATCAACATTGCCACAAGATTTGACTGGTAAGTAGTTTAGCAGCATTTTTTTCAAATGTGCATATACAAAAAGAGACATTTGCAGTTAGAGCAACTAGAGGAGAAAGCTGTGAGGAAAACAATAGCAGCCTTCATGTTTTGGGAGCTATATTGATTTGCTAGCTGAAATCAGAAGAGTTTTTTCCCACTCTGGCATAGAACTCATACATTCCCCTCCCTCCCCCCATGCTGCTCCATACAGACTCAGGCTCCATGGTCATTAATACCAGATTCATGCCTTGCTGCATCACTCAACAGTATGAATTCGGGCATACAATTGTGCTTTTGGAGAATTAGCCAAAGCATGCAATATATTTATTGCCAGCTTTTTTGTTTTCATGTCAACTTTCTGGCTGGAGGGAAAGATCACACAATACCTGATCCAGCAGAAAGCTCGCTAAATGATTTCTGAACAAACTAGATGACTGCATTTATGTTGCACCAGCACTTTGTTCAAGCAGCTTTTTGCAGCAGTTTTGATTCAGTATCAAGTGCCCTGGCATTAGATGAACTGTATCGTCATCTAGGTGTGCCTGGCAGACCCGCGCCACCCCTCGCTGCCTCCGATAGCGATCTGTGCAGGCATGAGGGTTTGTTCACTTGGCACAACTCACACAATCGCTGGTATCTGATGTGGCTCATCAGAGGGGAATCCCATCCGTTTAGATGCCCTAATTAGGAAACAGGACTAGGCAGTGCCAGTATAAATTCTGAATTAATATCTTTATCAGTCAAAAGATTATGAAAATCTTACTGCCACTGTACCAGACCTCACCAGCTAATCCAGCATCATGGGTTTCTAGCTCTACAGGAGATTTTGGCACATTTGAGAAGAGGAGGTGCTGGGAAAAAAAGCTATGTACAAGACAGTGTGAAACAGTTTGTAAGCAGAAATGAAACTCCGCTGGCCAAGAGAAATGACTCTGGAAGCTCTGATGCTACTTTAACTTGATGAGTGAAGCAGTCATAAGAATCCCAGCTCCACGTCCTACAGCTGAATGAGCTCAGTTGCCACACTTCCCCTCTGGCTTGGATGGCAAGGAACCTCTTCAACATTAAGGACCACATGCAGGCAGGGGGGTTATTTTGGGAGTTTTGTTGTGGTTTTATTTTGCCCAGAGCATTTCTTATTGATATTAAGGTACCCATGCTTCTACTTGACACTCTCTTTCCTCCTGGGACCCAAACAAGCAGCAGTGAACCCCCATCGGAGACCTTGAGGCAAACTGTAATACAAGCTATAACCAAAATAAGTGCCATGTCGTAAGTGACTTGTTTCTGGGGAGCTTAAGAGTCCGTATGTGGGATGCTTAGGAGACAAGGCAGATCTCACTAACGGGATGTGATTCTAGCACCTACAGCAGGAGGAAAGCAATTTAGTAGTGTTTGTACTACAGTCATACCTAAAGGGCTAAGATCAGAAGCATCATACAAACACATGGTGAGAGACCGGCTGCTCAGCTTGCTGCCGAAATCAAATAACACACAGAAAACAACAGACTCACGGTGCGGAGAGGTGGCTCTGCCGAGCTAGACTCAGCCTGCCGAGGGGCCACGCTACGAAAGCCCCTCTGTGGAGTGGAATAATATCGAGCGGAAAATGAGCAATACAGTGTAACACTGGGTAGTGAAGACCACCCCAGCCCTGAGCAAGATTGTGTGGCCATTTCCCCCCAGGCGTAGCTCTTTAACATTGCTCTAGAGAGAAAGAATGTGAGACACCAGGCTAAGGTTATTTTAATGTGATTTAAAATGAGTGAAAGCGAAGCGATTTAAGGACCATTTGCGGGAGCGAAGCGGCAGCATGACCATCCCGCTGGCCCCAGCGGTCCCCACGGGCTCTTCGCATCTACCCGGCTTGCGCTCAAGAAGCAACTGATAAAACTCCCTTTGTTTTCTTACTTTAAATCGCTCCTCCCAGGGGGTCTGCAGGAGCTGAATCATCTCCAGGGGGGATCCCAGCTCCAGCATGGCTGTGACCCGTATTTCAGGATCTCCGCTACGATCATAGCATTGACCGTGCAGCTGTCGGGAGGGAAGAAGCGGTGTCAGAGCGATGCCGGAGCGATGTCGGAGCGGTGCCGCTGTCCGGGCCGCCCGGGGAAGGGCGGGGGGGACGGCGGGCAACACGGCTGGCTCCACTCGGCACCGACAGCC
>NW_020799101.1:13795927-13815079 GCF_003259725.1 Athene cunicularia
GCCCGGCCCACCCTCCCAACGGGGGCTGTTCACGGCAAAACCCGCTGTTTTCACAGGCGTCAATCTCGTCGGTCCTCCTGAAGTGCCCGCAGACCGCAGCCGAGGGACGTAAAGCGGATTAAAATTAGTAAGAACTGAGATACCACGTTCCCGTGCCTTTGGAAAGTCACAGGTAGGTGTCTATGAAAAGCAAACACTGGCAGTCTCTCTTATTGGAAGGATAAACTCTGTTAGCTTGAAACTGCAATACACTGGCTAAAGCATGGAATCGGAATTGTTTCCAGAAAAAAAAACCTCACCAAAACTCTTCCACACCAAAACCAGCCAACCCAGGCAGAAAACACAACTTTATGATTTATTTGTGAGGAAGTCGATCAGCCTTGGTGACACAGTCGGCTCAGGGCTGCCTTCTGTGACACATGTACCTGCACAGAAGAGGGGAGCGCTGCCGAGATGGCTGCAAGGAAGTGGAATGGGGTGCCCACCTCCGCTCTGCCACCCATTTTACACATGTGTCTGCACCGGGCACTGCTGTGCAGAAAGCTGGCTTAGCTTAGGGCAAAGGCAGATGAGGTTTATCTGCTTCGAAATATACAGTTGACTCTCCTCCTCACTGAGTGGCCTGAAACGCCAGCCCAATGGGATGATTCACTTATTTATTTACCTTTACGCTACTGGGTTAGAAATTAAAATAATGGTCTGCCTCTCCACCTGGTTTGCTTCAGTTTCTGTCGTAATTTTTTTGGTGGCATAACTGGCCTGAGAGACCCTCCCCAGAAAGGAAGCAGAGCGCTGCACATCCCGGTGCAGTAACCTCCTCCAACAGCACACCTGGGTTTGGAGGACGCACATTTCCTCTGCTAGCCGGGGTGGCTGCTGTCGCCCCACCGCTGCCCTGGCCTGGAGGGACCTGGCTCTGCTGAGTCTCTGCAGTGTCTGCCTGCACCAGGACCAGACTGACGGGACACGGTAGGTGAGGTTTCACATGGTTTGGCCTGACTATGAGCAAGCAGTGCCCCTCTTAGCCCCGCAGGGCTGCCACGGCCCCTGGACACATCTGCTCCTCCTTGCCTCCCTCCATGTGCAGCAGTGCCACTGCCTCTCTCCTGACTCGCTCAGAATGCAGAGCCCATGCTGCTCAGGTCGCTTTCTCAAGCTGAACCTTTGTGACACCTCTCTGAGAAACTCAACTTTAATATCATGGCTTGCGGGATGTAGATTTTCACAGATTACAGCAGAGCAGCTATCATGACTACCACTGATCCCCAAGACTATCTTAATAGAAATAAAGAACGTAAGCCACTGGAGCAGCCTGTGAGACAGGGTACAAGCCGCAGCACCGCAGCAGAGCACAGTTGCTCTGTAAGACAACAGGAAAAATGAACTCTGAATTCATCAGGACAATTCCAGACAACAGAGTTTGGAGAGGGAAGGCAGAATCCATGGTCTGCTGATACGCAGAAGTAGAAAATCTCAGGCCGTCTGTGCTTATCCACTCACGTATAGGTTGGAGGCTGATCCCAGAACAGTTTTTTCAGTAGTTGAATTTCCTTTGTTGATTTTTAACCTTAATAGCTCTTTAATTACTGTCCTTATTTTCAAACCAAGTATACATCTGTGTCATATTAATGAATATTCATTGTCACTGGAAAGCTATTAAATGCATTTTTACCTGTGTTTCCAAGGGAATAGATGCCAGCTGAGTATAGTATTATCTAATTTCAGCCTGTTCTCAGCACCATAATAATATCAAGACCTATTAGAGAAGGCTCACAGATACATAAAAATAATAATGATTGATTATTTATTTGCTTTATTGTAGCACTTAAGGATTCCTGCCAAGATCATGGCTCTGCTGTGCAAGGCTTCTTGCCGACAACAGCACAAAAGGTGGCTTCGCCTGACAGAGCTGACACCTTGAATGGGAAACACAGCAAAGTGCTGCAGCAAGGATGTAGCAGAGGAGTACATGGTCATTTCAGCATCCTTTAATTCCTTGGAGGGTTTGCACAAATGAGAGAAGGGAGGGACAGTAACAAGGGAAGAGACGGAAGATGAGGATGATCAAGACAAAGATCAGCCCTTACCAGAAGAGCTGAAAAGACCCCACGGAGCTGGAGTCTTCCCTGGTGCTTGGCACCAGTACCCCCTGCTAGGATCCTCGGGGTGGATCCAGCATAATCTCTTACTGGATGCTGCTGATGCCTCAGGCACTGGAGATGATCCAGTGCCTGCTTGTAGCTTCCAGTGATCTGAGAAAATGGGGCGAGAGTGAGGCTTAATTTTAAGTCCATTTGAAAAGAAGGAAGCAGTTCTTTAATATTTTTACAATGGGTCTGTACTGGAGGAACAACTTCTCCTGAACTAGTCTACTGAGGACACTGGCATGGGGTAGAGTCCAAGACCCTCAGCTGGACAGCAGTGTGGGGGCACTTCAGATAAGAAGTCCTATAAATGGATCAAAGAGGAGGACAGCTAGAGTGTAACATCAGTGTGGCGATGTTTCCACAGCAAAGGAGATGTGTGGAAAACAGCATTGCTGAGAGAAGGGAGGGCATGGAGCTAAAGAGGAAGGATGAGAGGCAGAAGTTCAGTATTAAAACAAAACAGCCTGTTAGCCTACCAGTACAGACTGTATCTAGGGACTGATGGTCTTCAGACTAGTACAGGCTGGAAGAGCTGAAGTGCCAAGTATGTTCCTAGGCACTGGCGTGTGATCTTCCTCATGGCCCCTGGCCACTAGCACTCTCCTGACAATTCCTGGTATGATCTGGGAGTCAAGATGTGCCAGACACCATTCCTGATACATAGGTTGCATGTGACCACCATATTTTGAAGGGTAAGAGAGCTCAATGGATACAGCGTTCTGTGCCAGCACACCCCAGTACCAGGGAAAGGTCAGGGGTGTATTTCCTTTGTTAATATAGCTGTCACCTAAGCGTTTTGAAGAGAGAAGGGAAAACAGTACCAGCCCTTGAGAAGAGGGGGAGGTCTTGTTCCTGAGCACTATCTTACTCCCAGGAGCACTGGGGGCCTGTGCTGGCTGAACCAGAAGGAGGATCCAAAGATGGTTTGTTCTGAGAGTACAAAATCATTGATGAAGTTCAGAGCAAAGCCCGTGGGTGTTGTAGGCCCTGGGAGGGAGCAAAGAAATGCCAAATGTAGAGAGTGCAAACTCTTGTCAGGGAGGTGTTTAGCTGCTCTCTGCACTGGAAGGCAGATGGCTTTCACCATGTCCACCCCAGAGCCTGCTGAGACAGCAGAGCAGGACAAGGCCAGGAAATTCAGGGCTTGAATGGGAAATAACCTGAGCCAGTACTTCCATTTTGTTAAATACCCATCACTAGCGACTCAGAGATGAACAAAAAATACTTGCTACGTTACATGGAACCATGGCAAGAGCACACATGGGCATGGTGGGCATGGCAGGGCTTGCCACCAAACATTTCACATGGAGGTCTTAATAATTGAGACGGGAAGGCATTGTAGGAAGTTTTCTGAATTTGCTAGCTTTGACCTCCTTATGTCATTTTATTTTGCATTTTCTGAGCCTCCCTGACTTGCAGTACCTACAGCCAAGGGGCTGTGAGTGTACACTGAGAAACTGAGCTCACGGGGAGTAAAACAATGTACAGAGCCCTCCTTCGGCTTCAGTGTCACCTAGGTGCAGCCTCCAAACCTTACCACAAAACAGACAGGCAGTGATTAATTACAAATAATGTCATCAAGTGTCCCGCAGAGCAGACCAAAGCGTTGGCATGGGCAGGAAGATGAAGAAATTTTAAAATGATCCTACTGAGATGCTGGCAGGATTGTGGTGTCCCAGTATGGGCAGTTCCCCTACCCTACTGGTGCCTCTCTTGTCCCTGATATCACTGAAGGTGTGAAGAACATACACACTGCCTCTGTGAGGAAATGTTATTCCTCCTCTAAAAGTGATTCTTTTGTCCCTAAATCCAGAACACAAGATGTTGTAATTTGGGGCAAAATTGAGAGGAGGCACAACAGCCCTGCCAGACCCAGTACCTTCCACCCCACCCCATCCCACTCTTGTAACGCAGCAGAAGGAATTTTCAGCCTGACTTTATTGCCTTTGCTAGCACATGAGCGCTGTGTGGAGGGGCTGGGTTGGGTATATTTTGTGGACACCTGTTTTGTCATTGGCTTGTCTCAATAGCGGATGTTAAACCCAGGAAAGGCCTCCTGTTGCAGCTCTCATTGTATAACCAGATGGTGTACAAATGTATCTATGGTTAACCTGAGTGCTTGCACTAGGCCCACCAGTGCTAGAAGCACCTGATTTTCTGAAGTTGTGGTGATTAGATGTGCTGCACACCCCTAGAACAGCACTCTAAAGCTGCTGCAGTGAAGAAAGCAGCTAGGAGCTGGCCATGACTGGACAGATGAGCCTGAAAGGGGAAAAAAATATCCCAATTCCTGCTCTGCATACCTGGCTCCAGCAATACAGGACAGCACATTACATTTTCTTATACATGTTCGCTCCCCAAGAGGCTACAGATTGAGCAGAAGGCTGTCTAAAAGATATCAGGGTGTGCTGTAATGGCAATGACTGTGATTGAATCCTGTGCTTCTGAGCTTCTCCTGGCTTCCTACAAGGGCTAGGAGGAGATTCCCCTCATGCAAAATTGTGATT
Source organism: Athene cunicularia (assembly GCF_003259725.1). NCBI lineage: Eukaryota > Metazoa > Chordata > Aves > Strigiformes > Strigidae > Athene > Athene cunicularia. Next base: position 13,800,582 of record NW_020799101.1, read on the forward strand.
ATTTTTCCCACTTCCCTACTGGCACTGCCACCTGGGCTCCTCCCTGGAAATGCAGGTGAGTCTGTGTATGAAGTGTAGATGCAAAACTGGGAGTCTCCTGTGCTCCAGACTAGCTGGAGTGAGAAAGCATCCCCTTCTCCCATGCCAGCAGTGAAGGAGTTTGCCTTCCTCTAGACAGAGACTCCTTCCTCTAACTGGTTCTCTCCTATCCCAAGAGGTCTAGGCAGCAGCGTTTTCCCTGTTTCTTGTCTGTGACACTGATATAAAAGGGGTAAAATCAAGCTCTTGGGTTAGCATAAAAAACCCAGGGAGAAATCCAGGGAGGGGTGGGAAGTCCTGACTCTGAGCACATACATGAAAGCCCTGGGCATCAATCCAGAAGAGGGAGGCAAAGAGTTTGTAGGTCTGGAATGGTGATCAAAGAAACTTGCAGCAGCCATCAGTTTGAACAGACATCCCTGAGCCACACCAGTGTGCTCACCTTTGGGACTAGCTGCTGTGACTCCTGCCAGCTGAGCTTCTGGCTGCCTCCAAACAGTTCCTGTCTGCAAGTGTGCACATCTGGAGCAGGGTGAAAGCAAGAGGAGCTGCTGGAGGGCAGGCTCTTACCTGCAGGGTGCTGGCACAGGAGCTGCCCTGACCAGCCTGGCTTTACAGTTCCATGTAAACCGAGAAACCCTTTTGCATCCAGCCTCCAGGCATGCCACACAGGGCTGCGCTGGGCCCTGCCTGGGTGGCACCCAGGGAAAAATCATCCCACCAGCCACTTCTAGATTTTGCTTTGCTTTGCACAAGAGCCAGGAAAAGGATGAGAGGAAAATTAACTGCAGGTATACTTTTCTACAAGCAGCTGGAAAGAGCACTGGGGAAACAGACCTTGCTCTGCTTTTTTGCCTTACCAGCCATGATCCCTACCATAGTGCTTGATGCAGGTAATGATGGCTTGCCCCAGAAGTGAAGTAATATGTTTCTCTTCCCAAGAATAAGGAGAAACTGTCCTTTTCTGTGGTGCCCAAGAAAGCCAGAGGCCCCAGGTCCCTTCATGGACCATGGCAGGCACAGCTGCATCTCCCTAGGCACTTCTGGCCTGAAGTTTCTCCACGGGGTTTGGCAGAGCATGTGCCAGCACCTGGTTGGCATACAGGGCCCTAAGGAGTAAGTTTTCTGAACGTGCTCATTTTGCTTTTGGTGGACAAGGGATCACCTTCTGGCTGGGGGTGCAGATGAAACTGCGAGAACACTGCAGGGTGTCTGCGCATCATCATATGAAAATCACCTACTCCTACAGTAAGATGCCTGGAGGAGCCAGGACAGCTTGTCTCCGAAGAGAAGGAGATGACAAGGCTGAGGAACACTGCTGCTGTTGGGTGCATTGACAAGGAGAGCTTGCCATCTGCTGGAAAGCGACTAGCACTGACAGGCGACAGTCTGGCAAGAGCTCTTGGGTGTAGGTAGGAACAGGAAAAAGGCCTGCATCAGCAGTGTCTGGAAAGCTGGATGGCATTTGGGCTTGCAGAGAGCAGGAAGAGCAACCTCTGATGGAAGGAAGCGCTGATCTCAGGCAGATGAGGTATGACAAAACTCACTGCAGGGTTTTAACATGCTACCATCCCCCTTGAGCCCTCCTTGGAGGTACCCATCCCCATTTCAGAGAGAGCAGAAGGGAATACATGTTTGTGCAACTACTGCATCTCAAGTCATTCATTACTAGGGCAGAGCAGAGAGCTGGCGTGGTGGTGTCTCGTAACCCCACAGCAGTTTGCCAACATGTCTGTGGAGCTCTCCGTGCTGTTCACAGGTTCCCCCACTGCTCCCTGCACTGCTGAGATACTTCCCTGCCTTTAACATATTTTCAGGCTTCAGCCTTCCATTACACGACCAGTACATCTAGCCCAGCTGGCATCAAGTATCCTGATCCTGACATCAGCTCCCAGGAACACACAACTAGTTGGACAGGCCTCAGTTTTCCCAATCAGACTTTATTAAAGTCTAGGAGGATATAAGCAGATCTCCAGCATAAAAGATTGAAGAGCTGGTCTACCAATAGATGGACTAAACCTTCCCTAGCAATACAAGCATTGGTATCTCTGGGTATAAGTCACATCAGTACACTGGATAACATGGCTTATGTTGTCAAAAGCCACATCAACCCTACTGGCCTGTTATCCCACTGCTGCACTGAATGAGATGGTGCACAACAGTAGCAGAATGAGGGAAAGCTCTGGAATGTTACTCTCCTGGTATGGGAGTTCCCACTATGGGAACTTGACAGTGTACGGACCAGGTTCTTGTCCCTTTAATTCAAAAAGGTAAGAATGAACAGTGGCAGCACCAGATGTTTTGAATTCCCTGTATTTCAGGGCCCAAAATCCTATTAAGTATCCACCTATTTCTAAAAGGTGGCATTTTCACATGATCATTTTTTCTCTAGCAGAGCCAGGCTGAAAACCTCCATGCTGCAAGCAATTTTGGCACAGCTTCAGAAAAAGGGGGTGCAGGACCTTCTCCTGCCTCTGGCTCAAGTTGCACAGGCATTTCTTCAGCGCAGTATCATTTTAAGCAGCATTCGGTTCCAGGCATTTCCAGCCCTCCTGTACCTAACTAGACCATTTGGTCCAAGTGTTCATGTACCTTAGTCGTGAGCCAGATGGGGAAAATGAACCAGGTTAAAATGAACCCAGCAAGAGTCCCACCAAGGAACAGTGTCTCAGAAGAATGAGCACAGGCTGTGGGGAGGTGTGGGAGGAAGCAGGAGAGCCCATTTCTACATCTACCTTCTGCAAAATACTGGAAGTAGGAAAGACCGAATTAAAATGAGGCAGAAGCAACAGGGGAAAATAGTAGCCACAGCCTCCAATTTTTGTTTCAGAATGTTCCCATGAATTGTTCTTCTCATTTAGAGGAAGGGTGGGGAAATTGCTTTGAAAAAGAGAATAACTCTGAACTCCTCTTCCCAAGTTCAGCCCAAAACTTAAGCTCTACTATGAAATTCCCCAAACAAGGGCTTACTTAGACCATGTTGTGTTATAAGTCAAGTTAGGGGAAACAATCAGCTGGAATTTGAGTGTAGGTTTGTGTGGAGCTCCAAGGATACTCCAGCAAAAATATGTTCTTTTCTAAATCTGGACAGAACCAAATAGTCTCCCAGGAAAATAACAGGCTTTGCAATTCCAGGTATGCTTCCAGATCAAAGATGCTCAAACATATCTAGAGTGACTCTAAGGGTTTTTTTTTTTGTAAATTATGAGGAAGGCTAGGAAAAATTCCAGTCTAGTAATACTCTAAAGGGGTCTTCAAAATCTAACCTTTGATTACTGTGAAGATCTTCAAAATCAGAAGAAATGCTACCACTAACATGTCATGCTCCTTTCTCAAACAGTCATGCCTGGCAGCCTCTTGCAGATCTCCTTGGCTTTAATTTACACATTACTCCATCTAGTGGCCTAATGGTTCCAGCTTCCATGAGTTTAAAACTCTGCCCTGGTACCAGCTGAAATTCAAACCTCTGCAGCAGTTTTGCCATCACCACTTTTGCCTCCATCTGTTAAGAAGAAAAACAAACCCATTGTCAGTGACAGCAAATACAGCTTGGACTGCAACTACTTAAAGTCAGTGTACTATATCATGCTGTTTTGTCAATATAGAGATTTTTTAAAGTTAAATGTTACTCTCTTAATGCAGACAGTTGAGTTTGGACACAAAGAATCAACCTGGGGCTTCCTGGATTTGAAGATGACAGGCACTAAGATCAGCCCTTGTGTTTATGCATTGACCCTGTTTTAGAAATCAGGAGTCTAAGCACTTTAATCTGAAGATTTCAAGCACTGGTGCTTAGATGAACTCATAGCAGAGACCCAAAGAGCTGACCTCCTACTGTCCTTCTGAAATCTCTCTGCCATGCTCAAGTAATTCATGCAATTGTTCCTCCCATCCACACAGCCTCCTCCTCACCTTCTCAGTGCCAGTCCTGGCTTATGACCTTCTGCCAGCTGATGTTCTCCCTGCCTTGACTCTGCCAGCTGCAGCCACAGGATGGTCCCAAGAGCCCCTGCACACCCACCATGGTCTGCCCTCAGCTGGCAAAGGGATGCTGACTGTAATTGCCATCAAGGGGTTTGGATGCAAGCAGGGTGACCCAGGAGAGCAGCCTGCTGCCCCCTCCCCTGCAGACACCCTGGCTCTATGAGCACAGGGGTGACACGGGACCCGTTCATGTATGTTTGCTCATGCAACAGCATTTGAGAGATGCTGCATCGTGGGTGAGATGTGGATCCTCCCTCTAGAGCATAGAGAGGGTCAGTGCAGCATCAGCGTAGCCTCTGGTCCCCCACTATGAGCCACAGCCAGTACACCCCTGAGCTGGCTCAGTGCTTGCTAATGAAGTGTCATTTCAGGCCTCTGCTTACCTGTGCAAACACCTGCCCGATGCAGGACCGGGGTCCCAGAGAGAATGGAAAATAGCAGTAATATGGCCTGCAAAGAAAAAACGTTCAAAACTGTCACTTTGACAGCTTGGTTGTAAAGCAGCAAATATTTCATCACAGCAGAAAGGAAATGGTCTAAATACCTCCTCACCTAGCTGACTTGTTAAAATAATCTCCAAATCAGTATTTTTTTGCTTCAGAGCAGCAATACAGCTCTGCAGCATGTTTCCTCATCATTTCTGCTTACTATATGGCTCAGCTCACAGAGCTGTTTTGATATGTGCAAACGTTATTTCAAAGCTTGAGTGTCAAACATACTCTAAATGCTCTCCAGCCCATCTTGAGGACGTAACAATCTGCCCAGTTATTGCTCCTTTGGGCAGCTCTGAACCACACAAATGCAGGGGCATTTGGTTCAGGAGACCAGACTAACACTAGGCTGAAGTAAAACCCCTGACTCACGAAGCAGTTAAATGCAGGGATCAGTGGCAATTGTTTAGATTACTGGTCCCTCTTATTGCACTCCTGCCTACTGATTAGACTTAGGCTGCCTGCCCACATGGCTGAACAGCATCTTCTGTCCCTCAGCCCCTTGTCCCCTCCCTAACGTGGAGACACTTTTGAGCATCCTGCGGCCAGGGCTGCCACGCATTATATGCTTCTATTGCACTGAGGCAAATATTCAACCTGGCTTTGGCCCAAAGCTTTGACCTCAATATAAAGATTAAATAACATTAGTATGTCTTTTTTGTAAGGTATCATGTGGTCTAAAGAATGTCAGCATAAAAACTGCCCCTTAATGCTCTCTATTTGTATTTGGATAAAGATTTAGTGTTACTTATTCCAGATGGAAAAATAGTTTTATTCTACTTTTTTTCCCCTTGAAATCTCTTCTAGTAATGGTTCCTTATTACATATTTAATAACCTGGGAGTAAAAAGAAACTCACTTAGGTGCATCTCTGCTAAATCGGTCTGGATTGAAAGTGAGTGGATCCTTGAAATATCTTTCCATCCTTCCCATTATATAAGTGCTGAACTGTCAAGAAAGAGTTAATTTCCGTTAAGTTAGGAGAAGCACTCTTCTCTGTGTGCCTCTTCTCTGTCACAGGTTCAGAAATGTAACTGCCTTCCACTTCCCAGGCAGAAACAATCCAGAGTCCCAATTCATACCTCACTTCTGGCCGAAATTTCAGAGAGGCCAGTAGAAATAGCGACAGAAAAGAGGGAATGGCTTTAAACTGTAATAGGGGAGATTTAGACTAGATGTCAGGAAAAAAATTTTCACAGAAAGAGTGGTCGGTCAGTGGAATAGGCTGCCCAGGGAGGGGGTGAAGTCACCATCCCTGGATGTGTTTAAGGGTTGTTTGGATGAGATGTTGGGGGATATGGTGTAGGGGAGAACTTTGCAGAGTAGGGCTGATGGTTGGACTCGATGATCCCAAGGGTTTTTTCCAACCTGAATGATTCTGTGAAATATGCCCCGGGAGGATTCTGGCCCTCTGATACACAGATCTATTACATTTGGATAGACTGCAGCAGCTAAAAGCTGTTGATGGTGGATGGGACTCACAACGAGCGTTGTGTTTGCAGGAATTCTGATGCCATTGATGACATGCTCCTTCTCCATCCAGCGCACCGTCCCTGGGACGGGTGGGTACAGTCGCAGTGATTCCTTCAAAACCTGTATCACACAAAAGATCAGATAGTTAATACAGTGTAGGAAGCAGAAATAAAATTAATTACCTCCTTATGGCCTTTCACTTTGACTAAATGGGAGCTTTTGACGTGAGGAATAGATGTTCATGTATCCGCCTTAGACTCCTGTGGGCAAAATAAGTCACCTCCTTCAGGCCTGGTTCCTTCTTACAGTTGGTAAAATGTAGAGAAAAAACAAAACCCACAAAAGATCCTATTCACTGAACAGATCCAACACCTTAAGTCAACAACTAAGTGAAAAAGCACTGGGAAGAAAATTCAAAGGGAATATCTAAGACTGAAGTCTCATGCCCCCCGTGAGCTGTTCTCAGCGCTGGCTGCCATGAGGATGGGTGGTTGCTCCCACCTCCTTCCCACTCTCAGTACTGTGCTCCTGCCTTTGTCCTGCTTCTGCTGCTTGAGGAGCTGAGCCAGGTCAGAGCACCAAAATGACAAAAAAATCAACCTGGTGAAGGAAAATGAATAGGGAACAGTGAAAAAAATGGAATGAGACCATTTCTTTTGGTGGCAGTGAGCTGTAAGAATGGATTATTTCATCAAAGTGAAACCTAATTAACAGTGCACATTAGCATCGCACTGCAAATGCAATTAACAGTGTGTATGCACGAGTGGATTAATGAAAAAGAAGTATGGACAAAAGGATTCAGAATTGCCTGAGCGACAGGAGAGGAGTCCCATGGTTTCTTGATACTCCAGTGATGGACTAGCTCTGACCAAGAGTGATTGTGATTTTGGTTGTACAGATCCAAGCTTGTTCTGTTAAATAAACAGTCTGCTTTGAGAGGCTCTCATGTGATCTGTTTAAAACTGAAAGGCTTAGATACCTCATCCTAATTGGAGTGGTATAATTGTCATGGTGTTTCAAAAAGCCTAAGGAAACCCGCTGATTTCTGTAATCACACAGAAATGCCTTTTCCTTATGAGAAATACACCTTTGAAATCTATCCGTGCTCAAAGCACAGTGATTTGTGGGATGGAATATGGCAAATGGCAAAATACCATCACCCACTTTGGCAGGCAGCTTAAGAGAAAAGCAATCATAGCAGACTACTAAAATCCCAGGGAACTTTAAGCTGGAAAATAGCTGCCAGGACTGTGATTCAGCCTCTCCTGATGGTGTCCCCCATCTTGTAAAAAAGGATATGCAACATAACCACTGGCAACTAGCCAAGCTCTGGCTTTGCAGTTCATTACCAACTGGCATTTCTATACACAAGACCTCTTTTAGGACCAAACTCTCTTCCCCCACCCCTACCCCGAGCGACTGAAGAGGGTTTCAAGACTCAGTAATAAAAAACTGAAATTACAAAAACTAGCCATTATTTTTGGATGTCCTCAAATCCTGCTGAGTTTATGGCGCATAGTGAGATCACAGCTGGAAATGCTTTAATAATAATCAAACTAAAATCGAGCTGTGAGTCTGGGAAGTGCGTGGGATTCACACACAGGTTGGGCTTAAAGTTGAAAACCCTTCTTAAAATACAACTATGGTTTCAGCTTAAACAGGTAGGGATTAAGCACCTTTGCTCTAGATCCCAGCTTGGTAACAATAAAGGAAAGCAGTGAGGGAATTGTGTGGGATCTTGGAAAGAAATTTGAGGAGCATCCCTCCCAAAAAGGCTGGGCTGCTGCAAATGGCTCCTGCTTGCTGACGCTCTGGGGACAAATGCCATCAGGATCACATACTGGCATTCTTAAAATTTTCAAAGTGTGGGGCTCTTCCATGACATGGCAGAGGTGCTACCAAACAGCTCTGACTGGTATTTTACCTCACTCCTACAGTACCTGTGATAAGTAGGTGAGTTTGCCAAGATCCTCATAGCCAATGTCTCTCTTGGCACCAAGAACATCATCCACTTCGGCCTGAAGCCTGCAGTTAAATTTTTAAAATGTTAGCTGCAGATGCCCTAGGCAAGTTGACAAATTACATTTTTTATTTTCCAGACACCAAGTTGGTCTTTGACTCCCATCCTCAGGCAAAATGCCTACTGATTCCCAGCCAGTCTGCCTGAACTTGTGCCTCGTATCAGGATAGAGCAATGTGCATGCAGTACAGCCTGGTCAGGTAGGATTTGGGACCAGTACGTATAAAGGCTTTGAAAAAAATCACCTAGATGGAACTGAAATAATTAATCTTAAGGGTTTTTTTAAGTTTTAGATGTATTGGGACTATGAAACTGTTTTATTTTGGACATGAGGCTAGAATTTATCAGGAATTGATCCTAGCTTTTTAATAATCCTTATAATTAAGTTCACCTTGAAATTAACAGCAAGCTGGGTTTGCAAATTGGAGCTCACATACCTTTCCAGTATTTCAGGATGCTGAGCCAGTGCCATTACTGTAAATGACAACTGATTGGCAGTGGTTTCATGTCCTAACAACATCAAAAATTTGTGTAAAGGTTAGTATGAAATAATAACATGATACAAAGATTGTCTACTAGTGTGACTGTGAACAGGAAACTTAAAACGTCAGGCCTCAAATGTTTTGTTTCAAGTACGCTAGAAATGAAACACTAAAAGGGCTGTAAACTCTATTTAAGGAGCTTTCAAGACTGACAAGAATGAGACATAGCTGGTAAAGATACAAGCCATCTTGCTCAACTCGAAGTTGCAATGGCTACGTACAGCATACCAGTTACGAGCTCCCTAACAGAAGCACCCATGAGGTTCAGTATTTGCCTTTTCATATTATGGGACACATGGTTCTGCAAAGAAGCAAGGATTTACTGGTTTTGAGGGAAAACAGGGCTTCTAACCATCTTTCTTTGAAATGCCTGCTTTACGTGGATAGTTTTCATTTTTCACGGATAGGCATATGTATTATTTTAAAGCATTAAACAGGCTTCCCCAAAGATGCATTTGTCGCAGTAACATCTTCCTTGTGACAGTGTTTTGACCTCACCTTCTTAGGAACCAAAATCCTAAATCCTACTGACTTGTAACACAGATCTTTCTACATTGTTTACCTCACGTATCACCCCCAGTCCTTTCTGACAGGCTTGGCAGTGCCCTCACCTACCAAGCATCTAACACTCTTATGGCAGGAATGGCATTTAACCATATGGGTGAGGTGACACGAAGACACATGGAATATGTTAAAGATCAGGATCTGGGAGGAAGGCCAGAACCCCATGAGGCACCCTAGCAGGCAGTGTTGCCCTCTGCACCCCAGGTTAGAAACCACTGGCCTGGCATTACTTGCTGTGTTGATATGACTGAAGGAGGATAATACATCATTTGCCGATGAGAAAATTAAGAGTTCTCCTCAGACCTCACCCAGCTGGTTCTGCATCAGTGTAATACTGCTGTCTTCCAACCAAGTGACTCCTGGTTACAGCAGTATTGCATGGAGTGAGCAAGGACATTAATCATAACCCTGTAGATGACCCAAGAATGAGTACAGCTTCCCACATGACATATCCAAGCATTAAAATAGCTACCAACCTGCAACAAAGAAAGTGATAAAGTTATCCAGAATGTTTTCATCATCTCTAGTTTCCTCCAGAGCTGTCAAGAGAGAAAAGTAAATGAGATTAGATAACGCCCCTATGTCCCAGCTGGAACAGCCAGAATGCTCTGCCCCATTTTGCACGTTCTGTCTGAGGAGGCACTGGGAAAGGATGCTGAATGGGCAACTCAGCGGTAACATGCGACCAACTTTTGATCCAACACAAAGAAACAGAATTTTCAAAGCAACTCTCACTATCTTCAGTGTGAAAAAGACATTAGAGGACATCAAAGTTCAGATCCCCAAAACAATCCTCCTCACATCTCATGGCAAAACATGCCACAGAGAAATTCACTCAAACAGCAATGTGTCCCCTACCATCTCCTTTCAGTATCTGTGTAAGAATATCCAGCGTGGCTTCCTTCCCATTCTGGATGGCCTCTCTCCTCCGGTCAATGCACTCCTTTGCCACACGCCGCAGCAGCCTCAGACTCTCCCTGACCTCCTTTACCAGCTTCTGTTTCCCTGGCATGTACTGAATACAGAGTTTCTTCAGTCATTTTATTCATTTTACAAGCAAGCACCTTGCTTTCTTCCAAATGACATTTGTCACAAAAACATCTGCTCTCCACTGAACAACGTGAACATCCCCAAGTTGAATGGTTTGGGCTGAAATGAGAAATATTTCAATCTGTGCATGCTGATGTCCTGCCTTATCCGAGCTGATGTTTTGGGCCCTGTGAGCAAAATTCCTCACCTTTCCCCAAAAAGAAACTGCAGCATGCAATACAGAATCTCACCTCAGGGCCCAAAAAGGAAAACACGAGCTCTAAAAGCCTGAACTACAGCTTTCATGAGAAACTATGGAATGATTTTTAACTTAATTTTTTTGTATTACTTCCATAATTTCCTGGTGTATGAATTTGAGTTGAAAATACAATTTTTTTTAAGGCAAGAATGTTCAAATTTCTTCCACACTGATTGAAGGCTGCCATCCTCCTTGGACAATTGGTAAAAAACTCAGTTTTTGCAGTGATAGGTGTGAAAGCGTAAAACGTATGAGAAGACATGTGCAGGAGGGAAGAGAAGACAGAAAGACAGGAAGGAAGCATTAAAAGTTAATGTGTATTCTGCACGTGTTTTAAAGAACTAATTAATTTTATCTTGATGCACGCTGGAAGGAAAGAGATACTGATGACTGTTTCTCCATCAGATATGAGCATCGCACAGCTCCAGCCCACTAACTCATACAGGAGCAGAGGCTCCAGCTGGACATTAGGAGAGAGGCCTGAAGTGAGGAACATACAGACCTGAAAGAGGGGAATCCGTGCCTTGGTCATTCCCTCCAAAACCACACTCACGGCATGTGGGAAAGGCGTCCGGTCATCGCTCAGTGCATTTAACTCCAAGCCAAAAGCTATCTGTGGAATGGGAGAGACAAAGGCAACTCGCTACATCCTCCTGGCTCCCTGGGGTTGGGGTGAAAGAGCAGGACAGCCTCACACCACCACCTTTTCCCCTAAAAATACCTCAGGCTAGATCCTGCTTTGCAGAAGGCTGCAAGGGAAGGGCAACATCTACATTATGCTTCCTCCTTACTTGGGGGGGATTAATAATTTACTATTACTCTCCATTCATCCCAAACTGTTTTGCATAGAGAAAGGAAAAGCCAGTGAAAGGCAAACTTTGTGCTGACACATAACGGTAATAATGCAACATCCACACATGAATAAGCACTGGTGTGCCCCTTTTGGGACGGAGGCATGGGAGGTATACGAGACTGTAAAGGCTTTTCAAAGGGTCCCAATCCTGCAGGCCACACCTAGGCTGTACAGACCCTTCCCTAACTGCCTCTTCCTATGGCTCAGCCTGAATGGAAGTGTCACAATTAGTCCTTCAGCTTTTCTGGCACTGCTGGGTAAAGGTCTTGTTTCCTGGCTCCAGATCCTGATCCCATCCTGCTGCCAGTACCCGTTACTTCCATTCCTTCCTGCCAGTTGCAGAGGAAACAAGAAAGCAGACAGCTGGTACCTTTGCAATGATATCCATAGTCACCCGGTTCATCATCAGCAGCATGCTAAACTCTTTTTTTCCATCTGCCTTTTCCTCTAGCTTCTCCATCAGCTCCTCTGCTTTTTCATTAAAAGTTTCCATCAGACCAATCAGGTAGCTGAACAATCAATAAAAATGAGCGATGGTGGCTCTGGAGAGGATATCTTTGCTCAGGCAAAATTATCTTCATTATTTTCCATAGAAAATGATAAAGATTTTTTTTTATTTATAATAAATTTGCCTTAATACTTTAAAAAGCGAACAGATAAAATGAACTAAATTCTTCTTACAGCAGCCCTGCTCTGTCCTGCCACGTAAACGGCTGTCATGGCAAAGGGCTCTGGCCTGTGCATGCCAAAGGAAACGCACTTTATCTTCAGACCCAAAATGCAATGCATCGAAGCACACAGAAGCAAACCAGACCAACCCCCTGCTTATCAACCACACCGTATCCCCCACAGGGAATCGCTTAGGTAAATGCTGAGGCTTGCCCATGTCAAATCCCTGATCTGTTTTCTGACAGAATAAGGCAGCCATCACCACACTCATTTGGGAGTCACTGCCCCATGGGAAGTCTGGTCAAATTATACTTGTCATGGAAATGGTGCATTGGACTCTAAGTAAAATGTGATTTTGGCACTAAATGGGTTTCTTCTCTTTATAAATATCAAATAATGGATCAATGACAGGAAGAATCACGAAAATACAGTAGAAGTAACAGCTAGGTCATCCCAGAGATATTTGCCTTACGTTCGGCTGAAAGCTGGATCCATTATCTTCCGCTGCTTGTGCCAATGCTCATGGTTGTAAACAGTTACCAAGCCATTTCCTAGAAACCTAGCATTTAGGAAAACAAGGAAAGGAACAGTTTTCGCACCAAGGGAGCCAGCCAGACCACATGTACTCACAAAGATAACTCTTCCACATCTACTTTTTTGTATTTTCCTCATGTTTAGGGAGCACTGTGCTGCTTTGAGTACATAGTCATTGCCAGTGACTGAACTGCAGATATGCTTTGCCTGGTAGGTGTGGACTGCTGAGTCCAATGAGATGCTGATTCATTACAGCTGTTAGCAAATAATTAATATCATAAGGGGATTATTGTATTTTTAAAAGCTTCAGGCTAACAGAGAAAAAAACCCTTTTTTGAACATAAAATCTGGAGACTCCTATACCTTAAGGAATAATTCACTGCTCTAAAATCTAAGTGAAAAGTTTGATGATGGTCTTGAGCAAACTATTCTGAGACTAACTGAACATGCGGGGCGGGGGGGGGCAGGGAAGAGTATGATCAAGGAAAAAAGAATCCAACATAACCGCCTCCCTAACTGGGAAGACATTTGACTTGACACATAATTTAACAAGTACATGCTGCTTATGTATGTCTGGAATTAGTCATTAATCCCCAGACTAAGGTAAATGGTCTAGGTCAAACCAAGTGTCATGTCTGTGACCTTATCAATCTTTCACTTATTTTCAGATCAAAGCAGCTTCATATGGGTTTCACCTACCTCTCACCAAATAAGTTGAAGATACGACCGTACACCAGTCGATCCTTTGGATACTGTGGTGACATCAAGAACTCCTAAAATCAAATCTCAGGTCAGTGAATACTGAGTGTGATCCATTTCCCAGACAAAACATAGAAAGACACTCACACATTCACTCTTTTCCTCCTGTAGCAGCAGTCTGAAGACTAGATGAATTATTTGGTGTGCCCCGATTCCCCAGTTCCTGTGCTGCTAGCTTGTTTTGCATGCCTCTAGCAATTTTTGTCCAATGACCTGAAATCTCACTCTGTGGTTACTGCAGAGATTTAGAAGAAATTCAGTCCCTTGTGCCTCACTCATCTGACATATTAAGCTCTTGCAAAGAGTCTGCTTTTCAGAAATGGTGGATGCTTACTCTCTCTACTGTTTAATCAACTGATCAAGGAAGAGATAAAGCAGGACAGCCCACAAAGCCGAGCACCTCATCCTCCTAACCCAGCCAGAGCCACCATCTCCATAGCCACAGACCGGCTGCGCTGTGCTGCCCTGTACATCAGGCACCACGTCTCTCTTTCTGGAGGGACAAGTCAATCCTCACTGTCAATTTGGCTTTATTTTGCAGTACCTTCACTCCTTCAGGACTCAGGATCATTACTGAAACTCTGTGAAAGGCATTAAGCCGTACAATAGGTCCATATTTCTCTGCCCTACAAGAGGGGGAAAAAAAAAAAAAAGAGAGAATTATGGTACAAGCCACCAACATGTAACAGTTCAGATCTAATAATCTCTTAAGGACCAAAGCAGCATGTACTGGGAACTACTGCAGTCTTCAGAAAGTAAAGGCATTAAGATCAGTGTTCTCTCTAGCTCCTCTACCAACCTTCTGAATGGTGCTAAATATGTAATCCAGAGCATGTGTGCCTTCATTTCCCAATTTGTGCTACAGGGCTACCCTATTCAATGTTACTGATGTGTCTCAACTTACCACTGCAGGAAAAGATCATGCATAAACTCCCGTTTCCTCAGCATTCTCCACAAGATTGGCAGATGCCCAAACAAAAAGCTGCAGAAAATAAATGTTAAGCATGTCACAAGGGTGCCAACACAGGACTTTGTATGGACTGTCAACCTCGTTGCTCAGTGAAGCAATACGAGTGTTGCTCCTGTTTTCCTCCTCCTAATAAACGATAAAAATAACACCTCGCTGTGCCAACGCCCAGCCCTCACCTGGGTAAACTAGGGCCCAGGGTCAGGCTGGTGCACTCGTGCGGGTCTGGGTGGGAGCTCCCGCTGTGGCCACCCGGGGCGAGCACACGGCCGCCCGCAGGCCAGGCCGGGGGTCGCTGCGGCAGCGCAGGGCGATG
>NW_020799101.1:13815129-13846149 GCF_003259725.1 Athene cunicularia
GCCCGCGGCTGTGCGGAGGCCTGCGGGCGGGGCGCCCCGCTTAAAGAGCCCGGCGGAGGCCTTGTCAGTAGGGCTCCTAAACTGGGCCCGCGCAGGCGGGGAGGCCTCTGTGTTGATGTTTAACTGTTTAAAATACAGGATGCAAAGGGAACATGCTGTTGATGCCTCTAGGAATCAATAGATGAGGATTTTCAGAGCAGTCTGCTTTGGGGCCTGTGTTACACAACGTACTCATTCGCCATCCAGGCATGGGAATGAGAGATGATACAGTTTCATTGAAAACAGGCGATCTAAAGCTCACTTCCACAAATTGCTTAAGGATCGCAAGACACAAGGGACTAAGCCATAAAATGGTGGAAATTAATTTCTGGTAAAAGTAATGCATGAGGAAAGATAAATTATATATTTACATCCAGCCCAGTTATATATATATATATATATTCAGTGGTGGCACCAGTTCAGGAAACATCAGCTTAATGCTTAGTACAGACCAAAGAAGTAAGCAGAGCACAGGCAGTGATTAGAAATGGGAGTGTGAGCAAAACAAGATGCCTGACTGTATTAGTATATAGAAGACTCTAAATCTAGTTAGAGACCACACACCCTATGTATGAATACTGCATGTGCCCTTCTTCCTAGAAATAGAGACAGAAGAGATTAGGCCTCCAAACTAGAAAAAGGATGACTGAGGGAGGTTATGACAGGGGTCTGGAAAATCATCAGTGGCCTGAAGATGAATAGGGACAGACTACTGATTAGTTTGTATAATTCAGGAACAAGGAGGTACCCACTGAAGTGTTCTGGCAGCAGGTCTAAAAGAGGAAGAGATATTTCACAACAAATTGTTAAATGGAGGAAATAATTGCAACAGCTGTTGTGGAGGCTAAATAATTAAATCGTCTCACAAGGATCCAGGGAAAGAGATGGGGGTTCCTTCCCCATGTTGCAGTCTCTGCCTGCTGGAGCCTGTGCTCACCCTTTGAAGGTTACCCACCTTGCATGCGAGACGACAGATGCTCCTCTTCACCATCTCCACCATCCCCACAGCTCTGGCTGTAGCAAGGGAAGGAGAAGCAGGACACTCTGCTGCCCTTTAAAGAAAAGCAGCAAACCACCTGCCTGTCGGGCTTTCACAAGACAACTCCATTCATGCACTCTTTCTCCATAACAAGCTTTACTCAACGGGCTGGAGACAGGATACTAAATTACCTGTATTTTTATCATGTCTATTTTGCTGCCTGTGGGTCTCCGACATTTCTCAGCACCATATGAGGCTGCTGCAGGACTTTTCATCCCCACCATTTCCCATGGGGTGTCTTTCCCCTGCTCCTCTCCCACAGCAGCTCCCATATGGCAGTGCCTCTTCACAGCAGGAAGGAGAGGATGTAACTCATGGCACCCCCTGGTTTTGTCCATCTGATGCAGCAGTCATCTGCCAGGCACCCCCAAGAGTCAGCTCACTGTGGTTTCCAAATGGAAGCAATGACTGTGCTTAAAAGGGCAAATTCTGCAGATTTTCTTTGGTTTTCTTGTGTAGTTTCTGCTTGCATTTGAAACTAGAAGATCAGAGAGAGCAGAGAATGCTGTCAAAGCAACAACAGCACATGTTGGTATAAGGTGAGAGATTTTTATCTTTACTGCATTTTTGTTTCAAACTGTAAATAAATTTGAATGGGCTTTTAATGACAGAGAGGCAGCAGGGAGTCAACAGTGAAGGGGAATTTAAGGAGCACCTCTAGAAGCCGTGTCTCTGTCTTACTTACGTTGCTTTCCTGTGTGGATGTGTGTCCCCATGTTCCTGACTACCAACTTAGTGGCTAACACCTCCTGGCCAACTTCACTTAAACTTGCCATGGAAACACAGATCACAAAATGGTCAAAAACCAGGCAGATGAAAACGGTTGCACTGGCTTTATAGTGTAAGCTAGGCTAAAGAAAGATTTGGTGTTGCAGACCTTGGAGGATGACAGGGATTTTATTATGAAGTCCCCAGGAACCAGCAGCTCTCCCAGCAGGCAAGGCCAAAGCCTGAACACGTTTGGGTTTTTGGCCTGGGCAGAGCAGGAGTTGTGTGTCGCCAGCCCCATGAGTCCTCAGGGAGGCAGAAGGACCAGAGACTTGTCATCAAACTGTGAAAGCCTGTTAGGACCCTTTTTTTTTTTTTTTTTCTTTTGGATGGCCAGCATGCTCAGCAGAGTGGAGGAAGAACACCAGATGTTCCCCATGAGGACAAATACACCTAATCACTTCATCCATGGACTTCCAGCCTGAGGGTGGGCAGGACTGCTCTGTTGGGCATGCTTGGTGGCCAGCATCACTTTTTTGACTTCTCATGGCATAGAAGAAGAGTATGGTAGCATTTGCCACATTACAGCCTCAGAGAAACAGTGACTGGTGATAACAGTCAAATGGTACAAAATTTTAGAAACTTTTTGTCACTATAGAATGGAGCAAAAGCTGGTTCTATATTTTCAAATATTTTTGGGTTGCTGTTACATTTAATCTTAACATTCTTGAACATTCTTTACATTCTTGAACAGGTAGTTCCTTCTTTGGTTTGAAATAATTGCAATAACCCTGGAATGATTTTCCCTTCTGTTTTGGGTACACATGCTTTTGCACAAATTTTTTTTTTAATCTGGAAATTACGTTGTTACATTCTCAAAGACCTACAATGTAACGACTATTTCTGTTTATCTTAATTGAAACTAATTTTTTTGGTTGGGTTTTTTTGATTTGTTGTTTGGGTTTTTTTTTTTCCTGTTAAGGCTAGGGTTTTATAACCTCTTGTTTTCAGAAAAAAAGCTAACATTCCTTCCCATTTGGTCAGGTAATATATAGCACGATCTCATGATACAAATACCCATCACTAGAAAAGATACAGCTAATCACAAGAATAGCACCACCCAGAGAAATTTCTTAAAAACTAAAGCTAGCTAATGAAACCATGCCTTTAAAGCCACTCAATGAACCTTCTGATGAAACATTGATTTTCTGAGTTTCATCATTTATTTTTTTTTCCAGCATATTTCTAGAATAGATTGGAACTGTATGCAAGGTGTTATTTCATTTGAAATCACTTTCAGAATAATTCCTGTGGAAAATTCCTGGTTGTACCGTGTTTGTGAGCAGCTCATAGGGAGGTGATATTGGCATTTTATACATTTTGATGGGATGGAAAGGCCATGTAATATAGTTCTGATCCCTGTCTACAACAGGCAAGCTCTCAAAAGTAATCTTCTCATGCAAATGTAATTATCAGATGATAAACTGCCCTTCCCTAAGTATTCAGCCTGGGTAGATTTCAAAAATTACCTTATATTTCAGGCTTTAAAGATAAGCTTCAATAAAACCTTTTGTTTGTATTCTAACAAGCTTTAATAACATTTTTTTTTCCTTTTTATTCTAATGTGTTTCTTTACCCTTGAGCAAAGGACATGATACCAAGGGACTGCACTGTTATGTTACCCACCTGGGAGCCACCCACTGCACCAAGAAGAAAGGATTGCAGACTTGGGGACGCTGAACTTCACTGTTTGTCACCTTTCTGCTGGGGACTGAACTGCCATCGCGTGGACATTCTGCCACCTTGCACATTCCCATAATCACAAAGAGCGAGACTTGGGAACAGAACAGCAAGAGCCGCAAGCTGGGAACCATTAACTGGTGTGAAGTTACAAGTGAATTTGAAAAACTGAAAATGTGATGTAGGGTTATTCCAGACTCCTGTTCTCTTTTGCTTGTATTTTTGTAGCTATTTAGGTTTGAAAACATTTACTGATCTCTCTATCTTGGTCCAGCATCGTATAGGCTGTAAGTGACGACAGCAAAGACAAGGCGCAACACAGGCATCCTTTGTGCTATGATGCCTTCTGCAGCACACTCACCCAGAGGGCTGGGTATCCGGGAGCAGTCTAGACTTACCAATATAATACATTTCTAAATAAAGAGTTTTTAATTTTATTGTTAAATGTCTACATCTGTTGTGTGCTACTGGTTAAGTGCAGATGGTGATTAAATTATAGTACCTATCCTGGAGAATTTACAGTCTTAAGACCTCACTCCCTATCTAAAGGTCCATATGGACTTAGTGGGGGTCTGGGGCTAGCATGAGCACTCCATTCATCTCCAGCAGAAATGCAAACTTCAGGACTGGTTTTGCTAGGCATCTCCTCCTTTCCTAGGCAGAAACACTGTCCAGGTGGAATCCAAGGACTGACTGCTTTTTAGGGATTTTGGTCCTTCTGCCCGACTAGTGGCTCTGCCACCCATGGGCAATCCCACAGGAAGCACTCTGTCCCACATAGTCATTGTGTCTCTATGCAGCGTGCCTTCACCTTCCTCCCTTTGATCATGCCACATAGTCACTTTATCATGGCAAATAATAATTTGCTTTTAATAATGCAAAGGATAAAGTTCTCTGCTCCAAGGATTGGAAATTTTCAGGCTTTCTTGCTACATGACTACAGCTCAGCTTAACATTGAATCTACCATAGCCTAAGTGTTAAGAATTCATATTTTGTGTATCTCTAAACCCAGGACACGAACACCACAATGCCAGCAGACCATTATCCAGCTCAGAGCAACACCAGCAGAGAAATATAACTAGATTTCAAAATATTCATTGGTACATCGCCAAAACCCATTTTGTTCTTCTGATGGCCAGGTAATAATATCTGATCTCTGTTTTTTTACTATTGTTATGACAGCCAATGTGGAAAGTAGTGAGGCAGATGAACTTATTTAAAGACGATACAAAATTTTTTACCAAATATAGGAGAGATATTTACTTTAACCTCCCTTCCCTTAAACAGTCAGTGATTGCTTCCCTTTTACCAGCCATTTGCAAGGTATTGTGAGGTATTTGCTGCTGTGAGCTTATGAATGTCAGTTACATTCATTCATACATCAACTCACAGAAAAAAAAAAAAGCATACTTTTACATAAACATTTGCTTATTTTTCTTACATAAATCAAATTGCGATAACTAATACTACCAAATATGGACTTCAATTGTGTTACCAGCACAATTCAATACATGACTATTTTAAATCCAGTTATTAATAAAATTTAAATTAAAATGTTACTTCAATTCAGAAGTACATAACTTTCCTCAGCGCATATATAAATATAAATATATAAATGTAAAGCAGTAGGCCGATTCTGCTATTTGTATCAGTGTAAATAATAATTAAATCCAGCCAAGCCAAAGCTAGTGAGGGCAGTTATAATTATTTTGGAAACAGAAAATGACCCATTATTTTAACTTAATTATCAATGAACAGGAAATTGAAGTGGCACCAAGTTAATAACAAAAACTTGACCTTCTGTCTGATGCTGGGAGAATCAGCTCCCCAAGCACAGAGTCCCAAGCCACAAAACTTGTTGGGGAGGAAGTTCAGAGCATCTTCACAGCTGACCCAGCAGCAGCTGCTGGGGCATGAGGACTGTGGCTGTGCTGGAGGACATCTTCAGCCGGCATGACTGTGTGCAATGAGACTGCATGACAGCATGTTGTGTTGTGTCACAAGCTATGGCATGCAGGAGGAGGCTGATGAAAAACTCAAGTGAGATCTTTCTTCCTTTCCCATTGCTCTTCCAAGATAAAACCTTGGATGATGCAAGATCTTCTCAACCTGCCTATGCAGAACTGCAGACATCCTGGAAGACCTCCACAGTTCAGGACTTTCCCCATCATCCTGTGCATGGCATGAGCCTCTGGGACCATGGCTCCCAAAACAGGCCCTGCTGCTTCCTCCAGAAGCTCCTTTTCTTTATAAAGTGTCTTTAAGTGTTATACTGGAAAGGTGGGCACAGCACAATGGCTCTAAAATCTTGGTTTAGATTTAAAGAATTGCTATATTCATAGGAATGAAATACTTTGTGGTCTGCAGCTCATCTGCATGGTCCCTAAAACCACAATACACCATACATAGTAAAAGTAAAGGGGGAAAAAAAGTGAGTAGTCCAAATAGTAGTGATATACTCACTGTGTTCAAAAGCAGGTGCAAAAAAATAAAATAAAGCCATCATTTTTGTCTCCCAAAACTTTTGATCAGTCCAGAGATGTTTTTATTTCTGTATCATCCAGAAAAACAAATTATCAAAAGGCCTATGTGGTCTTGCAATGGGAAGCTCAGTCCTGCAGGAAAACCAGCCACCTTGGGTTTAGGTTTCAGAAAGGCTTTGTCTATGCTAGTAAGTTAAACAAGCTCATTCCTTGGTTATCAGGCCAACTGATCCCGACTCCTGACCTAGCCTGGGGTGATCTGGGAGGGTGCAGATTAACATGGGCCACAGGTGTGCTGGGGGCTGCTCTGAAGATGGTGCCCCTTCGTTTACCAGGAAAAAAAAAAAAATCCTTGATTTAGGGGTACTGACAATCAAATGTGATCCAGTCTTTTCTGACTCTGGGGCATGACGTCCTGACTTGATCAGGGTAAAGCCTTTTGCTGTTTCATTCTTCAGGGGGCTGTGGAAATAAGGTCCCTCATGGGCAGCATTGGACCTTGGCACCTTTCAAGGCCATTAAAGTCACCTTGTTCAAGCTTGACATGCACTGCTGTACTGTTGTCTCCTGTCCATGCCTGGCAGATGTGGAAAGGAAAACTCTCAGAAAAAGTAACTGCTCGTGAGCAGTGAGCTGACCTAAACCCAGACCTTTTGCCACAGATTAAACTCGACGGGGTTCAGGAGTCAACCATACATTTGCAAAACAAACTACAAGTGGGCTTAGATGTTACTTACCCAGCACTGCCAAATACAGACCTTTGCAGTGAATTTCACCCTGAGTCAATTATCACCCAGCTCATATATAATGAGGTCCTGATCATTCTCAGTCCATAAAATTTTCCAGCATGGAGTGGGCACCTCATAATTGGTGAGATGTTTAATAATAATGAACAGAATCCAAGGGTTTAGTCATAGCTGAAAGCTAATGCCCCTGAGGAACAAGCTACTTGATGTCAGTGCTTACAACTGGCTGAATGCTAGAGATTTTTTTTCCTTAAAAATAACATCCCTATTTACCACATTAATGTTAAGGAATGATTGCTGTTTCCATTGCAGCTGCTTTCCTGACTACACTAAAACATTGCTCAAGGCAGCTCTGTGCCCCAGAGTTAAGTCTAGACATGAAAACCTTGGGAAGGTCATGTACAAGGCAGCAAGGTATGGTCACATGTCAAATGGGTTTGAGGTCTTGTTTGTTTACAGAGGAAAAACTATGAATTCTTACAACTTAAATTTGGAATGCAGTTATTAATTATCCAATGATGCTTACATCTCTTTTCATATCGAAAAATGTCTGAAAGTATCTAAGGGGGCCAATGCATCTCACGTGCCAAGCTGACCATTTAAAGAGGTCTATTGGCATCTTTCCCAGGGAAAAAGCAGGCTTGGATATTGATATGTTGTGACTGGTTTTCTCCTCCGCACTTCTCAATTTCTATATTGATCATAACCAAATGGTGCTGGGCTGAGCTTGCACACAGCAGGACGGATTTGCACTGGGGACACCCCCTATACAACCATATCAACGCTAACAGGTTAAAGAAGAGGCAAGCTCTGCTCTGTGCATTCCTGAGAGTGTTTTTCTGGGTTTGGGCTGTGGGGCAGTGGTACACTGAGTGTACCACTCAGCTATCAATAAGAATCCTATTAAACAGCAGACAATATATCAGGTATTTAAATGCACATGTGCTTCTGTGCTTTGAATAGTACACACTCATTATTTAAATACCATGGAACTAGACTGACAAATGCCAGGATTTAGAACAGATACGTTTTAAACTTGGAAGGGACAACAATGGTCAGAAATATCTTCTCAGCACCATAACAGTGTAGTGAGCTGGCAGGCACAGACTCGCACACACATCCACGCGTACCGAGCTGGCACGTATCTACTTGAATGCTTTCCCCACTCATTGTAGGCTGCGAGAAAGGATGAGGGGAAAAAAACTTATTTGCAAGTCTTGTCTCTACTGATAAATATTTCCCCTGTGAAGCCAGCAGCACCCACATAATGCCAAGCAGCAAACACTGGGGGTGTACAGCTCTGTGTTTGCCATCAGCCGAGCCACGGCACAGCTCGCTCTTACCGAAGGCTGCTCCTCGTGGGCTGGTTTCCATATGCCTTGAGCTGCTACCAGAAACTGTGTGCCACAGAGTGACTGCCAGCCAGTGGCTGGTGGCAGTCACCACCAGCAATATACAAGATGTAGATGGCCTCTGCTTATGCTCAGGAGGTTCAAATGAGCTAAAGCATGTGTAGGGTAACTAATAGTTAAATCAGAAAAAGAATACTTAAGTACCTGGAAAATGATGGTGAAATGCCTGTCTAGTTGGTCTACAGCAGACGTCCTTGAATCATCTCAATTCCTTTAGAGTAGCTTCTGTTGTGCCGGTCTTTTTACTACCCAGAATTTTTAAAGCATAACTATGACCAACATTCTCCTTAAAATGTCACAGCTAGAGCTAGCTGAAATTTGGCTAAGGAGCCAAAAGAAGCAGAAGAGGAATTTGGAAGAAGAAAGATTGTATCTCCACTTTCTGTGTTCTTCCAGCCCTCTAGTCCCATCAGCAAAACAGGGGCCAACTCTTTTAACAGAAGTATTTACAAAGGACTCTCTTGTTCCCTGAACATTTTGATGTGCCTGAAGTGAATTTCTGCACTTTAAAAAAATGCATTTGCATCTTCACTGCAAGGGGAAAGCCTGGTGCCTGATGGCATTTGTGGGTTTTCCAATGAAATGAGAGTAGCATTTTGCAAAAGGCACTTTATATGTCTGTTCAAGTTAAGAAGTAGGGAACCAGTGCTATTTGTCTGATTGGTTTTGTGTACTGAAGGTGTTCTTTAATATCAAAAAGTATTTAATGGGTATATCAGAAAGTTCAGGAAAAATATTTAAAACAAAGTAATTTACCAGATACATCAATGTTTTAGGCTTAAGAGGACACTGTCAACTTGAAATTGGGGAATTAAAATAAATATCCATGGTAAGAGCTTTAGATACAAGGTTTTGCTTATGAACCTTTCTGGATACACTAGTCATTTCACATTTGTTTCATTTTGTCTTTTCATATTCTTGTATGAGCAGCAAGATAAAACCTATCCTGATTATACTGGGGAAAAAAATAACCAGGCAAAATTCTATCAAATGCAGACATGAGGAGAACATGTGTCTCCAATCACCACTCAGGTGAAAAGCACATTTCAGACAAAATGAGTTGGGTTTTTTTTTTGTAATATCCTTTAAAAAGGGGTAAATATTACAGGATTATTACCCCAGTACATTTCTTCTTGTCTAGTCATTTACACCTCTGAAAACTGAATGCAAAAACATGTGTCTTCACAACCTTTGGGAAAGTGGATAAACATGTACAAAGTAACTTCAGAGTTAAACTTGATAAAGATTCTGTTCATGTAAAAAAGGCCAGGTTTTCTTTTCACTTAGGCTAGTACAAACTGCAGAAATGTTTTCCAGCTGGTATTCTATGACTTTTTCTAATTTATCTGATTTTGCTTAGACACAGTTATCTTTGATAACCATTAAGATTATACCAATTAAAAAGCATTACAGAGAATCATTTTCCATTCAACTAGTACATGGAAAGTTAAAAAAAATCTGCTTTTGTATTTTGCAAAGAAAGGCACAGATTTATGCATACTTAGAAAACACCATTCAGAGCTGCAGGTGGCAAAGCAAGCCAAATAACACACTTCTGTCAGAGCGAAACATGGTCATTTGGGAATTTATTTTTCTGCAAAACATTGCGAAGCACAGCTGGGGAATGCTGTATTTCAGAAGGGGAAAGGGCAACAGGATGCACCTCTTTTCTAACCTATAATGGCTGATGTTCAAGGTTTTCTTCTTATTAAAAAAATCCCATACACAGTCTCTGTCCACAACATACTCAAGTCACTGATTCTTCACTTTATGTTTTCTTTCCCTCTGAGGCACATGTATGGAGATGAATATGAAGAAAACCACAGATTACTTTGAACAGATAGAGCATTCAAGGCAGAGCACACCCTCCTCAATACTGACTCTGGTTTAGAGGGTTGGGGAAGAGAGGGGCATGCTCCAAAGCCCTCAGCTGCCTTCCCCAGCTCCCCTGTCACCAGTCTGCCACCTCCTCCCGGCTGCACACCACGCCAGCATCCTCCTCGTGGGAGCAGTTGTGTGTGCCCACGTCAGCATGGGCACACTCCAGCAGTGTCTTCTCCTGCCCGGAGCACTGGACATCATCCAGAAGGATGCGGAGGGAGGTCCCTTGCCCAAATTCTGCCTTCTTGCTGGCCTGCACCACATAGGGGAAGCCCAGCTGGCGGCACACCACAGTGGCAGCAGACAATGTCCAGCCATCGTCGCATACCGTGCCCCACTCGCCATCAATGTAAACCTCCACCCGGCCCCGGCTCCGGCCACGACCCTGCTGCTCCATCAGCCGCACAGCGCCATTTCGCAGCGGCCGGGCTGGACCAGGGGGTTTCTTCTTCCTGCGCTGCCCCCTCCTCTCTCCTCCCTTCCTGGGCTTGGGGGTCCTGCCGCCCGGCGTGGGGGTGGTGGGCGTCCTGCTTCGGTTCCCTGGTGGTGGCAGGGCTTGGCCCACCCAGTCCACAGACGGCGTGAGGGGCGTTTCGGGGTCTGGCCTGACTCCCCGTGGGGCCTCTGTCGTGGCCTTCAGACGGGGACGTGGCGTTGGTGTTTTCACAATAAGCTCTGTTGGGGGAAAAACCCAGGAAACCATGAGTCTGTCACTCTATGGTCAATACTTAAAGACAACTGTACGAAACCAGCTCTGATTTTTGACTTATTTAACTTGTTTCTTGGAATTTGCTTACTTGATCCTGTTGAGAAGCAACAACACTCCCGGTGAGCCAAATACTTCCTCAGTGAAAAATGTTGGCTGCTTTTAGTTAGCAGAGACGACTGCAGGGCTTAATGCCAACAGGCAAGCCTCTCCCAAGAAGGAAACTCCAAGCAGTTTATTGGCAAAGCTTCAGCCTGGCCTTGAAAGGGCAGGCGCTGGAGTTTCACGATCAGAAGAGGAGTTCCCTACCATACCCTTCTCCCCTGCTGAAAGCATTTTAAAGACAGGCACTATTTCTGCTCTTCATTACTAATGATTGGATGGTTACCAGAAGAGAGCACCAGCCTCCCCACTGGGCCAGATGCTTTATTCAGAGGAGCTGAAGTCAGGAATATTCAAAATCAATTCTCTCTGGCAACTGGAATTTGCAAAAGGAACGGAGTTGCCAGGACAACACATAAAACACGATTTGGGCTTGGGTTTTTTCTTCCCTATGAAAAAAAATAAAAGAGCCTTGAACTCTGAAGAGCTGAAAATTCTTTGCTGTCACAGTTTCCAGGTGTTACTGGACTTGCTTATTTACATGTGCTCTATTTTTAGCTTAAAAATAAGTTTTAGCTTGTCAGAAGGAAGCAATTCAGAATTGCTCAGAATAACAATCAACTGATCTGGTACGGTGTCACAGGCATTTGCAAAGACATCACAACTTTTGGAATTATATCCAAGATTTATCCATTCTCATTTATCATTTGCTTTGTAGTACAGAGATGAGGAAAATAGGACTGTCTTATTTGTGCTTAATATCTATTGTCCCCAAAAGACTAACCCTTGCAGTGGTCCAGTTTTTCCAAATAACACTTTTTGGAGAGGAATTGTATTTGTAGCATGAAAATATTTCCCTTCTTTGGAAGCTGAGGTTCTGAAGACAAGAAATAAATATGAAAGCCTCACCTGCGTGCACCTCAGTTCCTGCAGCTTGATCTGGCAAATCACTTAAAAATCCTGGAACTCATGTAATGATACGTAGGACTTCATGAAAGCTAACGGTCACATGGGAGTGCTTTTCACCTCACTGAATCAAGTTGTTATTATATATTATATTACTCTTTGTCAAGCTATTTATTAAATACACTTCCAACAAATGCACTCATCCAGCTAATGCACACCACATGCCTTGGCAATTCTGTTACATTCACACTAAAACAGCAAAATATTTACAGCTACATGTCCTTGTTTGCAGGTTTCTGAATCAAAATTTTCATGCTTGGTTTTCACCTAAAAATTAATTTAGTTCTTGAGACACTTAACAGAATGTCTCCCACTGTTTCTAAGTTTTAATTTAAGATGAAAACTACCTAGTAAACAAACCCAATAGATTTAGTTATATGTATAGTTTAAAAATCTGAACTTTGGACTTGCATAGAGAATAATGCATAAGCAGAAACAAAACTGGTTAAACATGAACCGAGTTGCTAATGTTTGGAAATTGCGTGCACAGCTTGCAAAGGAGAATGTTTCTGAAGATGTGCTGAGTGCTCAGGCATGTCAACAGTTAATAATTAGCCTTAGATCTCATTCCACCTTAAAGATTCAATCTTGGAAGGTGCTGAGTGCCCTCATTCCTCTCTGAAGTCAAAGCTGTAGGAACTGTCAATGACTCAAATGCAGTTTAACGTGATTAATGTAATTAAAAATGAAATAAAAGTATTCTGACATTAGACTTCCTACAGTAATATTAACTTCACGACAAAGTTCTTAAGAGTACTGCCTAGGTTCACACTTACATGTGTAAACAAAATACACAGGGAAAAAGAAAGGTCATGCTGCCTGATCTAATTTTGTGATCCTAATAGTGTATTTAGGTTTTTTGCACTTAACATAAATAGTACTTAGCTTGCTGCAGATTCAGCTACATCATTGACTACTCCAGCTTTAGCTGTACAACACTTCATTCAGTACACAGCAATCAAAAAGTGCTGGGGGGTTTGGATAAGCCAAAAGTTCACCTGAATGGCTGATCACTTCAATGCTTTTGGGAGTGTTTCCTCATCCCATATTCTCTCACAACTAACAGTGACTCAACCCTCATCTTGCTTAATGAACTATTTCCCAACTCTTTAGCCATCATATACTTCATCTCCTGAAGTGCTCCTCATTACCTGAAGGCACTGCAAACACATCACTGAAAAGCACCATTGAGCACAGGATCTCAGTACAGAAACAGTTATGGGGAAACCAAGCTGGTGGTAACAGAACAGGTACGATGTAGCATGGAAAAGGGAAAATGTACAGGGGCAGAAACTACAGAGATTTCACACAGCCAGGAGAAGGGAAATACCTTATGCCTTATTTGAACCAACTCTTCAGATCCAAAACAGCTGGTAAGAATTAAGTTTGAGGATACTCTGAAGTTCTGGGTGGTCTCCAGGCATACAGAGATAGTGCAAGCTTGGAGTTTGTATTTACTGCCAGATAACATGCACCAATAATAAACAGCAACAGTGACACTTACTCTCCTTTGGCACAAACTGGATGCGCTTGCTTTTTACTTTCACTGGCGACGGCTCAACTCGGCATTTTCCTGGTGGTGCTCTCCTGCACAAAAAGGGACACATACAGTGCACAATTAATTCCTTTCCTCTGGCATTGTGAGCCTTTGCTTCCTATTTTTCTATGAATGTAATGCTCATCGAGGGAGGAAAAAAAAAAAAAAAAAAAAGGTCTGTTTAAATGATCCAAGTAATCTCTTACAGTAGAAAACATAATTAAACAATCATATATCTCTATTGATCAAAGTCCAAATATTCACAAGGCAGTGGAGTCCTCTGGCTGTGTTTTCACTTGCCATAGCTGAATTCATTAGGGAAATAAAACATTGGCAGGTTCAAACATTACAGAAAGAGATTAATCAAACTGAAAATACAAATTAGAAAACTAGACAGTATATGTTGAACATCTGACATAAAGGTCATGTGTGCGCAAGTTTTCAGGTTGTCTTCAGAGAATGAAAATAACACCCTATTATTCATACATAAAGCCCAAACAAAAGACTACTACAAAAGTAGTACCAAAAATGCAGTTGTTTCAAACAAGAGCTCTAAGTGTCTCACACTGAAGCTCCCTCTTAGTATGTATGGCACATTATTTTGACACAAATTTGTTTGCCATGGAGGTATCTCTCACTTTTGAGAAGTTACATCCAGTTCATCATCACTTTTTCCTATGACAGCTGCCTGGTTAATCCACAGACTTCTTCAGAGGTTTTGTAACTGGTTCAAAAATGCAAGATGTTTGCATCTGTAGGGTATAACTCCTTTGTAATTAGGGTTGTTTGCATTTGCATTTCTGTGGAAGGCAAAGAGCTTCTCTCTCAACTACCTACACAGGGATGTTCCCCTCTTTTATGATTTTTTCTGTGAGTTGTTTCTGCACTCTACACAGGAAAGAAATTTCTTTTTAAACTTAAACTTAAACTTAAGACTTGCTTTTCACTTCTGCTTTCTTTAGTTTTGCAAAGGTTGCATAATACCAGTCTCTTAATACACAGTTTACAGGAACTCTTCCACTGTGTTAGATAATGGAAAATGCTGCTGACAGAGGAGAGTCAGAGGAAAACACACAGCAGCTCTGGGGACTCTAATTTTGGAGTCTGGTTCCAACATACAAGCAGACAAGTGGTTTGGTTCAAAATGCTCATATAGCTAAAGCTGTAAATTTAATCCGTTTGAAAAAATAAAAGCTAAAAAAGTCTCACTCTACATGTCTGGCTGAAAGTAGTTTGGTGTTTAACCAATAATAGTAATGCTTAAAAAAAACAAGAAGATGGAAAAAACAGCAATAAACCTTCCCATAAAACACAGCTATTCCCTGCCTTGCCTGGTCTCAGATACGCACATGGGATCCAGAAGGTGTAACAATGGTCTTATTTCCTTGTCCAAGCCATTTCCCTCTTTGAAATACAAAACATAATGTACTTTTTGACATTAAGTTCTGGTTTGCCTGAGAAAGCACTGCAGGTCACACTAGGTCAGCTTTGGCTGCAGCTGCCTGGGCACTGGGCTCTTATGGGAGATGCAGCTGGCTACGAGGGATGGAGAGGAACTGAGAATAAACACCTTGACAAAAACTGCCCCCTTTTGGGCAGGAATCTAGACAAACTTTGTCTGAGAAAGACAAGCCACGCATAAAATACTCCTTTAGCTTTCAGGAACAAATGTCCCAACCAACAGGCCCCACAGCAAGTTGGTGATCACCAGACGGCGTAGACTCCCATGACTGCAGGAGCAAAGCAGCCCTACAGTGTGTTACTCCAGCTGTTCCTTGATCAAGCTCCACAGAAGGGCCCAGCATGGGAGAAGAGCTAGATAGTGAATATCATTCATCACATCCACACCTGGACACACTGCACCACACTTAGGCTCTGCAAAAAGAACATCTCATACCTAGAGGTGTCCACCACTTTGTACACCACTCCATGGGGAGCCGTGGCACTTGGTATGCCTGTAGACATGAAGTAAAGTTCTCCTGGGAAAAAAAATGGACACAGCCATGAAAACTCTCCATGCAACTTCTGACCTGTTTAGCACAAAGGCATTAAATCTGCATTACAGGTCAGAGAGCATCAGGAAACCTGGGACCAACATGGAGATCTGGCTCCTTGAGGAAACAAGGCAGGTTTGTATTTGGGTTTGTAGTGAGAGTTCATCTGCAGTTCAGTGGCACAAAATACTCTTAGTGAGTGGGAGCTTTTACATATTGTCATGAAATATTATTTGGACAAATTTCCACTGCACGTTCAGCTGCCCAGACTTTAGCTGTCTGATCTGTGTCCTTTAACTGCTAACACAAACCAGTCAAACACTGGATTCCCTTCGCTGAAATGAAATTAAAGGAAATTAAGAATGTTCACACTGCCTTCTGCTCTTTTGGATGAAGCACTCCTTTGGGGTGAATTACAGAAGAACAAGACTTTGCTTTTGCTTTCTCTAGCACACTCACAAAGTGATACATATCTCACATGAAAGGCATTTGGTTTGTCACAGCTCTGTCAGGTCACGTGAACAGGGCTCGACCTGTTCCACCACCATTTATTTGACTTATTTTCTCTTAACTGCATTTCCATCCTTCTCCTCCTGTTGTGCAGGTGAGACTGAGATAAGCAGTCCCTCTGGCACTCTCCTTTCTCTTTTGCCAGCTCAAGTGCTTGAGCAGTGCAATGAAAAGGATCAGAGAGAAAAAAATAAATATGCAGTATTTCAAAGATAATTAAAAAAAAAAAGGAAGAAAAAGAGACAACAGAGACCTGCTTAGAGAATAAGGCAGATTTCTTTGGGTGTCCTATGGGTACCCCAAGGGGAAGAGGGGAAGGAGCAGAGGGGTCAGAGTGGGCAAAGGAAGGTGTGGGCAGTTGGTAGCAGCTGGAGCTGGCTGCTGAGCCTCCCTCCTCCTTCTTGTTCTCCTGTGCTGCCCTGGGCTGAGCTCCTCTGGATGCTCCCAGGACAGAAACCAGATGCCTCTGGCTACCCCTGGCTGGTTTTTTCCTTTTTCTTTTTTTTCTTCATGCTAGAGGGAAGGGATGCCATTCAGAGGGCCCTTGACAGGCTTGAGCAAACAGCTTGGGCTTGTGCAAACCTCGTGAAGTTCAACAAGGCCAAGTGCAAGGTCCTGCATGTGGGTCAGGGCAATCCCAACCACAAATACAGGCTGGGCAATGACTGGATTGAGAACAGCCCTGCTGAGAAGGACTTGGGATAGATGGAAAACTGACTACAAGCCAGGAGAGTGAACTTGTAGCCCAGAAAGCCAACTGTATCCTGGGCTGCATCAAAAAAGTGTCACCAACAGGTCGAAAGAGAGGATTCAGGATTCTCCTCCTCCACTCCCCTGAGACCCCACCTGGAGTGCTGTGTCCAGCTCTGGGGTCCCCAACAGAGGGTGGTGAAACACTGGCACAGGTTGCCCAGAGAGGCTGTGGCTGCCCCCTCCCTGGCAGTGTTCCAGGCCAGGCTGGACGGGGCTTTGAGCACCCTGGTCTAGTGGAAGGTGTCCCTGCCCGTGGCAGGGGGCGTTGGAACTAGGTGATCTATTTAAGGTCCCTTCCAACTTGAACCATGCTATGATTCTATGATTTTTCTGGTGTGCTCTGTTAACCACAGGCCAGAGGCAGCCTTGATCTAAACAGGGGTGAGAAACACTTGGCACTGTATCTTGTGGTGCAGTGATGTATGCTTTATATCCCACGCCTCTTTCCTGGAAATTATCAGGCAGGAATACAGATACTCAGGCTGTGAAGCACAGGCTATCACACGTGCACCCCACAGATATAGCACAGTGCCTGGGGTGTCCCTGATACATTCAGCTGCCAGGGGATGGGACTGCTGACTTTATAACGGCTGTGCAATGAGCCAAAAATATAGGTGCCCCACCGCATAAAAAGATCCACTGCACCAGCTGGCTTAATATTCATCAGAGCAACAACCCCAAAAAACAAACGCTTCCGTGCAGAAAAGCTTGTTAAAATAAACTGTGTGTTAAACTTGTGAAAGCCAAGATTCCCAGCACACCAAAGAATTGCAAGAGAAGACTGTTCACTGCAGATAAAGCAGCTCGCTACACTGTTATCAACAGATTTCTTTCCATTATGATAAAGCAAACACAAGGCAAGTAACTACCTCTGAGAACAGACTTCAGCCCAAATTTCCACCCAGCTCTATTATACTTACACAGAGTACACATGAAAAGTGCAGGGCAGAAGAAGAGGTGCAGCGTTTCAGCCCCGCCTTTGCACAGACTCTGCCCACAGGCGCAGGATGAGGGAGACGCTGCTCCCTACATGCATGAGCAAGGGCTGCAATTAACAGCTTGATACTGCTCCTGGCAGCCCTCTGAATTGGCATAAAGCTGATTTAAACAAAGTTGTTCTGATTTTAGGGTAAGATATCCTTGTGCCTCACCACTGCAAAACAGCTCTACCTTCCATGAACATTAATCATTAAAGAAAATAGATTTTAACTCCAAAAAGATAAAATTCTGGTCAAACTGTTGCACTAATACTTAATTTAGATCATTTGCATTTACATGATAAAATCTGCATTTATATGATATGCAATGCATGTTGCATTTGTGCAACATCCACACCTGACACAATCTGCACGGAAAACAGAAGTTTAAAAACTGGGGCATTCTGGGAGCAGGTGCTTGTGACCGAGTCAGGACCTCTCCGCGACAGGGCAGAACACAAACTCCTGCATTGCTGAGTCGCACGTGAGTCTACTTAGCAACGGGGCTAAAGATCGCGGGGCCCATCCTCTCCCTGTCCTCAGTCACGAGCTGCATGCTCTCCCTGTCCGGCTGCAGGGCTGGGCAATTAACCATACCATAGCGGCCACCAGCTTTCACCCCAGGACTCTTTAATTCCTCCTTTTCAAATTGAAGCAGCTCCCTCCTAGAAAGCAAAATTTCTCCAGTCTTAAAACACAGCTATGCAAAGGTCCACTGAAACTACATCCTTCAGTCCTATGCAAGGCAAAATCTCAGCTGGCACTAATAAAATTTGGACTTAATCAGCCTTTTGCCACTGTTTCACTCAAGACAAAACGTAGGGCTTTCATTCTGCTTCACCTCGAGAAGTACAAATATTCCAGGACAGAGTGAGCAGGTTCTTAATTATTGTTCATTACATCTGCTTCCCTGTAGCCATTAATAACGTCAACAGCCTTCTTGGCTAGCCAAGAGCATAGACTAGCTCTCACTTGGGTATCAACTTCTCAGCCTCTCAGGGCCTGCTTTCCCCACAGCATGGATCTGTGAAGAATGAGGTTTCTTTTCTAAACTGTGCTTTATTGTATTTGCCCACCGCTGTTCCCTGTCTCTCCAGAAGGTAGGTGTGGGGCAGTGCAACAGCCAGCCTCAGTCCTGCAGTCAACTGCCTCTCCAATTCCCCCTGCAGGCACTGTGCGGCATGCTGGCCGCAAAATTAGGATTGTAACTTTGGTTTGATATTTGGGAGATGCTGGGAATCTCACCTATCAGCATTTTACAGACTCATGCTCTGCCTCCCCACCACCCACTGCCTCCCAGGAACCTTCTCTGACCCCTTCTCTGGTGTTGCACTCTGAAGAAAAATCACCATCATGCCATTTAGTGTGACAAAGTTAAACAATTACCTGCTTCATCTTCAGCAAAGGAGATGATGTATTGGTAGTAGTTATTGATAAGCCCAGGAAACATGCATGTTTGTCCTGTCCCCATGCAGATTTCACTGTACTGCCACTCTCCAGTAGCATGATTCTCCTTCAAAGACATCAGGCGTCTGCAAGGCAAAAGAACACTTCCACAACACAACTAAGATGATCTATGAACATTAAGGAGGACACCTGGAAGGATGTTTAATGCTTCCTACCCTCATTAGCTGCAGCAGGAACTGCAGCTCCCTTGAAAAATGATGGATTGTTAATACTAAAACAAATATATTATATGCCCCCATGATACCTTGTCTTTCAAGGGCAACACAAACACATGAAAAAACAATAGGGGAGGGTTTAAGAGATATCAGGCTATTGTCGAGGGGACCCTACAAGAGATGTAGAGAGCTTGGCTTCACTACAGCTCTGTGGCCTCTCTCCTGCACACAGGACCAGGGCATCAGGGCCATCAGGGCATCAGCAAAGGCAGAGGAGGTACGGGGAAAACAAGGCAGTCTCATGCCTGCCTCATCACAGCTTTGCAGCAGACTCACTTCTGGACAATATGTTTTTTTTCTTTCAGTATCTTTGGTCTCTGGAAACATTGCATCAGAGTGGTTTGGTTGTTTTTAGGATGTATTCAAATGCTTTTTTACACCACTTCCAGGACTTTAAATGAACATCATATCATTGCCCCTTTATTTGTACTGGCACAATGTGAATCAGCAATGTCGAGGGCTGCTGGAATGCAAAGATTGCATTCCTGCACCGTGCCATGGAATAAAGGTTATATAAAACATGCCACATGAGGCCTCTGTCATGATGAGTCAGGCTTTGCCCAGTGCTTGCAACCACCAAGTAGCAGCTTGTTCTCAGTTGTTAGACAGCATGAGCACACGCAGGCAGGTGTAGTATCGCTGGAGGACTTTGGCTGGGGGTACAGCTTAGTGAGTATCTGAAATATGTACTTACCCACTCATAAAATCACCAAATATGTACAGGCCATTCAAGTTCGGAGACTCGCAACCCCGATAGACATAGCCTCCCGTAACAGATTTCCCCATTTTGTGTGGATATGCATAAATTGGAAGCACATCATCTGTAGGGGAGAAAAGATCTATGGATTCCCTTGTCTTACACATGACGCAGAATGTTTATCTAGATAGTTCTGAGACTAGCACAATACAACTAGGTTCACTTGAGCATCTTCTAATTAAATGAAATGCTGATGGAGTCATATTTAGTTTGATTTTCACCTTTTCAGAACCACATTTGATAGCCCTGCCTAGCTGGCTGTGCTAACCAAGGACAAGCTAGCTCAGCGAGATGAGTCAGTGTTTCACTTGCAACATAAGCTGAATTCCTGATAAGCCTGAGCTCTCTCTATCACCCCGACACCTCACCATTCTCCTGAGCCCTTCTCCCGCTGCAACTCAGCTCTGTTAGTGCCAATTCTGGCCCATTTCTACACAGACTGGCTGGTTTTGCCATGGATTTGCTGGTTACTTTTAGAGTCACAGCACCCATGCAGGAGATGTATGTCCAATGCAGCTTTGTTTTGGTGGTGAAAGGGAAAAACAGAGATAGGTAACTCCAGACTGCAGGCACTGATGAAAAGATATGTCGGATGTCAGCGCAAATAGCTTCTGTTTCTTTGAGACAGGGGATCTTAACCTGAAAGGACCATCAAACATTTATGGTATGGCACAGGCAATATGTAGTACTGGCATATTCATTGTAAAATATGTTAAAACACAAGAGAGGAGGAGATGCCCTGATTCTGAGTGTGTCCATTAGATGCTTCCTCCCCTTTTGAAACTTCTGCGTCACAGGTATCTCCTCGTGGTACCCACCCCTCCTCATCCTCACTGCCTTTGTAGCAGATGCCTCAAGTAGCAAACCTGGCAGCTCTGCTAGCAAGTAACTTGCGCCAGGGTGTTCTATCCAAAACAGGTGTTTTCTACTCTTCAGCTGCACTTATCATTTTAAAGGGGCTGTGACATTTCACTGTTCTAACAAAAGAGTCTCTAAAGGCATCAGAAATTGTTCTGAATCCCTGGAGACCTCAGTAAAGTGCCTGCCATGAACACTCAGGCAGGCACTGTCACAGAGGAGAGCACTAAACGGGCTCTCTGACAACTGCTTCAGCAAAGGGAGTGCAAAAAATCTGCTCCCTGCTCTCAAAAGTTTTGTAAAAAACACTTTATCATTACAATTGTACTTGTAGCTAAGTTAATAAAAGGAAGGAAGTTAAACAACAACACACAGCACGTAGAAGAGAAAAAAATCATTATCTCAGCTAGTGCAAATCAGTGCCAGCCCACTGCCCCCCTGGACCTCTGGGGAGATGCTCCAGCACCAAGATGTGGTCCACACCAGACCTTGCAATAATACACTCTGACTTCACACATGCACTGGAGTTTTGCCAGCTAGCAAATACCCCGAACTCAGGTTTGAAAAGATTTTTAAAAAAAGGTTTTCCTTTTTGGCATAGCTAAAAGAAACAAAAATACACTGTACATTCAGTTACCTGCAAAGCAGGCAGTGTGCATACTGGTTGACCATCTTACACAATGTGTTTCTTTCTTTTTTTTTAATAAGGACACTATTTGTGAGTTATGGAGAAAAATACAATTGCTCCAAATTTTTCTTGCTTCTGCAGGAAAGCTTATTTTATGGCAAGAAGATGAAACTGTCCTCCTAAATCACAGAATCACCAAGGGATTTGACTGACAATATGGATCACCTAGAAAAACAACAGCCAGAATGTTTCATTTTCCTCCTAACTCAAAAATGGTTAACATCTGGACTTTCAGTATTTATCCCCAAGTTGGTTCCCTTCTAGACTGAGACAGTATAGATTTACATCACAAAAACCTATGTTTTGCACCAAGCAGCCAGACTTTGAAGGCAGGAATTAAAAATGGCAGCGCAGAAAACTGCACAGTGGGAGATGCAGGTAATGTAGAGAGCACATCTATTTACCCAATGAAGAATTGGTGCAAAGTTTTTTATCGTAACAACTGAACCCTTCCCTCGCCCTCCAGCCGTAATTTTTCCCTTTCTCAACAATGTCGATTTCTTCATATTTATTCTGCCCCACGTCTCCGCAGAAGAGCCGCCCTCTCCCTTCCTTGGTGTGAGGTTCGCCCCTATCGAAAGAGCAGCGCCACATATTTCTCACTCCATAAGCGTAGATTTCGGGGCGAGCCTTAGGGTCGTTAAGAAAAGGGTTGTCGGGAGGGATTCGGTACAGAGGCCCACGGTCATTGTTGTTCACATCAATCCGCAGCACTTTGCCCAGCAGGGTTGATCTGTATTAGGAGAAGAAAGGAAAGAAAAAAAATAAATAAAAGTAGACCTTGGTTAAACGTCAGAGATGGGGTTTTTTTTGAAAGTCTAGGGTTTCGTTCTTTCTGTTTTGGAAAAGACAAGTCTTTCAATATCTCTGAAAAAAACATTTCAAGACGATTTCATTTGCCTCAGGCCACTGAACAGCCTTCAGGTGGCACTGACTTCCCACACCCCGCTGCCCTGAGGGGACACGCTGGTGGCTTGGAGCTGCCATGGGGATGGGTCTGCTCTTACTTGTTCTGGGCATTTCCAAAGGTCCCAAAAGGATCCCCAGCCATGCCTCCATCTCCAGTAAATATATAGAGATACCCATCATCTCCAAAGAGCAACTCTCCTCCATTATGGTTGGAAGCAGGTTCTTCTATTTCCAGGATTATCCTAAGTGAAAACAGGGAGGAGGCATTATCTACTGCAGAAGCCCTAAGCAAAGGGCAGAGCAACATCATGCCAATGTTGCCCTTGACACATAGAAACAGAGACAGATCAGGTTTGAGGCAAATTCCTCCATATCCACGTTACTGAATTTTACTTGGGCATAGCTGATTTTCTAACTTTAAATAATTCCAACATATTTCCAGGTTACAGAAACACCAAACTGTAATAAGAAAAATCTGAGAAAACACATGACAGAATACACTTTTAATTAATTGTACTTTTCCTCTGATTTTTCTTTCCTCCTTGTTAAACTATTTTTCCTCTCTTTTTTTTTTTTTTTTTTTTTTTAATTTTTTTTTTTTTTAAAGAAAAGTAATCTTGGTTTAAATCCAGTTGTAAACTGCAGAAGAAAGGACTCCAGTCCATCTGTGCATCTGTAGTACAGCATCTGGCATAATCCCGACAGGTGCTTTCAAGGTGAATCTAAAACTTTTCAAACCTTAAGGAATCGTTAAATTCTTAAAGAGAGAAGAATCCTTAAATGATAATTACATACAGAGGACTTTATGAGTTTAAAGAGTGGTTAATAGCAGCCCCATCAACAGATTAATATTTTGACAGTATCAACAAACAGTATCAACAAGCAGTATCAACAAACTTTAATTTTAAAACTAAGCTCTCACTTCTATCTGTTTATTTTACGCACTTGGCATCCCTTTCATAGCAAGAAAATGGTGAAATATATAAAGTGTAACTTCATAGAAAGGTAAAGCCACATATACATGCAGCGGATGTTCCTAGGTATAATAATCAAAGTTTATTTTACTCCAGCTTCTAAAAAAGCCCAGATTTCATGATGACAGTGCCTCTTAATAGCTACAAAACCAAATTACAATAATCACTTATACCACCTGTTTTTTTCCCTTCTGAAAGTACTGATGGTTACAATCATAAATTGTAAATTGTGGGAAGGAACCCAACTATGTAATTATTGTCACCTGCTGTTAAACGTCACCACCTCTGAGATAAGGTAACTGTGCATGTATGCACAGAATCCAGCCAGCAGCAGGAGCAAGGGAGGATCCTGTACAGACCCAAAGATGAATCCTCCTCAACCTTCCAAAGAAGGTGGAAAAAACCAAAACATGTTGAGCAGAAATCTGCAGACAAACAGACATGCGCCTTCCTGCAAAGGCAAAGCACACCACGTGTTGGCCGAAGCTGCCTCTTGGGCCGCATCGCAGGATGAAGTCCATGGGAGCTGTGCCTACACAAGCACAACAGGACCACAATTTTATTTTCTTAAGCTTTTGCTGTACTAAACATCAGCTAGATAAGCAGAGAAAATCCTACAAATGTAGAGCCTGAGGATTTTTAAACAAGACAGCTCATGGGCCTTGACATCTGCAAGTTTAAGCTCCTGACTCACTGTCCTGAGGACCACATTTAAATTCTCCTTACCTGTCATCTACAGGGCTGCTTACACTGAATTGCTGTCATTGCTTTATAAACCAGCATCCCCTTTCTATCATTAGGCTACGTGCATTTTTGAGCTAGAATCATCCACTACTGAGTATTTGGAAAGCCCTAACAAACCATGTAACAAAGCAAAAATCTTAAAATTAATATTCAAGGGTCTCTTAAAACAGTGGTTCCATTACATGGTTCTGCACCAGGTTATAAATCTATAGACTGTCTCCACAAACAAACCTCTAATTATCTGTGCATGTTAATGTGGATGAACTGCAGGATCAGACTCAAACAAATTATATTTCCAATCAAAATGCACTCAGTGATAGCATAGTGGTTTGCATTTTATTTAATTTGATATTAAATTCATAATATCACAGGGTTGAGCTGTCATTCAGTTAAAGAAATGTGTGGCCAAATCCATCTTTGTTCTGGTATCACTGAGTTTGTTTATAATGATTTTGGAAACCTTTGGCTTTGGAATGATTTTCACTCATGCTTTGCAGAAGTCTATTTTAAAGAGTAATCATTACAATACAAAAAAGAAAAAAAAACCAAACTCAACCAAAAAACAAACCCCAAAATACTAATTGTAAATAAGGTTTAATCAATATTCTGTTAAATCTTCTGACATACCAGAACTGAGAAAGTGTTTTATCCCTGAGAACCTGCAGTTCATCCATGGAGGTCACGTGTATTCTCTATCTCAATATGCCAGACATGGACTTGGACTAACATGCTAACACACTAGAATGCAAGAACAATATTATGCTAAATAAGTCTCATTCATTAATAGCCTTTAAAAATGCACAAACTTTCAGATCTTAAATACATTTGCTAGAGAAATGTGAGTACAATACCTTTCAGAACCATGGTCCAAAGAATTCATATCAGCAGGTGAAATTCTGAACTCACTGATTCGGATTCTCTCTTCATAACGGACTTCAACTGAATAGTAGACATACACTTTACCATTAAATTTGAATTTAGGATGAAAGACAATACCTAGAAAACCTCTCTCATCTCCTTCCCAAGGTGAGGTAAGTACAGCTTTGCTGATGTTC
Source organism: Athene cunicularia (assembly GCF_003259725.1). NCBI lineage: Eukaryota > Metazoa > Chordata > Aves > Strigiformes > Strigidae > Athene > Athene cunicularia. Next base: position 13,840,391 of record NW_020799101.1, read on the forward strand.
AGAAATGGCTTTTCAAGCCTGGATCGATCCGGGAGGTAGGTCCACACCAGGCCAACCTGCTCTGCAATGAAGAACCTGTGGGTGCCATCGTTGGCGTGCACCATCGCAACAGGATTGCGCAGCCCGTTGGCGACCTCTACAAGGCAGAGCTGGAGACAGCCCTCCGCATCAGCGGTCACTAAGCCCAGGTTTTGGTTAAGGTTCTGGTTAGCCAGGAGGTGTGGAAAGCAGTAGTCTGTGTCCTCCAAGGACAGGTAGCGGCAGAATTTTGCCATGTTGTTCTCCAGTGCAATTAACTCTTGGTCTGCAGAGAGATAGCGAAAAATGGAACGGCATTTTTGCCACACTTGCAGGCAATAGTCTTGGCAAAGTCCTGGTATTGTCCGTACAGGGGTGGAGGGATCCTCAGCATCGTACAGGTGAGCTGCATATGGAGAGCATTCCTAGAGGGAGAGAGAAAAAGCCTCAAGCCATCCATTTCTTGGACCAGATTTGAAACAGCTGAGCAACAATACGAATTGGAAAATTTTCCCCTTAATTACAAGATGTGTCGTAGTTTATTCTGAAGATATATTAACAGAGGAAAAGATCTTATTTATCTCAGCATTCACAGAGATGATCATCTATATTCCTGGTGAAAGCTGGCTTCCTCATGCTGTTATTCATTTATTCCAACCACAGCACTAACTCAAGAAAACCAGCAAGGATATGTATTTTGCTATATCACTCTAGTAGACTGTACTGAGGAAAAAGAGACTTTTCTATCTTGGATGCTCTAACTTTATCTATTAAAAAAACGAGCAGATTCATCACAGCACAGAAGCAAAACAAAAGAGTTAGCTGAGGAAGTTCAGGTTCTGCATCTCCAACTGAGGAAGGAATGGGAAAGGTCAGCAGAGCCAAAACCTACAACTTTTATACCTTGTCATCTGATAATCCAAACATGCACCTCAAACACAGATGTGATTTACATGTCAGAAGGAGTGGGATGAGAAAGTGTAGGAGAGAAGGACACCCATCCTTCCTACCACACAGTGCACCCAGCCCTGGGATGCTATCGCTGCACACGCCATCCTTGCTCAGGTCCAGTTGCCTTTGCTGGTGGATCTTTGTCTACAGTCAGTTTATATACCTGACTAGAAGTGGTGAAATGTGTCTCATAATCATGACACTGGTCACCAAGTTCCAGATGGGATGCTCAGACTACAGGATTTCAGACAGTGAGCACCAAGTGGCCATAATCCAGGCAGAGTGTACTGGGAGTGGCTGCAGCACAACCCTTGTTTATGGAAGATGCAGCCTTGGAAACCTACCCAAGGACTCAATCAGGTTCACATAGTTCGTTGTATCCTCTTCATGAGAACTCCAACAGGCACATTTTCCTTATGTAAAAAGCCACGGCAATCCAGTAAAACTGTCCAAATTACGAACTGACCAGAGTGACTCACTTCTGCTTTTCCTTGTAATAAACACAAAATATTTTCCAGTTGTAATGCATCTTCCCGACAAGCATCTCTAAAGTGCTCTCCAAATAATGTAACATGGCTCAGTGGAGGCTCAGTTATTTTCACAGGGCAGATAAATAACTGAGGCAAGAAAGCTACGAAGAGAAACTATCCTTGAACAAATTCTGCATTTTTTTAATTCTTACATGGCATTTCTCCCACGCAAAACCAGCTTTGTTAAATATATATATATATAGGGAGCTGTTTCTAAATCTATAGGGAGCTATTTCTTAATGCAGATTACAGGACTATTCAATAGTTGAAAAGATGTAACATCTGATATTGAAGTATTTAAATTAGCTGATAAGTACACACAGTATTTAACTTTTATTTTATTTTCCATTACATACCATAATAAACTGAGAGGCCATATAACAGATCATTAGTGTACAATAAGCTTTCCTCCTGGAACGTCAAGCCATTCATTGCAAAATGAAGGTTATTATGCCTTCAAATGAGCAGCAATTAATGTGGTAAAAAGGAGATTGCGCATGACACAAAACGCTGAAATTACACAGGCAGATTGGGTAACAGCACTCAGCTCGGTTACAAGAGGTGTGCCAGGGACAGAAAGGGCTGGATCATTTGCCGATGCAGTTGCTATGACTGAAAATTTTACCTTAGAAAACAAACTGAAATGAGACAGAAAGGGAATTTGAAGGCAGGGCTGGATGGGAGCTCAGTATATTGCTGCCTACGGAGGCTTCACACTCAGAGAGAGGTGGTACCCCGCCTGAGTACCGGGGTGTACCTGGTTCTCTGAGGGCCTCTTTCAAAGCAAGCAGTGATCTTATGCATTATAAAGCAATGTCCTGGCTTCAGCATCAGAATTTAAAAAAGCACAGAGGTATGGTTTCCCTGTCTCTTTGTCACTGCGGGTTGTTCACCCCAGCCTCTGGCATGTTTGAATAGCAGTTGTGGGTGACGACTTCTCTCCTTACCACATTCCTGGTGGCACACAGCTATATACAGTGGCATTATGCTGGCAGTGATGTACAGACATCTATCACTAGCCAGACAGTACTCAAGCTTGTGTGTAGGGTATTTTCCAGACATACATGGAAAATTTTCCAACTTTTATTCCACAAGAGATGGAGCCTGATGCCTGGTCCTTAATTTCCCTGCTTCTGAATCAAATGTTGTGGTTCTTAACCTTTCACATCATCTTATCATATTCACTTACTCAAAACACCAAAAAAATCTAAACTTGGTTACAGCCCAGTATGTCTAAATTCTCATTTCCAAATGACATGGTCTGTTCATTCATTTTAAACTATGATGTGGCCTAAAGACCAAAGAAACTAGTGGGCAGATGATCAGTAACTTCAGAAGGGCTGGAATAAGATCACACCATGAAAATAACTCATCAGAAAATAAAGCAAATAACATGAAGACAAGTTAGCCAAATCCATCCTATCTGTTCCAGGAATTCAGAGGCAGCTATTTATCTGAGTAATTGCAACAGTCTGAATCTGGACAAACACCCACATCAGTCAGTGGCTTATTTACTGCTACTGTCAGTCCAGAGGAAGCAGTGGGACTTCTGAGGAAAGGCTCTAACTTTCACATAATCCCTGACATTCCCTGTCCACCTCCATCAGGAAACTCAAGCCTTTAAGCAAGCTGTTCCCTGAGAAGCAGAGAGAGACATCTGCTCTCCCACAGTTCAGAGTCCTGTATCCCACCACACAATAAATAATCCACATCCGCACATGTCCCTGGAGACCTGCTGCCCCCATCAAATTACCCCTGGGTGTTGAGGCTGTGGGGCAGGCAGAGGCATGTCCCACGACAGCCCTCCTCTCCCCAATGGCCAAAGGCATCCTCTCAGCCTGCTGCTGGGTGCGGGGAAGCCCTGTTTTGGAGCTGGGGGATCATGGGCAGCACTGAGGGAAGGATGTTGCTACTCTTCCACTTGCCTTTCCACAAGGAACAGAAACAGCACCACATAGCAAATCACCATTTAAGAGAAGGTAGGAATCTTCACCACAAGTACAAGCTGAGACACTTGTCAAAATAATTTGATCACATCTGAGAGAAATCACGAATTGTGAGCAGAAGGAGTCAGAAGCGTGCTGAGTAAGTCACGCAAACTTATAAAAATACTTCTTATTTCAGGTCTAGGATATAAATTGTATATGTAATGAAAGAATGGAAGCAGAGTATTCTGGAGTGTTTTCAATGCCTGGACTTGCACTTTGTGCTTGTGCAGCCAGAGGTGGTGGCTTGTAGCTGGTGATGCACTGAGCTCATCAGAACATTTCAGTGAATCATTTTTCCCACACTGAAATATTTCACTGCTTCTGAACAAATTTTCTACGTTTGGGTTTCTGACGCATGCAGGAGACTTATCGCTTCCAGAGGCAGGAGGAGTGCTTAGCAGGCACTGCTAACTATTTTCCTATCTGCAAATGGACTTTTGGATACCACTTGTTTCAGGAATGTATTAAAAGGTTTTTTTTGCTTCCAGTACAATGTGAGATGAAATAAAAGTCAAATCTCTAGAATCTGATACGTGGAAAAGGATTGTCTTTCTCTTCACGCTTTCAGGAACACAAGAGGTACCCTGCAAAATGCTAAGAGCACGATTTCTGAAAAGCCACTTTGATCCCATCAGAGCACAGCAGACGAGACTCTACTGTCTGAATTAATTTAAGATTTACACTTGCACAGCACAGAGCTGCCACTGCTCTGTCTCAGGGGCATTTTCATACATACGAGGCCACTGCTGATGATAGGGTCAGACGCTTTGCTATGCACAGACTGTGATCATCCTGTTACCCTATCTGGCCACAGAATATCAACCCTGATTGGAAATTTCCCCCATGCGGGATGGCCACCACAGAGGTTTCTAGGCCACATCCTCAGGCATTACTCTGTACCCATCATCAGGACTGTTAGCACCTGGCACACACCAAAAGCATCTCAGGATGCTGTAACCCAGTACAAAAAAAACACTTGATCCTATGAGTTGAGCATAACAAAGAACATGTTTTGTGCAGGCATGTCCCCTCCTGGGTGTCTTCACCAGGTCCAGTGATCTAACCCTGGGAGAGTGAGAGGAGTCTGCAAATTATAACTACTCATATACCCATCTCAGAGCACTGCTGCTCACAAATTAAAGCACAGCAACATCCCTATTCCTCTTTCAGACACCTCCAAAAGCCAAAAAGTCTGCAGGGACACCTGATGATGGACAATCATTCCTGACAGTGCCTCGGAGCACACACCTAGGCTGCTGCACTAACCTCTGATGCACCCATATGTGGGTCAATGCACCCGTGCCTGTGCCTGGGCACTAATGCCATGGCTGATGCACCTGTGGGGTGGTCCTGTCTGAGCTGGGCACTACTGACACGGCTCACACACCCCGGGGTTCTAAAAAGCCCCTGTGCCTTGTGATGATGCAGCCCGGCATGGGTGGATGTCATCACTCCAGGGCTGATGTGCCCACGCTGTTGCGCATTCACCCCTGTGAGGTCCACAGTACCTGTGCCTGGACCAACGCACTCCCCATGGACCAATGCATCCATGCCTGGGCTGCGGCATCCATACCTGGGCTTGATGCAGCATGGAGGGCTGCACCCACACCTGGGCCAAAGCCCCGTGACAGGGCTGAAGCACCTGTGCCTGGGCCGGAGCACCCCATGTGACCAAAGCACCATGCAGGGGCTGAATCCCCCCGTGCAGCTGATGTCTCTTGTGTGGCTGAAGACCCCTGTGCCACTGTTGTACCCTGTGTGGCTGATGCCCCCTGTGCAGCGGAAGCTTTATGCACAGCTGATGCCCTCTCTGTGGCTGATGCACCTGTGCACTGGAAGCTTCCTGTGTGGCTGAAGCCCTCTGTGGCTGAAGCCCCTCTGTGGCTGATGCCCCTCTGTGGCTGATGCCCCTGCTGTGGCTGATGCCCCTCTGTGGCTGATGCCCCTGCTGTGGCTGATGCCCCTGCTGTGGCTGAAGCCCCTCTGTGGCTGATGCCCCTCTATGGCTGATGCCCCTGCTGTGGCTGAAGCCCCTCTGTGGCTGAAGCCCCTCTATGGCTGATGCCCCTGCTGTGGCTGAAGCCCCTCTATGGCTGATGCCCCCGCTGTGGCTGATGCCCTGCTGTGGCTGATGCCCTGCTGTGGCTGATGCCCCTGCTGTGGCTGAAGCCCCTGCTGTGGCTGATGCCCCTCTATGGCTGATGCCCCTGCTGTGGCTGAAGCCCCTCTGTGGCTGATGCCCCTCTATGGCTGATGCCCCTGCTGTGGCTGA
>NW_020799101.1:13846199-13872419 GCF_003259725.1 Athene cunicularia
GACAGGTGCGGGGCTGCGCGGGGCTCCTGCTGCGGCCTGTGACGGCGGAACGTCCCGCCGGGAAGGAGTGCCCTAGGCGGACTCCCCAGGTGTTGGCCGCGGGGCTCGGAGCTGTCGTTGAAGCTTTTGTAGGACCAAAACTTGAGAGGGAACAGCACTGAGTTCATACGCCTGACGGACACACTTTAAACCAAGAGAACTTCAGTACATCTCGTGCTTCGGCATCCTTTGGCATCCATTGGCAATCTCACCCTGGGATCAGATTCTGGTTAGATTCAGTTTTGAGGCTGGAAAGGAGCCGTCTGGTGTAGGCTTTACACCGTGTGGCCCCAGATAGCCAGGACGGCAGATTCTCCTTTATGAAAACACTCCTCCCATGCAGGACCGTACTCCCTCCCTGCTGTCCAGGTACTCCCTGCCCGAACAAAGTAAAATTGCTGATGATGCTTTCCCCACCTTAAAGTTCCTCATGGCATATCCCAGGAAAATATTTACTCCAAATACTGGGTTTTTACATATCGCATTTCATATGTGACATTGTCAGCTAGTAAGATCAAGTCCCGAGTATATGGCATGTTTCTACTGTTAAATTCAGCTAGCCACAGTGTATTATGTATTTCAATATTAACAAACAGACTGCCCATAAAAGACAAAGAACGTGGGACTCATGCTGATATGCTATTTTTGACTTCTGCCTTGAGACCAAAGAACTGCTGTACGATGCATATGGACTGTAAAATCACTGCATGGCTTGGAACATCCTGTCAGGAGACCATATGTGTTACAGCATTTGATACGAGTTTGTTTTTCTCTCCATATGCTTATGTAACTGCTGCTAAGGTCACTAAAAATTTTACATATGTGTAGGCAACCAGAATACCTGATGATCTCACTTGAGAATTCTCTGCCCTTTTATTTTTGGTCACTTAAAACCACTTTTTCATGGATGACGTTGTTGAGCACGTTGTAAAGCACATGATCTAGCTGCTGCCCCTGAAAACTTTGCATGCCATACAAAAAACGCTATGCAGTTATGAAATCCTATATTTGTCTAAAATCAACCAATGTAAATGCATCTCCCTCTTCATCCCAGTTAACGTATTAATCCTGTGGTTAACACCAGCTGTTGTCTCAGCATTTTTGATGATTTTTAACGATCATTAATTAATATTGCAACAATACTTAATATAGAAAGAATGGATTGCAGTAACTAAACTTTCTGTGATAATGAGATTTATCCTATAGCCTCTTGATTTGCTATTACAGCTCTTGATTAGTTTGGCATCCATGCAACATTTCAGAAATGAAAGGAAAATTAAATACTGTGCATATTTAGCAGAGAGTTGTAGAACAAGAACCATAGTTTTGATCTGCTCATCACTGCAAAACGACATAAAATATCTTTGGGAAGTCCTCTGTGTGCCTTTACAATACATGCCGCCATGCCAGAACTCCCAGTGTTTTGGTCATTCAGGCAATTTTTTGGTTACCTCTCAGGCTAAGGACTGCACAGCCACTCACAAGAAGGCACTGCTGTAATGAGACGCTAGCCGCCTTGGCCTCAATAACGAGCTAGTTCTGTTAAGTGTGGCTTATTTTACGTCTGGTTGTGAGCTGTATTTCGAGGCTTCCCAGGCCACAGGTAGGAGCTCATGGGCCGTGTTTGAGGGATCTGTGCTGTGGTGGATAGGAGCACGCAGCTCGGGCCTTTCTTTCCAGCCCTGCCTGGACACTTGCTGTGTGATCATTCCCAAGTTCCTACCTTTCTGCCTGGATTGTCCCATTTGTAAAACGAGGATAGTCCATACTCACTCACCCCATGGCAATCTTTCAAGGTACAGTTTATCGATATTTTAATCACTGTTTTGCTATTCTTTATGACTTCTCTGCTGAACCATCACTAGAGACTAAGCTCAGGAGGGGAATTGTTGCCCTCAACCTGAACTGCTAAAGTTAAATTTGTCCTTGTTGCTATCTGAGGGCAATAACATGCATCTGTGGAACCACTACAGAAGGGATATGGCATTTGATGTAGGTAGTATTCACCAAGATCACATGCTAGTTTGAGAACTTGCCACCCAGGAGGTTTTGTATTAAAATCACTAATTTTTAATTTGGAGAATTTCAACATTTGTCCTTGTGCTTAATGACCTGAATCAATCAATTGACTATTTAGTGGTGCATATCAGCTATTGAAAACATGTCTTTTTTTGTTTGATTGGGGATTTTTGCTAAGATTGCTCCTCTTCCTACTGAATTCCACAGGCAAATTAATTCTTAAAATCAACATTTGTATTGATGGATGAAATTGAAGAAGCCAGGTATGAAAATTCAGTCTTTGTTTGCAAACAACACAACATTAAGGCAGAAAAATTTAAATAATGTCAATCAATTTGGGGTACCAAACCTGAAATTCTTAAGACATTTCAAACAACTGATAGTTGTAGATACTCTGCAGCTCAAAAAGACTGTTTATCTCAAGCTGAGCTCCTTGAACGTGCAACATCCAGATTTTTTCACTCTTTCTGCATACATTAGAATTTGCTAGCATTCATAGGACAGAGGGAATGTGGGCATATTGCTTAGAAATATGATCAAATTGCATTTGATCAAAAGACCAAGGTTTAGCCCAGTGTCTGGAACTCCATCCTCAAATGCAGTTCGGATCAACAGTAAGGAGTTTAATGCTCTAAGCTTTAATAGCCTAGGGACGTGCTGCTCCTACCCAAGCCAACTGTGAACCATCCTTAAAAACATAACAGTCAGGAATTAAATACAGAGCTGTAACTCTTTGTAGAGGAAATTAGGCTTTGCTTTCTCATTACACATCTGATTGCAAAACCCTTCTGTTCCTCATTTGTCTTCTAAGTGTTTTATTTTTCTTACTGGCTGAGACACTGAGAATAAATTATTATTATGAGAACAAAGGAAAAAGAAGTGTGTGTGCATGTACACAGCATATACACACAAACCCACAGATGTGAGCAAAGTGACACCTGCCTTTCAGAGAACAGAAGCCATGCTAGGCAGTGTGGAAGTGATCCCCTGGCATGGAGACTGCTCCTTCACACAGCTTTTAGTATTCCACATGAACAATAGAAAACAATATATTAAGTCTTTGGAAAGATGCAACAATAGTTTTACAGCACAGCCAAAACCAAACAGGCATCTTCTCATTTAAGGTGATTTGTCCAGGAACACAAGTATGTGCTGAGTGGTAGCTGAAGTCATGCTGGCTGCAATAGGCCTACCGATGCATTTTGATATTAAGGAAGCATTTAATGCAATAAACCCGAGGAGCCAGCCCAGTGCAGGAGGTATCACGTGCTATATTGAGAACACTGGCGGAGGATTAGATAAGCGGAAATCCCGCTGCCTCTAGACATGCTGGGATGACTCAGATGTGGAATGAAATGTACCGCTGCAGCATCGAAGACCTAATTTTTCCTGGTAATGGAATGACCAAGTCCCTCATATCCCTTAATCCCGTTGTGATGAAGCGCCTCCTGCTTCAGCAATACCCTCTGGTGCACATTCCTAGGCTCTGTGTCATATGTCACAGCAAATGTTTGTACAAAACCCTGGGGCAGTCCTGCAGACAACATAAATCAGTAGAGCTCAACCATAGCATATGATATCCAGGATTCCCATATAGGTGGAACACTGCTAAATGCTTTTTCTGTCCTTCTTATGCTTGTTTTATACACAAGCAGGATGTAAACGTCACAGTTTTACAGCAATCAGATAACTCTCTCAATTCTTTTACTTCACAGCTTGCTACCATAGGAATTCTGTTGCAAGGGCCCTAAAGAGACCATCTGGGCAGTAAATATTCCTTATGTGTCGCACATACACAGAGAACATTTTCTTATCAGCTCACATGACAGCAGATCATGCAGAAATGATTTTTTAAAATTACTACTATTTTCCCTGCAATAACAGCAATAGAACAATAAGTAACAACCCTTGAATGGGTTCCTTCTATTTTACAGTGCATGGATCTTTTCCCCTTTTTGGTCACAAAAGAAATAATAAAGGCATTAAAATGTATATTTCTTTTCAGAAAGCGTTGCATTGATTTTACATAACATCTGAATGCTTTGTGTTGGAGATTACATATAACCATATAATTTGTCTATAACAAGAAACAGACCAAAGGACTTGCTCACTGAATTGTATGAATGAGCCTTTCCTCATCAGTGATCCAAGGCATAATAAAATACTCTGCTTTTTAGTTCCCTCTGAGAGGTGAAAAAGCTCACTTACAGAAGCAAGTATATTCCACCAAAAGAAAGGGTGATTAATCATAGATTAAGCCCATATTGAAAAGGAAAAATCCAGTTTGGATCCATGCCTTTGTCCCAGGATCATTCAGTCCTGTCTCTAGTTTGGAGAGAATAAGGGTTTTTTTGATTAGCAACCACAAAAAATCACTTTCATGGAACAAAGCTAGCAGCAGCCAATGCTGTCATTATTCCATCCCTCTTGAAGGACAAGGAGCTAACAAACAGATTGTTCAGATACTTTCTAATAGCTGAAAATAGAAGTCATAGCCAATAAAATCTGCAACTGAAAAAATTCTTCCCCAAAGTAATCAGGTCTTACAGCAAAAGAGAATAAAGGCTTGTCTAGAAGCAGAGATTGCAAATTTAGTATTTCTGAAATCTTTCTGACTGAGCAATGAGGTGTGTAACATTGGCAGCTTTACCAAGCCCTCGGACATGTGTTTTGTAAAAGACATATCTGGAGACCAAACAATCTTTCAGGAAGGACAAAACAGGAAGGAAAAAAATCAGAGGTTACGCAAGCCCATGTGGACAACCTAGCAGGCTCTCTTCTGGAGGGACAGAGACCGTGGAAGTGCAGAGTGCAGAGTGTAACATCCCCAGAGAATCCTGACCCAAATTGGCAGCTCTGGGGTAGTCATGTCCCTTGCATAACTGTTCCAGTACTATCAGGCAGCTGGTAACCGCACTGCCGCTGGTTTCCAATCAAATCCATCATCTTCATGAAATATTCAAGGAACGACATTTTCTGCTAAGGGAATATGCAGATTTTCAGTTTATTTAGAGAAGTATGGCATTTGAAGAAGGCCAAGGGGATCACGCTCCCCCATCCACTGATTTGGTGCCTTTTCTTTCACTCTCTCTGGGTAAAATATGATCATTTCCCTCCTCAAAGCTGAGGAGGGTTTTGGCTCCAGAACTGCTATCTGCCACTGTGGGGTGTCATCAGGCATCTCTCCTTCACATCACAGAAAGTGCCACAGTGCCCTGGGGACACTGCAGAGCTGGACTGACTGGCTTCAGAGGCACTCGGCGCCTCTCACAAAACCTGCTCTTGGTGCCATAAACAGTGACTTGAGAGAAGTTCTTAACAAATTTAGATTACTCCCCTTTCTGTTCCCTGTTCTGCCCCACAAAAAATGCTGCAACAGTACTGTAGGCCGTTAAATTCTCTCATAGCCTAACTCTGGTAGAAGGTCACCACTCAAAGCCTCTTACAAAGAGTCGTAAGTGGTTAGGTGCCTGCCTTCCATTGCTCTCCACATGCGCTCAACGTCTGACATGCTTCAGCATCTTTGGCATTCTCAGCGTCCATACATGCCTCTAAACCTTTGCAAATACAGCTCTAAACTCTTATTGACTTAAATCATAGGATTAAACCCAAAGTTTTTTTAATAATGGCATTTTCAGACAATTAGAGTTATTCTGTCATAATGAAAAAGTCTCATATTCTGGATATCAGTTATGATTTATGAGACAACCTGACATAGCTCAGAATGCAAAACAGACATGGCACTTACAAAGTAGTGCAGCAACATAGCAGTGAAAGCCAAAAAGGCACGACTACAGCAGTCCAAGGCTCAGGCACAAACACTAGGCATTGTACAGAATTTTTATTTTTGCAGATTGTTCTGAGATCTCTTGGAAATAGCTATGAATTAAGAATTATATTTAATTGATGTTTAATTCATGAGCAATAATATCTGTTGCTGTAGGAGTATGTGTGTTTAGAGCAGTTTCCACCCTTGGCTCTTCCTTGACCTCCCCCTTGGCCGCAGCATTTTCAATGGGGGCCTGACAGGTGTCAGAGGTCAGCAGCTTTGGCCATTGCAGACAGAAAGGAGCAAAGTTCGGGATCAAAGGCATTTACCCTGGCAGCAACCTGCCACAAGCCCTGAGCAGGTCATATCTGGGAAGTGATGGTCTGATCTCCTCCCAGAGCCCCAACGGCCAAGTCATCACAGCAAGGGGGAGGTGAGGTAATGAGGTTTGACCTAACTACAGCTAATATATGTCAAAATTAACAGCCTGAATTACACACAGAGATAACTGGAAAGTTACTGGAGATCACACGGCATTGCTATTTCTGGATGCCCTTGGGGCGTGCTGCAGTAACCCAAGCTAGATTGAGCAGAGCCTTGTTCACTGTACCAACATCTGGGTCAGGAGCAGAAGGAAATCCCCTTCGAGCAAGCATCAGCAGTGAAAAAAGCATCTCTGCTCCTGGTGCTTTGGCTGTTCATCAGCTGTGTAGGATCTGGTGCTGTTTCTAAACCTTGACCCTGCTTTATGAAACCCAGGCAATGCTCCATGAAGTAGCCACCATTTATATCTTAATTCTGTACTACCCCAAATACTCTTGTGTGAGGAGCAGAGAAGGTGGCCTTGCAGGGTCACTCCAAGCCCAAGGCAGGCCTTAAGGTGCTCCAGGATCCCTTGTCTTCAGACTGCACTGGAGGAGATGGTTGGTCAAAATTTTGCGGTCATGCATGAAGCTCCACCAGAGCACAACCACTTCTGCCAGCAGAGTCTCAGGCAAGTTGTGGAGATGCCCAGCAATGCATAGCCTGCTACTATATGCATATTTTCTGTATCTGATGTGGCAGAGCTAAAGAGATTGATCTGGGTCTGGTATTAGTGCTTTTTTTTTCCTCTTCTTTATGCAACATATTACAGTGTTTTGGTCTCTGGTGGATCTAAATCCAGGTTTCACCTCAGAGACTTTGCTTCAAATCTAGTTCAGTAACACCTAAGAGCTGTTACCATACAAATAGCCACCACGTGAGCTGTATCCAATGGTATCTTTATTAGCCTCTATTCTAGCTTGCTGCAGATGGGAAACTGGCTTGTCCACAGCCCTGTCCTCACAAGAGAGTGCCCACATTGAGCCTTCTCCCCCTCCATGCCTCTTCCAAGTGTGCAGCATTGCCAGATTTCTTCTGTGGAAGCTCTGGGAGAAGATTTCCAAGCAAAATGTTGTCTGCATCTATACTTCATGTTGCATGACTCCATCTCCTGGCAACCAGGGGTAAATAAAGTCAGCTGCTATTTGAAAGTTTCAGAATCACTCTTGGGCTTTTGCTGTTACATGGAGTGTGTGTCTTCTGGTTGTGCTAATGACATCCTGGGGATGTAAATGGAAGCACCACAGGGCTTGGATGCCTCCCGCATGAGAGCCTCCCATGGGCAGGCCAGCCTGACACAGCCAAACCTCTCTCTATTACAACTGCTGTACACAGATTAGAGGTATTTACCCCATACCTGCCTGGCTCTCACCTTTGATGTTTTAAGGAAGGTTGAGTCTGGTCAATGACAAAGAGGTTGCCTGGATGCTGTGAAGATTTGGATTCAATTCCCTCATAATGAGACCACCATGTATTAAACATGCTTGTGGCATGCAAGGCAGGTGCTTGGAGTACAGTCTAATTTCAGCATTTAGTCTCTCCTTGCCCCTGTTTCCATTGGTAAAAGGGGAGACAGTCCTTCCCTACTTCACAGCACTCTAATATTATACCAGTGCAAGCGATAAAAACACCAGAAGTTCCCTTTTCATCTTCTCAAATAAATATTTTATTAATTTTGGACAAGAACATCTTACAAGACTTCAAAATACAAGTAAAGAAATATTGGTAATCATGAAAATACAGAAGTGGTAACTTATGCAGCGGTTCACTACAATGATGTGAAAGACTCCTGGAAATGGAAAAATCCCTCCTTCACAGTGATGACTCTTGCCCTTTAAAAAACAGCCAGATGAGACTCTTTCTACCCACAGGGCTCTCCTGCAGTGACAGCTACATTAACCTTTGCTGACAAGCACTTCTCTTTGCTTGTAAAATCAGCTTAGTGAGTGCAAAATTCTTCCAGATTTAAAATGGTTACTATCAAATGGAGATACACGCCATGCAAAACAAAACAACCTTGCGCCTTACAATTACTTGTGTGTTGTTAGAGCTGCTCTGAGATCACTGGATGGGCTGATACAGGATGATGTCTGGGCATCTGTCTGCTTTGGCTAATACTGCAGAATAGATGGGAATGTAGGAAAGGACACAGGGTTTTTGCTGCATTTCACTCCCTGGGCATTTTTCTGTGCTTATCACCACATTGTCTGTACAATGAGCAACACAGCAGAGGAGCAGTAATATATGCTTGGATTATTTGTCTGTTGCTATTAGAGCAGTGCTTCAAAATTGCAGATAAAGCCAGCACGCTTGCTCCTGCACACAAGCACGCATGCACGTGAACTCAGGCTCCCTTCCAGTCATCCTATTTCCCCCTATTAATTTCACATCCTTCTTGCTTATACATGTGAGCCGTCTTTTATTTGCGAGAAACTCCTCCCGTGCAAAGGGAATTTTTCTGGGCTCAGGCAAAAGGAGGCTCGCCAGTCTCCTCCTGCCCTGTCACAGCACCAAGCCTTTGAAACTGGTTCACACGAGCTCTGCCACCTCGTCAGAGTCAAGCTTTTAGATCACCTAGGGCCAGTTCAAAGACTTCGTAGCCCCATGGATTGAATTTAAACCATGCGGCAGATGTGATTCTGATGCAGTCAGTAATTCCATAATATTTCTATGACATTTATATTTGCTGACCAGAAATCTCCAGGATTAGGATCTTGGCATAAACCACAAGTCAGGATCCCAATCTGCTCCACTCCTGTCAAAAATCTGTCATGTCTAGGAGACTAGATCTCAACAAGGTACAGAAATCCAGTATATCGCTGAAAAGATAAAAAGCGCTGAGGATAGAACAGAATAGAAAAGAAAAAATAAAAAAATGCATTAAAATGCTTGAAATTACCTTTTTGAGTAATCAGCTAATTTTGCAGGATAAATACAATACATTGTTATACTGTCTTTCCTTGAAAGCTTCACTGCCAATCCATGACATTTATTGCAAAACTCCTACTGAGCTAAAAGATGCAAACCTGGCTTTCAAACCTGCCTTTGCACCATATTTGGCAGGACTGGAATTGCCCAAGTCAAATAAATGACTGTTAAAACATTAAAGTAAAATATTAAATTGTGTGTGAGAAAGGAACAACCTTCTGCTGCAAAAGCAACGGGAAATAACTTAGCTTCAAGCGCAGATGCAAATCAGCTGAAGTTACTTTTCTAATAGCTTCCAAATTAAATTGCTTTTATTATTTCCATTTTTCTAGGATGTTGGACTCAATAGTTGTCTTTGTAGAGATGCAAAATTAACTGTCAAATTAGGCAAAAAATGCTAAATTTCTAAGCAGCTCATTGTGTGTACTTGGTATTATCAGGTGAAATTTTGGAACTGATCTGGTTTTCTATGTGAAACAAAAGAAAATTTATAGTGCTGTTCATTAGGGAAGAGGTCCATGAACTCTTGCTGAAACTAAACAGAGTGCCTTGTAAAGTATATTTATGAAAATTTGTTTCATAGCGCTTAGAGAGAAAATGATTTTCTGTCTCCTGTATACCCACATGAAGGACAGCCAACATCTTGTTTAACACAGGTATAATTCCATTATTTTGACATCAAACAAGGAAAGCAATCAAAAATAAATACAGCTGTGAAAATTCAGACCCGCTTTCTGTTGATCACAGAAGCACAATCTTCACACATGAAGGTCAATGGCAGCACAGCCCACAACTTCATTTGGGCCAGTATTCCAGCCAGGATATTTTGTCCTCTGAGCTTTCAAGCAAGTTTAAAATAAACCACTAAGAAGAGAAGAGACCATGGATAATGCAGTCAGGGTACACAACTCAAATGGAGTTTGCAGCTGTACACTCCAGACAGCTCATAAGCCAAAGCTCTTATCTCCAAAACACAGCACAGTCATTTGGATGGTGAGCTCCTTGGGACTGAAAAATCTGTTGGGTGCTGCTTGTTCAGCACCCAACACAGCTGGCCCCAGTTCCCAGGGATGGAGCCCAGGTGCTCCTGCAATACCTCTGAATATTAAACCTAATTGTGGCATACGGGAAGGATGTTGTGAAAGAGATTAAAGAAGGTATAAGCTAGGAGTTAGAAAGAGTTTTTATAACATATGTGCAGTGATGAGCAAAATTTAAATAAAATGAATGATAGGGCTGGCGTACCCATAGAAAGCATTGCAGGAACACTGGCAGGTCACTGCGGGTGGGGGGCCCATGGGCTCGGAAGAAAATGCTGTAGGTGCTGCAGCCTGATGGTGCAAGCAAGCCCAGAGCTGCCTCCCCAACCAGACTGGCAGCTCTGCTGATTAAACTACCAGAGCTGGGATTCAGAAGTCATTTTGCTTGTCCCTAGGTCAGCAGACACTGAGAGGAGTGGGAAATAACCCTTCCCAGAGGATTCAGGGCTGAGTTTGCAGAAGGGAGCACTGAGGATAATGTTTTTTTAAAAAGTAATCAGCAGGAACAGAGAAAAAAGCATTAATTCAACAAACAGTGTGGAGATGCAAGTCCTGCATGACCATGCACATCACTCCTCGGCTGCTGCCGCCAGTGGCCTCTCCATCTGCCGCCATCTCGTGGGTGAAGAAGGGGGCAGAGAGGCTCAGCCTGCAGCCCCAGGCTCTCCACGCACTTGTTCTACCACCTGGGGTGCGGTTGGCCCCTTGCATCTTTCTGGGACCGTGGTGCTGGAGACTTCAGGTGTATCGGTACAAGCCAGCTCAGGTCTGGCTAGTATTGCTAGCATCAGCTTGCCATGAGCCAGGCCAGAGCCAGGCTTGCTCCATCAAGGCCCAGGGATGTGCGCTGTGCTTGGCAGCACTGCGTTATCCATCTTTCCCCCTTTTCTGTGGTACTCCCACCCATACATCCCTGAATGCTGAAGATCTGTCTGTGGAGGCCATGGAGCAAAGCACTGATGTGCTGCTGGTGCCAGCAGACAGCCCAACCTCTCCTTCATGAATCTGCAGGCCAAAGATGCTGGGGGGAGCTAGCACCCCGGGAAATGCCACTGACAACATTATAGACCTCCGGGCTGGGAGACTGAGATGCTTCTTTCATTAATGGACTATTTACAGATGGGAATCCAAATGATTCCAGTTAATGGAGCTAATGAGACTTTAAGTTTGTGCAACTCGCTTTTTTCTTTTTAATTTCCTGACATCCCTGTGCATTTAGCAACCTAGCATTAACAACATGACTTGTGATCAGCTACAGGTCCTAAGATGACTTCCTAAACAGTATGCCCCTTTACTAGGAAAAGAGATCATTAAAAAGGAATATACCACTCGTCCCTCCTGGTTACCTGTCCCCTCCCTGTAACCTTAAATTAAGATAAATATCAGCTGTTCTGCTGCCAGAGGTTCCCAAGTGTCTTGGCCCCTCTGTGCTCATCTTACTCAGACTCCAACATCTTCTGGATGAAGCCTGGTTTTATTTTATACCTTGTTAAATTTAGAGATTTTTTTGTTGTTCAGCACCAACAAATAAATCTGATAATTGGTTCAGACAGAAATTACTTCGGGGATGTTTTTGATTTGATTTTGGTTGGTTTACACCTAAATTGCTATGAATAATAAAATACCGGTTCAATTTCTCAGCTTTAACAGACACAACCAGCTGCTGCCTTTACTTCACAGTTTCAGCTACAAATGAAACTAATCAAAGCATGTAAAGGAGCCATGGTGTCAGAAGAGTTCAGAAAAGGGTCACTAATAACCTAAAATGTGGTCAGAATGCCTGGATTTTAAAGTATGAAAGAGTTGTGAGAGTGGAACACTATTTTTTTTTCTCCACTTAAGCACTTAAATTCACATGTAGAAATGTTGCCTGCTTAATTTCTGCAACTCTTGTGACTTAGGCTGTCCACAGTTTCTGGAAACAAACTAACAAAGCTTCAGATGGGTGTTTGGGAAGCAGAGTGATTATTATTCTAATCTTATCCAAGATCTAAAAGAATTTCTAATTTATCATATCAAGGTTTTCTGATGAGTAGTCATGAGGGAGATTTCAAAGGTCAGGAGAAATGAAATGCAGATTTAAATTCAAATTAATCAGAGAGGCAAACTCTAGACTAGCTTACACTTAGATGGGTAAACATTCACTGTGGGCTATATATCATTCCAAAACATGGAAATATAATCTAGAACTGAATTTCAGAGCAGTGAACAAAATATAAACCACAGGAAAAAAGCTGTGACTGAAGGTGAAAACCAGGCAGTGGATACTGGGGAGCAATGGGGCACAGAAAACAGGTGGACATGAGCTCTGAGTGTACCTGGCCAATCCATATCACACACTGGGACAATCTGAAAGCTGCTCTAATTGATGTCATAGTTAGCTTCATGACCTTTTTCCACAGTCTGACCCCTGACTTGCTCCTTTTCTGGGATTTGCCCCTCTTGCAGGGTAGGGAAGGATCCCTAAGGACCTGTTGCCACAGCTTCAGGGATGGCTGTGCCATGGCACAGAGACCATAATCCTGCCCAGGTGTAGGGATTTTATATATGAGCTGTAAGAAGTTTGGAAAGTTTTGGTGAAAAGTTTGTCAGGCATATACAAACTCTGGTATATGTGTTTGCTTTATTTAATCCACATGTTTGCCCATTAAATAATTCAGAAGATGTTATATTAAACAGACTTCAGACAAAAGTGATGGAAGTGCATTTGCTGAAGCAAGAGCTTGTATAATGAGACATTCCATAAAAGAAGCTGGACTTCTAAAGTCAGAATGGATTAAGGGCATGAATTCACATGTCCCATGAGAACTTATTACTTATAAACTCGAAGGACATTCAGAGACCTTCAGAAAGAAGCAGCTCTCATGCTTGAGTTTAATTTTAATATCATTGCAGTTGTAAATAAATTGGTTTTACTGTTGTTTTGGTAGAAGTGAGTAAGAATTTTATCTGATCACCCAATTAGCCGTATGGGTTTTTTGTAAAGAATGGGAATTTATTAGGGATTATTTTACACATGTTCTGGTTTCAGCTGTCACAGAGTTAATTTTCTTCCTACTACCTGGTGTAGTGCTGTGTTTTGGATTTAGTATGAGAATGTTTGTAACACACAGATGTTTTTAGTTGTTGCTAAGTAGTGCTGATACCAAGTCAAGGACTTTTCAGCTTCTCATGTCCTGCCAGCGTGAAGGCTGGAGTGGCACAAGAAGGTGGGAGGGGACACAGCCAGGACAGCTGACCCTAACTGGCCAAAGCAATATTCCATACCATATGACATCATATCCAGTATATAAACTGGGGAGAGTTAACTGGGAGAGCTGGATTGCTGCATGGGGACTGGCTGAGAGTCAGTCAGCAGGTGGTGAGCAGTTGCATTGTGTATCATTTGTCTGTCTTGGGTCTCATTTCACACTGGTTTTGTTATCTTTCTTTTAATTACTATTACTATTGCTATTACTATTACTATTATTGTTGTTGTTATTATATTTCAATTATTAAACTGGTCTTATCTCAGCCCATGAGTTTTACTTGATTTTGATTCTCCTCCCCATCCCGTCAGAAGGGTAGGGAGGCGTGAGTGAGCTGTTGTGGGGTGCTTAGTTGCTGGCTAGGGTTAAACCACGACAATACACTACTGAAGAAAAAAAAAATGTAGCTATAAAAATCGTGCCTTTCTTTTAAGACTACAAAAAAGATAATTTAAATTATACCAAATAAATCACTTTTTGAAAAAAGCCAAATATATTTTCCCCTATCTGTGCCATTGTTATATCATAATCAGCTTGGACACTGATAACCACCTTCATCAGGTTCATGGCTGATTTCATGTTCTCATACAGTAATAATTGTATTATGATCACTCTAACTACAGTGTTGCCAAGGCTGCAGGAAAATGATAATTTGACTTAAAGTAATACCTTCAGGAGTGTTTAAAAGAAAGACACCCAAACTGGAAATTTTCCCATTAGTCCCCAGTTGCAGGTGAGGGTTTTGTTCCCCAAACATGGCTGTGGGTGCAGCCTGGGTGGTGAGGATGAGGGCAAGGGTGAGGGGGATGGTGATGTAGGGGCCTCGTGCTGCCAGTACTCCACGCTGGTCTGTCCTTTAGGATTATATTTTCAGAGCCTATTTCGCAAAGTGAGCTCCAGTCTGCTGCTTCTCCTGGGTAACGCAGGTAAGGCTCCTTCGCCTCAGGTTAACGCAGACTTTCTCCTCTCATCCTGCTCTATTTCCCTTTTCCCCCTCATTTTCACAAAGAATTCAGCTTTCCTTTGGCCATCCCAGTTATGAAGAAGTCGGCCTCCTTAGCGGTGATTAAGCATAGTCAGCGACTTAAAAACAAGAGACCTGCTCTTAGCTGCCACTAATGAGACAAAAAGAGAGAGCTGTATAAATGATGTATAAATGGTCACTCTACTTTCACTCCTCTTTAATTTTTCTGTAGCAGAAATAACATCTCCCTTGGTTTTCTAGAAAAAAGTTTATTTCAAAAGTGCTTTGGAGCAGTTCAACATTATTCCGGCACTGGATACAAGCTACCCCTGTTACAGGTATGTGCAAAATGTGATAGGATAGAATAGACTATTTCTGTTGGAAGGGACCTACAGTCATCTAGTCCATCTAGGCTGCCCCTATATGATGGACTGCTTTTGCCCAGCTCAGGCAGCAGACTTTTAGGTATCATCCATCAACTATGCTGCCTGTGAGACACTTTTTCTGCAGTTCTTCAGCAAGGTTTGACCTTACATGGCAGGTAAAAGACAACAACTGATCTAAGGCCTGGATCTCATTTGATGAATTCTACTAATGAAGTAACACGTGGATAGGCACCAGCTTTCATTAGTTGTCCAGTTTTCTCCTGCAGTAACTGCTATGTGTTAGGTTCATAGCCAGAGTTATGCAGGGCTGTAAAACAGGGTCTGAGAAGGGGAAATATTAAGCTCTCTTAGGCACCAGGTTGCCCTCTCATCATAATTTTAGTATTGAATAATAATGTAATCAGTTATCATCATGTTTTTCATTAAAAAGTTCTGATCTCATTTATCAACTGCAAACTAATTTCACCTTTCCCCACCTATAAATTTAAGATTCATTTCAGACAGATGATGCTGTAAGTGAAGACAAGTCCTATTCTTAGCCAAGGGAATATTTGCAGTGTGCTTACGCCTAAAGTGCATTTCTTACTCTATCAAGCCTTTTGCATTTCAGCTGTCAAATGAAAATATATAAAAGTTGCAGTTTGTATATTTTTAAACTTCTAGTGGTTTTTGGGGGGCTTTTTAAATAAAACTATTAGCCTAATATTTAAAGCACTTTAATGATATTATCACAAAAACAGTCTCCTTAGTTTGTATTCTCTTTGTTTGGCTGCTGTAGATACAGATCTGCCATCTCTTGCCTTATACAGAAGACTCTTGTGGGCAGGGACAATTTCCCTAAGACTTAAAGAGTCTTTTAGCACGATCACAGTAAAGAGCAGGAACAATAAGTAGTGTGTGAAGTGGTTGAAAAGTGTAGGCTATCTCAAACCCTTCTGTTTGTCACAGGAGTAGCAAAGGAAAGGGGCAGTTTTGCATAAAACATTTTTTCTCCATCAGCATATTCCGCTTCTGACTTGGACCATACTTCCAAGCTCATCCTGGTGACTAATTCATTCATGTCTCCCTATGTCTACTAAATCACTGCCAGGGATGAGCCTGATAATTGGGTTCTCTTTGTGGTGTTGAGATGTGGACACCTGTTAATGAGAAAGTTGACCAAGGACATCGACCCAATTGACACCAGCTATTTAGCAGCTGTCAGGCAGCAATGACTCACAGTCACTGCCTATCTCGTCTGGTTTTGAACCAGTAACCCAGAGACAAAGGGCTCGTATCTCATTATTGCTGGTCCCTTGAGTCACCCCATTCCCTTGCAGCAGATGTCTATTGCTTTAGTGTCAAAAAGAGGTAATCATGTCTAAAAACCTGCACTGGAAGAAGTTTGTATAGGCACATCCGTCCAGCACCTAAAAGCACAGTCCTGCACCTAAAAGTGCTGGGATGTGCTGCCAGGTGACAGGGATGTACTGCAGACTCTAGCCCCTGTGCGGGTTCTTACGCTCTCCCATCTCTTCGTACCCCTGTGCCCAGTGTACTTCCAAATGGGAAAGAGGCTTCAAGTCTTTATTATATTCTTATTAAGACCACTATGTGTGGCCTTTTAAAATAGCCAGGGGACAGAGGCAGGGACATCAAATTATAGACCGGTACTACAAAATCCATTTGAGTTAGCCAAGCTGCTCCCAATTATCCCAAGAGAGGATTCAGCTCACTCGATGAAACTAAAATGACTAGGCTTACCTGTCTAATTTAACTGATAAGTACAAGGACTGCAAAATAATCTGCCTCTAAGAAGACACATTAAAATTTCAAGAGCAAAGCACACTTTGATTTTGGCTTCAATTTATGAGGAATCTGATCCAGCTAGTATTCAGCAGCAAGCACTAGCCAGGCTGTGTTTACAAGCCCTGAAACAGCCTGCTCCTGGGATAGAAATGCCAATAAACCATTACCTGAAGAAACTACATGTGAGCCCTTGCAGCTTCCTCTCTCCCTTCCCCCAGCTTTCAACCTGGCGATGCTGAGCTCTGCCTATGGAACCGATCAGCTCCTGCCCTGTCAGGGATGCTGCTCCCATCAGGGCTGGTGCTTGATGGCAGGCGGGGTCTCCCCCCAGGCCTCACGGTGGCTTTTCCAGTCTGTCAGATCAGGTAAGTGAAGTGAAGAACAAAAGCATGGCTGTGTGTGGGAAGGGGAAGGGGTGGCAGCAGTGACCTGTGGCTCCTGCAGCCCACCTGGCCTTTGCCCTGGCCCCCAGCAGTAAGGAGAGACCTTTGCTCAGGGGTTAAAGCTAAGGAAATGCCACTGATGATGGTGATGAGGTGTGAGAAGAGGAGTTGGCATGTCTCTGAAAGCGTAGTAGTAGTAGTAGTAGTAGTAGTTGTACTAGTAGTAGTAGTAGAGTTTGTACAACAGTTGCTTCTATGGTCCCCAGCTGCAGACTCCAGCCCATGCAGGGTAACAGCACTGACTGCAGAAAGGCTTCTGCCCCTGATCAGCAAGTCTCTCAAGGACACCAGATGTGTCTACGAACTATTTGATCCTGATTATCTGTGCAAGAGCAGCAACAGCAATCCTTCTGTTCAAGACGCTGATGTGCTCAGCAACTGAGGGGGCAAGAAAGGGATGTGCAGCTCCTGTGCCGCCACAGATACCACACAGATGTGGTTCTGGGAGCGGCCAGCAGCAGACAGGCTCCGGGGGATGAGTGATTACCAAGTGGCTGAAGGGTCTGTCCCATGTGCAGGAGGATCAGCAGAGGCTCTGATCACTGCTCTCTGCTCCTCAGGTACTGGGCTGGCTCCTGGGGGATATTTTCCTGGGTCCCTGTGGTGGAGTTAGACTTAACCTAGACCACTGCCCTAAACTGCCTGCCAGGATAACTTAATTATTTACACAGGATTTGCACAGAAATGTGCTTCCTGGTTCAGGTAGCATGAAAACTCCCTTTCCCACAGCCTCTCTCCTTCACTGTCATCTTCAGGTCCCTCAACTTCAAACAAAACAGAGGTACCATGTACAGCAGTAACTACTGGTTTTCTTGACACAGAGAAATTCATTGCTTGAGATTGTTTCTGTAATCAAATATCCAAAGCTAGACTTATTAAAATAAGCACTGTTAAGATAAATCTTAAGTTTATGGTCAGACTGGATTCAATCTTTTGCTGGTGGCAGTGCATGCTACTCCCTTGTTGGCACTACGTCATTTGCCACCACCCTGCCATATTTTCTACCCCTGAGCCACTGATTGAAGGCCAGCCCAGCTCAGTAGCAGAGCAGTTACATCAGTCAGCAGAGAGCAGACATCCACAGGGCCCAGCTGGAAGCACCAGGAGGGTTGTTCAAGCCACTGCACATTTTAATGGGCAGGTGACCAGACCAGGGCAACTTCACCCATAGGGCTGGTCCTCATGGGAGGTGCTGTTGGTAATCCCAGCAATAAGGCTGACCTAAAGGACATGGGGTTAAACTGCAGGGAGCACATGGGCATAATAAATTGGCTTTGATTCACTCTGTTCAGCTGGAACTTCAGTTTCTGGAGTTGTCAATTCTGAAAACTTTTCTGAGCGTTACATTCACTTCTAATGAAGGCAAAGCAGGGAGTATGGCAAATAAGCTCCAATGTGCAAGCAGAACTAATCAATTAAGCCTGGTACATCCTGCATGCTATCAAAATCAATGTACATCATGGTTTAAAGTAGTATCTGCAGAGCAAAACTCAAGTTAACCCCAAATGTGAATCCTCAAGTTTGCTCTGGAAACAAAGAGAAGAGGCTAAAAATAAGATCATAAAGATGGGCATCTTTGCTGCTCTGGCTGCTTGGCACTATAATGGTTCCTGATCTGACAGATTATCTCTGCACTGTTAAAAACGATCAGAGCCCTAAGGCAATTAATTCCTCACTTTCAGAGTATTGCTCCTGTGGCAGCAGGATTGCCCAGAACAACAATGTGGGTTGGTGAGGGGAGGGTTTGGAGCAGAGGTAAACAACCGTGAATGGCAAATACAAAGGCCCAGCAACCTGCTAGCTGGAGGGAAGGGCCCGAGCCAGACCAGCGCTGCTGCAACCCACCGAGCCAGGGGGAAGGCAACACCAGGTGGCATCACGCCGGTGACAGGGGCACAGGAAATTTAATGACAGGCAGTGCCATGCTGGGGAAGGCAAGGAGCCTCACCGTGGCAATCCAATTATTCTGCTGCCACCTGGGTTTCCCCCAGGCACCAGTGGGGAGAGCGTGGCCTCCCACCTCCACTTTGTGTTCAGATGTCATCCCCAGTGGTAACGGTGTCCCTGTCCATCAGACGTGGGCAGGACACAGAGGCAGCAGAGTCACCTGCCGCCAAGACCTGCTGTGGCCACCCAGGCCAGGAAGGGGATTTTGGCTGAGGCAGTCAGTGTACGTATTGACTGAGAGGAGCACCGGTTAGGAGGTCCCTTCCGCAGCATCCAGCCTGAAATATCAGACCCAGTGAGAGTCATTGGTCCAAACTAAGAGGTGAGAAGCATAAAGTAGAAAACAGTAGAAACTCCAGGGCATTTCTTATTTTCACATGTGCAAGAAGAGAGGAGCTGGAAGTGCTACATTTATATCTGAATTGCAAGCATGATTTCCCGGAGGGCTTTCCCTCATTCAGTTCAGTGTGACATGAGGCTCTTTGAAAAAAATGTGAGTCTGGCTTTGATCCAAAACATGCTCAGAATTTAGGGCTTTCTGATGCACCAGCACCAGCTTATCTCCAGCCTTTGCTTTGGACTTAATTGTTTTTAAAGGCAGTTGTTATCAGGAACAGAAAGTAAGTGGTGGCCTGAAGATCTGGCAACCCAGGGTCTTCTGCAATCTCTTTGCATTAGAATGACCACGGGGAAGGACACATTGTCCCTTTTTCCAATCTGGGTCTAATTTACTTTTATTTCAAATACCATGTAAATCAAAGGTGAAGGGTAATGTGTCCGACTGCAAAGAAATCCCTCTGTTTGGTGTATCACCCTACATCTTGTAACACCATTATAGTTCTTCCTTGGAAAGACTGATGACAGTTTTTGCGTAAGAAGGAAATTTGTGGAGTTTTAATTTTTGCGTAGGATGTACTAAAACTGGATGTTGTCACTTACAGCACTGTTCCTTTAACTTGAGCTGCTTGACACAATGAATTATTCAGATATCCCTATGATATATAGAAGTGGTGTCAGCATTTTAGGGCATGACTCTCATCTGCTATAAAATCCCAGTGGCTTCAATGAGCTATACAAGGCAAAATTAGGTCCTCAGTGTTGTCTTGCAAGCAGAAAATACACTTTACCACTGAGTGAAGTGTACCAACAGGCCTAGCTTACAGTATAAAACTGGGTATTTGTGTGTCCCTGATGCATCAATATTCCTAAGAGGTCATTTATTCATTTGGAAATGAGAAATGAGAGTGTAATGAAGACAGGGGATAACGTAACATTGTCTATTTTCTCCATGGAAGAAGCGCTTAGGTTTCATCGACTTCATGCTGCTAATACCAACGGCCTCATCTGCTTGAATAGCAAGGTGTCTGTTCTGTAGCCACCAGTGCCAGGCCCAAGTACGGATCTGTGCCAGGGAAAAGGAGGATGTACTTGTAGAGGAGTGGCAGCAGGGGAGCCCAGAAGAGCCCAGGGGGCTGCTGCATGCCCCAGGGCACAGGCTGCTTGGGGGCATTCTGCCAAGTCCAGAGGCAGATCGGGCTACAGCTCCTCACCATGAAACTGAACACTCCCTGGGAATAGCACTGATAATTTTTCCATCCTTGTGTTAATATTTTTTTGTTTTTAAACCAGTGATGGCAAAGGTAATTCAGCTGAAACTGGTCTTAATGTTCATTGTCACCCATGGAACAGCACGCACTCTGCCTCCCCCAAAACATTTGCAAGGGGTTGTTAGAGTTGTAAGGAAAACACAAATGGAGGCGGCGAGAGAAAAAAAATACGCATGTAATATAAATATACTCTTGGCAAAGCCAGTGTTTAAATCACCAGTGGCTTAAATGATGCAGGTCTAAATCCCTGGAGTTTTCTGAGCCTTCTGCAGTAGATGGGTTCTGTGCACCCAGGAAAGATGCAACTAAAACCTGGGAATGTTTTTGTCTTGCAAAACAACCTCCTGCAAGTACCTCCAGGTTGCAGGAACCCAGTTCTGCCCCCACATACACAGAGCCTCCTCCTGTGAGCTCTGCTTGTAACTCAGGGCCAAAGTTGTCCTCAGTGATGTACCCTGATGTCAGGGTAACTGAGGGGTGCAGTTTAGTGATGCTGAGACAGATATAAAACCTTACCTTCCATTTCTCCCACTATTTGTTGGATCACCTGTGTTTGTAAAGGAGTATTTACAAAAGGCAAAGACATATCAAGCTACCTCTGACCTTCTTCCCATGTTAGATAGGATGGTAAATATTTTTGGAAGGGTTTTAAATGCTTCTGGGAAGGATCCAAGTGATACCACACAGCAGAGAGAAGGAAACTCAACCTATGGGCAGGTTTTTCACAGTATTGTCATAAGCATCTGGCATTTGCCACTGGCAGAGACAACACAGGGGCAGTGCTCTGATCCAGCCTGACCACCTCTCTATTCCGGCTACTGGCTGATTTCTTACCTATTCAGAAAAAGTTTCATCAATTTTTTGTTTCTTGACACATACTGGGATTCAAGGACTCAGTGGCACTCCTCTTTGGGTAGATGATGGTGTAGGAGGTAGCTCAGCTCACCAGCACATGGCCTCAGCTCACAGGCACATGGCGATCCCAGTGGTTCAAATGTTGTAAGAGGAGTTCGGGGATTTTTCTTAATACTTGAAAAAAATCACTCTGATATTGTATGTTGCCTTCTGACTGCACAGTGAAGTTGGATCCCCACCACACACTAAACTAGCAGTGAAATTTTTGCTCTAGCTATTATGTATGAGTTTGGGAAGTGTCAATCACCTGCAGCTCCCAGCTGGGAGCAGTATATGTGTATTGCTACTTAGGGTTTAGCTTCCAGTCCTTTACAGATTAGGTGTGAGATCTGTGGAAATGAAGTTCTGGTGAGCACTGTGGGTGAGGTGATTTTTATGGGCTTTTCCTAATTGACCCAAACCAACCATGTACACCAACACCATGTAGCTGCTACTGAGACAAAAGATCTAACTTGCTGTTGTTCCAACAGCCCTGTAAGGGTGCCTGCACAGAGCGGGTCTGGACCCAACAGGTGAATGCAGACCTCTTGTGTAAATGCAAGATACTTTGACATTGGACTGGAAAATAGCTATAGTTTAAGGCACATCTTGAGCAGACACACCTCCCATGCCTTCCTTCAAGGATCAGCTCTCCATCTCCCCTGGTCTCCAGTTTGGATCCTGCTCTTTATAGCACTGTTTAGAGGCTACTGCTTATGCCTTTCAAAGGACCTGTTTTTCTGGCAGGGTGAAGAGATTGCTGGACACAACCAGAATTCTTCTCTGAATATCCTGAAGGCTTTCAAACAAGTTGGTGCATTTTAGAATTTTACTAGCAGTTTCAGGGCACAAAATAAAAGGCTTTGTGGACACAAGATGAAATCTTCCACTAAAAAATACTACTTTAACAAGGAAAGTGAATGAACTGGATGGCCCAGTTATATTGCCAGAAGCCAGCATTAAGGAGTGCTGTATAATCTTCTAAGAGACTGCTTTTTCCTCATAGCTCAGCCAGATGGGCCAGTGGAGGGATGAAGGCTTTTCACAGGAAAGTTCAGCTGATCTGGGAAAAGAAGGAAGAATGATGCATGACAGTTCTACAGGTAGCTGCTACCTGGAACAATGTTCTGGTTGAAAATACTGCTTAATCAGGCTAGAAGCGAAATACCTATCTTGACAGCAGAGATGAGGAGCATTGCACATTTTCTGTTATCGCACAGCTTTGTTACACAAAACAGAGCTCCCACTGTCGCAATCTGGATTGTGTATTTCAAAACATTAATCAAGGATTAGTCCTTGGTGCTGATTTATGAGAAAATACCAATGCCACAGAGGATTTCTAACCCATGTAAATGATTCATGGAGTACATGTTTTATGAGATGGGTCTTCAGTGCACGTAAACTGGAGCATGGCCTTGATGCACACGCAGCGGTGTGTACTTCCTAGGCTGCCTTGGAAAAGAAACGTCCCGGGAGAGTCCCACTGGGATTCCTCCTGCCCCTCCTCCCACTCCCACACCTGATGAGTGGGCTCTGGGAGAGCCACCCCTCTCGGGGGAAGAAGCCGTAGCCCAGACCTGGGCTGTGGTGGTGTCTCCTGTAATACTAGTGTAGTCCTGTAGAGGGAATGCTTTGGTAAGACTTCAATGAGGCAGTGTATCGCCGTGTTATACTAGAGACCAAATTCATCCTTTGTGTCACCTGCTGAGTTCAGGAGTTAACATCAAGAGTAATTTTACCCAGTGGGTTGCTGTTTTTCTAAAATTCTTATCATGCTATAATTCGCTTTAAAATTTCATTCCCTGACTGAAGGGGGTGGAAGTGTCCATTTGATTCATTGCAAGGGATGGGCTTTGATGCTGTCTTACATGGGCATCAAAAGCTTAAGATGACATGCATATTAAAAGTGCTTTTCAGTGGCAGCTTGCAGAAGGCCCCATGGCCAGATGTAGCAAAAGGGAATCTGTAGTGTTGTTTACCAACTTCTCCTATGCTTCATCTTATATCAGCACTGGCAAATCATAACGCTTTCTGAATGCCAGGAAATGGGTTCACTCAAACTAAAATCACAAATCCATCAAAATACTCTGATGTTATGTATTATTTCTGTTGATTAAAAATCTGCATGCAACACTGAGTTTGCTATTGATCATGAAACTGTGCACTGACCTAGTCCTTTCCCTCCAAGGTATCAAGGCACTTAAAAACTTAGCTCATCCTAGCCCTTGGTTCCACTGTGCCCATAGATCATCTGGGCCACAGACACTTTCTGATACTTCCAAGTTTTGCCCCTCTTCTCTAGCATGGCTGCCTTGTCTTTCCAAGATGAAGGGATTTTCCTCTACTGCAATGCAAGGGAAGGGAGGGAAGCCTTGAAGGGAAGATGGAGCAGAATGGGTGACAATACATGGTGTCCACCCAATTCAGGTCTCACTCACTCAAACCCACTGACCCCATCTTGCTGTCTTCCTTGCTGATGGAGGAGTCTTTCACTGGGTATTCATCAGGACTAGATGCCATCTGGACACCCGGCAGCTTCAGTGCCACCTCTAGAGCGTACAGGCTTCTGAATGCCCAAGCACAGCAGGTCACCATGCTTCAACAGTCACCTGGACACCAGAATGACAGCAAACCCCTTGTGGATGGCAGCAGGGTGGATCTGTGCCATTAACATTTCTGAAAGCACAGACATACCCACCAAGTACTGAAAGCAAGTCTTAATCATCACAGGGACTTCCTCTGTGGATATTAATAATCTCCTCGCTTCCTCTGAGGAGCCCCCGTCTGCTGGGCTCAGTTTCTGCAGAAGCATCCAAAAAGCTCAAACTCTGAAAGGTTTCATATAGAAAAAACAGCTTTTCTTGGGAAAAAGATGAAGTAAACATCAGGCAGGATCAGCAATATGCTGCCTGGGCCAGGCACTGCCATGGCATAGCTGCACCTGTGTCTGTGGTGCAGCCCTGGAGGCTTCTCCTCCCCTGCTGACTTCAGCCAGCGATAAACAATTGCTCTGCAGGGTCCCCCTGCTCTGCTCCCCCTTCCCCCAGCCACCAACTGGGAATCTGCTAGTCAGATCAGTGCTTGGGAGGGTCTGGGAGAAGCACTTTCCGCTTCCTGTGGGGAAGGATGTGATTAAAGCCTTGTAAATAAAAGGCTTGGCTTAGAAAATGCCTGGGTGACTTCAAGACATGATGCAGCGCCCCGTTACACAGGGTGGTACCTTCTGGTGGCCCAGCTCAGGGTGGTGAGAAGCAGGAGGTGGGGCACAGCCTGATCCCACACCACGCTGGCCATGGCCTGTCTGGGACTTGTCAGAGGGGTCCCAGACCCCAGGAGCAGTGACCTCTCAGCACAGACACCTGCTTGTTTCTGTGTCCTGAGGGCTGACTCTGCTGCTGAGGTGGCAACCTCAGGAGAGGCTGACCAGCCATGGTCGGGACTGCACCTTCTGGAGAGCTGCCACCTAGGTGGGCACCCAGGTCTGAGCACAGCTGGTCTGGGGTGGCCCCTACTTTACCTGCTTGGAGCGATCACCCCTGAAGGGAGCAAAGGGGCCTTGCTGCTGGCTTGCACAACATGATTCCCTCCTCTCTGGGGAACTACCTTGGTATGTGCTAGAAGAGTACTGTCCTCCACATCTTCATGTCTGTATGGCGTGTTACCAGGGATCTATCACCTTCAAATCCCACATGAACTAGTGTCCATGCTCTGCCCTAAGCTCCTCTTACACTTTTGATAATAGAAATAACAGCTACTCTGGGAGAAGAGAAGCGCCAACAGTGCCCATGGAGGGGATGAACTCCCCCAGGAGCAGGGAAGTCCTGCTGTTCTCCTCCAGCAGGGAACAGGCAGCTGTCTTGTTTGCAAAGAGTCTGTCCACACACAGAGTCGTGCAGAAAAACATCTAAGAAACTGCAGCTTTACTGACTGAGATTTAGGAAGATAACACCAAAAGGCAGAAGTTGCAATTCTCCATCTCTCTCTGTTCTGATGTTTCCTCCATGCACAGGCCATCTGCTCTGCACCCCATGCTCTGGCATCGTATTTAATGTTTATAGTTAGAGGGTGTCTTGATCAGCTTTCCAGTGTTTTCAGAAACCTAAAGTTGCACAGGGTTAACCCTGGAGTCAAATAATTTGCTGAGGTTTCTGAGGAACACATAGCTGGTGATTCCCTGGGGTTTTTTAAGGGTACTCATGCAGGACATAGCTGGCAACACTGGTGCATCTTTCATTTTTACAAGGCGATACTGGCCAAAAGCAGCTTACAGAGATAACATAGCTCGAGGAGAAGTGCATTGGACTAAAAGTCAGGGGATACGATGCAAGGATGTGGGAAATCTGCCTACATGTTGGCTAGGAAATCCACTTTATGAACTTTCTGTATCCTTTATGGGGTTCTGTCCGATGTGTGCAGGAGTGATGCTGGCACACCTGGTAAAGACCTCCAGGACTCAGGCAGATTTTTACCAAGGAATAAGCAGTATCTGCGTCTTCAGGGCAGTTTCTCCCGACACCTCCGAGGTCTGAAGGAATACTCCGGCCCCGGAGCAGGGAGACGGCAGGGATGCTGG
Source organism: Athene cunicularia (assembly GCF_003259725.1). NCBI lineage: Eukaryota > Metazoa > Chordata > Aves > Strigiformes > Strigidae > Athene > Athene cunicularia. Next base: position 13,872,208 of record NW_020799101.1, read on the forward strand.
AGCCGGCTCCTTCAACCCGCAGGCTCCGGCCGAGCGGGAGGGACCCGGGGACAAAGGCGGCCGCCCTAAGGGGAGGGCGGGCAGCCGGGCAGAGCGGAGCGGGGCCGGGCCCCGGTGACAAGGCCCGTGGCAGGAGGGGGCTGCAGCGGAGATGCCCCGGGAGATCCCGCTCCGCTCCCGGCCCGAGCCTCCCGCCCGCGGCCCCAGGTCCC
>NW_020799101.1:13872469-13953112 GCF_003259725.1 Athene cunicularia
TATTATTATTATTATTATTATTATTATTATTATTATTATTATTATTATTATTATGATGGGGTCTGTGGGGGAGCAGATCTTGCAGTCCGGCGTTGCTCTTTTGCCTTGTCCAACGCTCTGCGGAGAACTATAATATTTCTTCCCCGAGATGCTGCAGTGAATTTTAGTCCCAGGAAATCAAGCGAACAAAATAATCCGAAGAATAACCCGAACCATTTGTTACCGTGTGAGAGCACACGCTGCCTAGGCACAGATGATGGCAAAAAATTCCCTGGAAGGGTCTAAAGAAGACCTGAGCAAAATTTCGGAAGAGGAGATGCTGAGGTGGAGCAAGGAAGAGCTGGTGAAAAGACTGAGGAAAGTGGAGAATGAAAAGATGAACTTAATGGTGGAACACGGCAACTTGATGAAGGACGTGAACCGGCGGCTGCAGCTCCACCTGCACGAGATCCGCGGGCTGAAGGAGGTGAACCAGAAGTTGCAGGACGACAACCAGGAGCTGAGGGAGCTCTGCTGCTTCTTGGACGACGACCGGCAGAAAGGCAAGAAGCTGTCGAGGGAATGGCAGCGCTTCGGGAGGCACACGGCCAGCGTGATGTGGAAGGAGGTGGGCATGTACCAGCAGAAGCTGAAGGACCTGGAGGCGAGGCAGGAGACCCTCCTGCGGGAGAACGTGGAGCTGAAGGAGATGGTGCTCATGCTGGACGAGGAGCGGAGCGGGGCCGGCTCGCGGAGCTCCATCGACAGCCAGGCCAGCCTGACCAACCTCAACGGCGGCTCGGCCACCCGGGACGTGGGGGACGGCAGCAGCACCTCCAGCACGGGCAGCGCGGGCAGCCCCGACCACCACCACCACCACCACCTCCACCACCACAAGGCCGGCGACAGCAAGGCCGGGGCCATGCGGAGGTCTATGGATGACCTGTCCGCGCCCCTCCACCACCGGAGCATCCCCAACGGCCTCAACGGTGAGCCCATCCCCCCGGACCCCGGGGCTGTGGTTTTGGGGTGCCAGGAGAGGGGAGGCCTTGCCGTCCCCACCCCTGCCCATCCCTGGGCCCCTCTTTGGGCGAGCAGGGCCGGGGAGGGGCACCTGTGCGCGGAGGGGGGGGTGTGCTCCTTGATTGTGTTGTCGATGTCTGGGGCTGCGGCTTGGAGCCTTTTTTATCTGGAGGGTTGGTGGTTTGTGTTGGTTGGTTGGTTTGGGGTGTTTCTGACAAAAACGAGCCCGAGTTTTCAGGGTTAAGTAAACACTGATTTCTCTCTCTCTTCCTCCGCTCTCTCCCCCTTTAAATATTTTGGTTTACGTTTGGCTTGTTTGTTTGCTAGTTTGCTAAGACTGATAAAGAGCCTGGATGAGATTTTGGAGGCATGTGATGAAAGTGCAGGTCTGCCCCACAGAGCATTGCCTGTAAGCTCCGTGGGCTCTCGGGCAGGCTGGCAGTTTTGGAGAGGTGCAACTCAGCTTGTGCCGATTCCCCCGTTCCGCTTCAGAAACAGGAGGTTTGTTTGTAGAGAAGAGATTGCTCTCGAAGGGACGCTGTACTCACAATTTTGTTCAGCCTAGTCATTAAAGTTAGAAACAAGCTCCACTGTGAAATCGTGCCAAGCCTCCTCTGACAGTCGGTATTCAAGCAAAGTTTCTCCTGTTGTCTAATAGTGATCAGGCATTAAAATAATTATATTGGAATGTCTTTAAAATGGAGATTTTTTTTGTCTTTTGAAACCAAGAAGACCAAATGCTTGACTTCTAGAAGGAGTAGTTCGGCCAAGAGGGTTCAATAGCAATCAAAGCAGGCACCAATCTAATTAATTGTTGTATGTAAGACTCCTTTTAATGCTCTTAATCCTCTTTTCCAACCAAAGACTATTTTCTCGTTGGGGTACCCCTTCCCCTCTTCCAAGCACAGAGGTGGGGCTGGAGCCCAAGAACTTGGCTCCAACTGGTGTCAGCAGTGGTTTTGTTTACCAGATAACCGTGCCTTCAGCTCCCAGAGCTTTTAGTGGTTGTGTGGGGACCAGAGTGTTGGTCCTTTTTCTGGTGAGTTCTGACAAGTGCTTATGCCCCAAGAGATAGAGAGCACGCAGCACTGATCAACCCAGTTCTCAAGTTCTGAATTTGCCATGTGGGGTCCTGCAGCTGTGTCTCTCCACTCACAGCTGGAGATGTTCTGGCTATCTCACCCAGTATGCAGGGATTGCTGGTTTAAAGGGTGATCTAGTCACCAGATGTACAGCCAGCATCTTTACATGTTTGTTGTTCTCTCTCAACATCCATTCCCTCACCCCCACCCCCCCGTGAGAGTATCTGGTTTTTAAATCTGCAGATAGCTTCTGCTCCTGATGTGACTTGACTTTATTTTCATTAAAGCATTGATTACTCTGCACAGAGGCCTGGAGAGCCCTGGGCAGATACTGAATGTGCCGTTACTGTTTTGGGACAGAAGGGCGTTGCAGTTCTGGTTTGTGAACCTTAGACCACATCCCTTTTAGTTATCGACAGCTGAGTAGGACAAAGCCAGTTAAATTAATTCCTGTTAACCCAGGGCTCTTGAGCATATGGGACACGAGCGTGGCGTCAGAGCTGTCCCTTAAACCCGGTGTGAGGCACTGTGGAATTCTTTGCGTGGGATTCAAGTCATTCCTGTCTGCATGAAGAGGAATATCGCTGCTGGCAGAGCTCAGTCCTCATTGCCATCCTCAAACGCTGTGTGTGGGACGGTGCCCAGCAGCATCATTCGGAGGAGACTCAGTGTTGAGTCTCATGTCCCACCCTGTGTAGGGGGGTGGTAGAGCATCCGCACATGTATATGTTTCCATGTGTGCCTCTGCACCCTTTCCCCTGCTCCTCTATAGAAAGGGGGAGTATGGGCTCAAGCCTTTCAGATGTGACCTCAGGTTTTAGTGACTTCTGGTTTTGGAGTGTCTGTGGAAGATGATCTGTGGGAAGAACTGAAGCTGCAAACCTTCCTTTCTGAGGGTGGGACAGATGTGATCAACACTTTTAAAGCTAATAATCCTTGTAAAGAGGCAAACAAGTCTGATCTCTCCGCTTAGGTAGTGAAGCTGTAGAATGACTTGAATAGTTGTCATTCTCAGATAGCATCGGTATTCAGCAAGGCCATTTCCCAGACTCTGCCTTTGGAAATGCCTCTCAATACATATGCAAATGAAAGCTTATCAGGCCCCTTTTCTGACTGACAGCATGAAGTCTGGGAGGGGACTTGCCTGGGACCGAGCGGCAGTTCTGCTAAGCCTGTGACAATGTGGAAGATCCCGGCAGGTGAACGTGAAAACAAACCCAAGAGTCGAGCGGGTAGTGGGGCTGTCACGGAGCAGCCTTCCATGTCTCCTGGTGCCGGAGAAGAAATACCCGATACCTGACTTCCGTGCGTGCAGCTTAGATCTCAGGCTTTTTACACTCCTTTTCCTGATGATTTTTTTTCCACCTGGGATAAATGGAAGGGAGGAAGAGGAGAAAGTGTGGCCTTTCATTTTTAGGTTGCCAACTTCAGTCTGGTTTGCTGTTGTCTCATGTCTTTAAAACACTGGATAACTAGCCGGTGAATAAAACAGAAGCTGCCCAACTGGTTGAACTACTACGACAGTGAACAGCCCTTGTATACCTCCCTTACAGGGGTGGTGGGGGACCTTAAATGTATACAGGGCAGAATTTAGCATCTGTGGTGAGAACACAGCAGAAGCCTTGGACAACTGGTGGAGGCAAGGCATGGTGAGCTGTTTGCTGGAACACTTTTGCATATGGAAAAGCTGGAAAGTCCTGCAATGTGCTCACCCTACTAGTGGTATCAGTGTGGCTTTGTGTGGTGCTTCGCTTTTCTAGGTATTAAGCAGGACTGCTTCACTTGTTTAGTGCTTTTCTAAAGGAGTGAGTATGGTGGCTGTTAAGTCCTCCGAGGGAGGTAGCTTTTTAATGAAATCTTAGTGAGCAAATGTGGATTACATAGTTCTCATTTTCTCTTCATCAATCCTTTGAAAGTGACTTGATAAACCAGGGCTTGATTTATTGGCGCCAGTGACCCACCCCAATGTGAGATGATGAACGTGAATTCACTATAAATGGTATGAGTTTAAAAACCAAAAAAACCAAACCAACCTGCGATCCACCTTCCCTTCACTTTTCTGAAGTCTGTTTACTTTTATAAACCATTTTTTTGGAAGCTAATACCTGGAACCTGATGGTTAATATCTGCTCATGGAAGATAAGGTAATAAGTATAACTGATGGCGTGAAAACAGCTAATATTAGATCACACATGTAATCTAGCTCAGCTTTGGATATTCTGCTGAGAGCCGAGAGGAAGTCTGCTCATTCTGAAAGTAAATGGTGTTTCCTTTCTCCATGTGCGAGCTGGGACCTGGGCTGTGGGACAGGGGCATCTCCAAGCTGCATGATGGGAACTGGCCAGTTTTATCCGTGTGGGTGGTATGCCTCAGATCCCACAAATCTACCCACAGATACAGGACAGAAATCGAGGCACAGTTGCTGTGTTGTGCTTGTGAGTGCTTTGGCTTTCCTTTGCATGCATGGCAGAAGTCTCTGTGTACATATGTAGTCTTGCTGCCCGTCCAGCTTTAGGCAGCCCCAGAATAAAGTTTCTGGAAAAAAATGAATTTAAAAAAAAAAGACAGCCACATTGGGTGATATTGACATGATCTGGGGGAAGGAAAAAACCTTCAGGTCCCACAGGGTATGTCCCTGGACTGTAAGGTATGTGGGAACATTGGGAGGAGTGACTCGAAGCTCCCTGAGGCCAGCGCAACAGCTTCCACTGCTTTTAAAGCCTTATCTAGATCTGACTGGGACAACTGTTTGTCCATCTGCAAGCCTGGAGGCATACAAACTCACTAGCTGGTGATGTGCCTGGGACAAAATCCTGTGCATGCAGGCAGAGCTTTTGGGCTTTAATTTTTTTTTCCCCCTGTCAACTGAATGTTGTTTCTAGAACTTCACCTTCCACTGAAGCTGTTTGCTCTGGGTTCCCAAAATGGGCATCTGCTTTATTCCAGTTAGGTAAAATGTTAATGCATTTCTTTATCAGTGTGAACAGTTGTTTTGGTTTTTTGTTAATTATTAAAAGCATCGATGCTTAAAAAGAAATCAGAGAGGCCCAGAAGAAAGCTGTGGATATGCCAGATAGCCTGTAGTAGCAGAGATGTTAATGTATGGCCTCTTGCTATTGTCTGCTCCAAGGGAAGAAGAATGGTCTCTCCGGGTGAGGGGGTGGGAAGATCTCTGCTTCTATTGATTCCCACTTGTAAATGTCCACATATTTACCCAGAGGGTAGGATATATTACAGTTAAAATGGTGGCAAAGAGAAATGACTGTTCCCTGTGGATTGGTATTGATCAGACATGCAGCTACCCTGTACTTATTTCTCCTCTTCTTCACACACTCTTTAGTCCTTTGTTTTTATTAGCATATTTATAATCAATATACATATTATTTACTATGACATATTAATAAGGCCTTTGAGGTGGGAAGATGCAGGGGCAGAAGCAAAGGGTAAGGTTCATCCCATTTAATTTATCTCCAGTGTAGACTTTAACATCTGCATCCCTTTGGGCTTCCTTTATTGGCCCTGTGGAGAAAGGCAGTTTGGTGTCATGATTTATGTCTACTATGTCTGCTTTAGAGGGAGTTGTAAGCTAATCACGCTCTTTCTCTCTGCTGATGGGAAGGCAGCCTGGATGGTTAGTTCATAGGCAGCCATCTAAAGTCAGGCGAGATCAGACCTGCTTGAGGTGTTGTGGTGACCACTGTCCACTCTTGCAGTGTAGCTGTGCTAGCACTGGTGAAAGAGAGGAAATCCCCTTTCTCAGTAGCAGTCACATGTCACCCACACCGCCTGGGCACAGCAGCCTGGCTCAGAGAAAGCCCTGTTCTCTGCAACGGAGATCTCAGGGCTCAGTGGACCCTGCCATGCTTAAGCAAAGGTTTGGCTACTGGATCAGTTAATATCTTTCTTATATCAAGATCATCCTCTGAACGCTAGTTTAATTTTTCTCTTTTTGATATGTGGTATTTAACCTGTTGATATTTTTGGTGCTGTAGGTTGCTACATACAGGTTCTTTGTGATTCAGCCAGGAAACCTGCTTTGGGTTGGAACACTAGATGTACGACCTCTGTAGAAGCGCCTCTTTCCATCTCTTCTGTAAGTTCAATGAATTCTGCTAATAGACTTACCAATGCTGAAGTCTCAGGCACTAACGGTGCAGCTTCAGTTTCTTGTAGCCAGTAGTCATTGGCCAGTTGTCCAAGGGGCTTCAGTGGAGTTGCTCCACTTGAGGCACCTTTGTTGCCCGCTCCTGCCTTCTTGCTGGGGCACTGCTTGTGTGCCAGCCTGCTAGGCTCCCGAACATCCAGGTAGCAGATGTCCCTGAAAACAAGGCTCAAGCAACTTAAACTAGGTACTAAAATTGGACCATATCTGGAAATATATTCTCCATAGTAGTGCACCGAAATTTGTTTTTCTCTTTCAGTTTTCTATAGAGATATCTTACTCTCAGCTGTCCTGTTGAAGGAAAAAAATTTGTATTGATTAAAAGGCAATTTTCTATGGGCCTTTGATGGAATTACCCACTTACACTTGTCAAAAGCAATCAAAATAAGGGGAATAAACTGTGTTGGTTACATGTAAATGATTTGGTCCTCTGGAGGCATTTCATCAAATAAAGCTGAGGATCGAATTAAATAGTGATCTAATTAAGTGGCAGACATGGGAACCCAAAATGCAGCCTTGGCAGGTGTTAAACTCTGTGTATGTGTGGAGATGAGGGGCATGAATGAACACTTAACAGAAACGTTGTTTCTGAAAGCTTGAGGGTTAACGTTTTTGTGGGGACAAGGCTGACCACATCCATGCAACCTGGGTGATACTGGAGGCCCACCCTGGGAGGCACTGGGCTTGTTATCTGCCCCAGCATGGCTGTGGCCTTGCTTGCATCTCACGCAGACATATCCATGCCAGGTTCTGCTGCATCCTTTTGTATTGGGACTGCCCTTTGGGGATGCTCTGGGAGTACAAGGATGGACAATGGCTGATCTCACTGGTAGGAAGTGGAGGTGAGGTGCTTAAACTGGTAAAAATGTCTGGTATGCATCCAAAGGTGTGGAGTGGGGCAAATCAAAAAATTTATAAGCCCATACACTTAAAATGCTTGGCCCCAGGAAGGCTGAAGTCCTTTCCATGCTCACAATCAGGCCTTAATTCATCCCATTGCAAAACACATAGCGTTGTTCTCATGGAAGAGGGCAAGTTTGGGGCCTGCACGTCCAGTTTTCCTGCAAATTAGTAGCGACTGGCTGGGTTTGCTTCTGCATTCTGTATTTTTAACCTGACTTTTTGTCTGCCAGCCAGAATTCATCCTGCCCTGTCGCCAAATGTCATCATCCCCTTGTGGTTAACTTGCTGCAATTCATGAAACACTTGGCTGCCATAAATAGTTACGTGCAGAGGTTCTTCCGCAAGCGGAGCGGGCAAAAATTCACAGGCAGCGCTGCTAGGCACTCGCACACTAACATGTCCACCAAGAGAAAGTTGACCCACTTCTGCAAATAGATAACTCCTGGCAGAAAAAGTAACACTGTCTCAGAGAATCTGTCTTTCCCTTGCCTACTGAATTGTGAAGCAAAAAAAGAGCCAGCTCCATCTTCTGAATTAACAGCAATGTGAGCATAGTACTCCCCTTTGAAACGAGAGTGTGTAAATCAGCCCTTGATCTGAGGAGGGCTTAAAATGGCCACAATTGATTTGTGGGGTTTTTTTTCTTTTTTTTTTTTTTTTTCCCCCCAAAATAACAAGTGCTTTTGTTTGTGAATGAGGTGTGTGGAGTTCAGGTCTCAGCTGCTCTTAGGCATTAGGAAACATTTATCACCATGGCAATTGAAGGCTGCTGTACAGGTTATTTTGAACACTTTTCTCGTGATTCATGTCTAGGCTAAGACCATTTATGCCAGGTTACTTCGGACCCCGTGCATTCAGGCATATGTATACTCTTCTCTCCCTTAATTTGCTTCTTGCCTTAGTATTTCCCCCTCTCTGGAAGCTCATTGCTTGTCCTGACTTCTTACCTCTCTGGGCAGTGGCGGTGCCAAATGTTCACCTTGCTCAGGAACTCTCCTCCTGCAAAGGGTCTTTGTGAACGATGGTCCTTGTGAAGTAGATTACAGGTTATTTATCACTTAGATTTAAGGCTGGGACACTCCAAAGCACTGTGTTAAGTGCTGTCAGTATTGTGGCCATGTCACCTGGCTTAGCAAGTGGCTGTAGATCCTCCACTTCAGGGATCTTGTGGTGAGATTGAAGTATTTTATCTTATCGTCTGCATGGGCTTCTACAGGCTCACAGGACAGGATCTCTCCTGTTTGCCTGGGGTGGGTGTAGTGGGAGAGGGCTGTGGTGTCTGTAGCGGAGGGAGCACTGACAGCAAGTGCTGGGCTAATTGCATCAGGGCTTTGGCCAGCTGTAAGCTGCAGTCACAGGAGTGACACGCTAGCTGTCTTATGTGGTTGTGTCAACCCTAACTTGCTGGCAGAATTAGTTCAATCAAAGCTGGAGTGTTCTGAAAAGCCCTTCAGATGTTGCTTCGTCCCTCAGCTCTGTGCAGTGATGCTTGGGACTGGAGGCTGCTGCCTTTCCCCCATTTCATCCCCAAACCACTCTGCTGCTGGGGTTTCATTTGCATGCCAGGGAGTCAACGGCATCTGAATGTTTGTGGAAGATGGAGTATGTAATGTGTAGAGCGAATGTATGGAGCAGGGCTCGGGCTGGGACACAAGAGGAGATACTTTGCTGCTGGCTCAGTCTCCAGGGCAGTAGGATGCTTCAGGGTTGCCTGTGCCTGGGGGCTTGGCAGCTGTGTCTGACCTGCTCTTGCCTTTCTGGGACAATGCAACGGGGTGACATGGTACTGAGAACACTGCTTGAGTGTGGTGGGGAGGGCTGTGGAGTGGGCACTGCTCTGCCCTCCTGCAGCAGAAGACCTGTGGAGAAAAAAGGAGCGGGCAAAAGGACCACTCGTAGTAGAGCAGCAAAACCAAACCATTATTCAGAAAAGAAGAAAAAGTAAGCCTTACAGCATTTCCAGTCCCCAAAGCTTAATATTTCTATGGAAACCAATGCAGCAGGAGTCTTGCTGTCAGTCTCTGATATAGTGGGGTTGACTAGATTTTAAAAATGTTTGTCCTTCCCCACATCTTCCATCCTGGATCATCTGAAGACAGGTTGCTGAGTATCACAAATAAAAGGTTAAAACCTGCATTCCTGGTTTTCGACTCTTCATTAAGTGCTAAGCAGTCTCTGGAGGGTTGGCATCCATTTTTCATCTGCAGGTTTTTACTTGCTAAGGTACGTTTCATTCACTCTATGACACTTCCTGATAATGCTTTGTCCTATAAATGCCACTCCTGTGACACTGTGCTCCTTGAAGGATAGCTGTGACTTTGTATCAGGCTGTGGACAGTTAAGTGGTGTGGTACATCTCAGTGCCCAGTGAAGTTACTATGAGCATGCTATTCAACTTGGAGTTAAGACTTTGATTCTCTACACTTGCTTTAGTCTTTTGTTCAGAGGAGATCCATAATATCTTTAATCTCCAACAATGGACATAATCTGGCCAATTTAGGTTATAGTCTGCTTGATTTTTGTGTAGCCAGAGGACTACCCCTGGTTATATACACACAGCTATTTACTGTTGTCATGATGATGTTTTCACTGGTTTCCCCCCATCTTTGATTTTAGTAGGATCTACTAGAAAGGCTCCAGGACAACCTACATAGAAGTCCACTGTTCTATGGCAGACTAGCATTGTCAGTTGCTAGCAAAGCATCAGTAATAAAAATTAACTCATTTTGGTTGTTACTGAATCTTTCAGTTCCTAACAAAGGTGTTAAGAAAATCTTATTTTTATGTACAATCTTAAAGCACTTTTGTGTTGTACAGTATTGTTTTGTCTTCCTGGTTTCCTTTTCTTATATCCCTTACTGGGGTTTGCAGTCTCATATTTATATATTTCCCAGCAGCTGAATATAACTTTGATCTATGCTTTGTATCTGCGAAGCTTTTAATCCCTTTTCAGTGAGTTAAAAGCCTGTTTGCTGTTGAATGTGATATGTAGTTATAGGTTATATGATCTTCACGAGTGGCTCATGCATTGCACAAAGATGGCATATTGTGAAAAGCTCAGATAAAATGTCCCCTTGTTAGTTTTCCTGATTGCAACTCAAACCCAGCATGGGAGTGAGTCAATCGTTTGCTTCTGTGCAGACTGCTGATATACCTGTCCTTTGCTGTTATGTATACCTATACACTTACTTGCTTTATTTCAATTATTCATTCATTTCTTTGTGATGTTTATTTGTGAGGCTGCAAACCAGTTGAGAATTTCAGACAGTGCAGCAGGTTTTCTGTCTTCCAATTCTGCTACCATTTGTGGTGTTTTCCTTTTTCATCCTCTTAACTGCTCTTTACATCTCTTAAAAGATGGGGATCAGTTTTTAAAGCCTGCACGTTTATTCCTCTTCTCATGTCTTGAAACATGATAATGTATGCCTTGTTTGTGGAGATCTTTTCTGGAGATGCTGCAGGTTCCACCTCAGGAAAAATAATGATTTCTGCAGCTCTCGTCCTCCAGGCCATGTTGATGTAGGTGTGTGTATGACTGTATTCAACCGTCTTCTGAAAGTTGTTCTTTTTGAGGTTTTGGTGTAGCTATTTACTTTTTTGGGTTCTGAGCAGTTTGTCTTCTGACCTCTTGTAAAAATAGGTCCTCTTTTAAGAGGTCAGTTAAGACTGTCTTGTTTCAGGTGTAAGCTTTAAAATAACAAAAAAAATTATGGATGGTTTTGCAATTTAAAGCACTGGATTGGGATGCAGATTTGGTGTCCTTTCTCACTGTGACATACCTTTCTCATGTACTTAGGTAAATGATGTGGTCTGTGATTCTTTTTATAGAATTAGGATAATATGTTTCCTTTGTCTTCTCCAAGTTTCTTGTGGTTCACTGGGTCATTTATAACATGCTTGTACAGTGCTCAACAGAATTAGACCCTTACCTCAGATGGGGCCTCTAACCATTGCTATGATACCAGTGATAACAAACAACACAGGTTTTGAGTTATAATGAGCTAGCAAGGAAAGAGCAGCCTTTATAGTAACTCCAGACATTTGTAATTCCCAGTTTTGGAGTTGCTTCAAATCCTGTTTCAACTTTACTGGGATAAAAGCATTTTACATGTTGGAGTGCTTCTTTCTGCAATGTATATACATCTTGGGACTGCTGGATGATTAAGTATGGACAGTCTCCAGCCAACTGTGAAAAATATAAATTTGTCAAATAATAATTCTCCCAAATGAGAAGACAAGGAACAAAATAAGATTAAGAGCAGTGTTTGCCTCTTCATGGCCAGAGACAAGTGCAGAAAGATGCTGCTACTGTCACAGCAACAGGTACCTCGGTATCTTTCAGAGAGTGGAGACAGCATTTGTTATTTCATCTCAACTGATCTTCATTGCCCAGTTGAGTATCATATTATATGTGTGTATTTATATCTGACAGCCTAGTGCAGTTTTGGCTGAGGTGAAGAATCACAACTGTGAAGCAGACGGGTCCTTGTTGTCACGTTGCCCCCCATGTCACTGCGAAGCAGCGGTGTCTTTGTTGTAATTGCTGAAGACACCTTTCCTCTTTCCAATTAAATTCTTACCTGATCCCTCGATTGCTCTATTTCTGACAGTGATAATTTGGTAACTCCTAACAAGCCCTGACTGAAAAGTCATCAAAGTCAGTTTTGGGTGTAAACCCAATGTTTCTTAACCACCTTGGGTTTTTATTCTCATTTGCGTAGTGAAATTTCTAGGGAGGATGTATTTGTCAGCATATCACCGAATCGTTAGGAGGGTGACAAGACCGAAGTAACTCTTCCTAGGCAATTATGTATGAAAGATTGTCAGTATGAGTAGTATGGGAAGTTAAAAGCCTTAATTTTCATTTGGAATTGAAACCCTAATGACTTTTCACTCCCACAGCTCATAAAGACCTTGTTTCAGCTTCAAGTTGACCAAGAAAAAGGGGAGGGGGGAGGATTTTTTATTGCAGACTTTTTTTGTGAAGGATTTTTATGAAAAAGCAGATTTATGAGTCACTGTTCTTTGTATAAAAGATAATTACTGGAGTACGAACCTCAGAAAAGTGACATTTTATGACTTTGCCGTTAGCCACACAGTGCGAGCTTTTGCTTTTTCTCTTTTCAATTAGTTAAGTTAAACAACATCTTGGTTTGAAAGGACTAATTATATTCCTGTTTGTTGTTTGCCTTATACACTAAATGTTTTCTCTATATAAAGCTAGGCAGTAGGGAGGGGAAGAGAAAGGATCACCCTAAATAAATGCTATTTAATTATTTAAAATGATGGGTGTAGATCCTGTGGGGTTAAGTGGATTGTTGTATTCAGTCACATCCATCACTGGCATTGTAGTAAGGAAGAGAAAGTGGATCACACAAATCCTTTTGTTAACCCTAGGAGCATAATTAAGTTCCTCTGGAAATTTGTTCTTTAAAAACACATTCCGCTAAACTGCGCTGTTGTTTAATCTATACTTAAATGTAAAGCTATGTGTTTATCTGCTTCTGTGTGTTTTGCTGAGTGTTTTTTTTTCTATAAGCAAAGGGAGCATTTCATAATGCTGTAGCATCTGCGTAACGCAAGTGAGAAGTGAGGGTTGGTGTGTACATAGAGGTGGTGTGTGCTTTGTCTCTGCAGCAGCAGGTCAAGAGTTTGCATAGTGGCAGGTGATTCGGAGCATCTCCATTTTTGGGGATCCACCTGAGATACCTGAAGGGCATCTTCTGTTCAAAGGACAGGTGCTCAGCGTTTTCAGAGTATTAAGTATTCTGAATATGATTCAGACTTTGCTCTTGGAAGTATCTGAGGTGACTAGCTAATTTTCTTGGCCATGTACTTGGCTGTGTATTTGAGAAAGCATTGCTGCAGAGCTGGAAATGCCCTCTGTCCATGGACAGTGTACGTCCAACAAGCTTTTGATCCCACAGCTGTGGAGGCAAGTCTGCTCGAAGTCCTGCAAGGTGAGGAATGGATCCTGAAAACAGCAGCTGATGCAGCCGTGGGAGAGGCCTCTATGTTTCCTTTCAGCCTGTATAACATCTTTGCCAGGCTGGCCTGGGAAGGTTTCTGATGGAAAATCTGCTGTCCTGTCCTTTCATTCTGCCTTATTTTTTTTTTTTTTTTTTTTGGCAGTTCAAAGTGAGGCAAATGCAATGTTTTTGGGAAAGACTTGACTCTGGCCCTGTAAAAGGAATGTTGTCTAAAGGGTAAAACTCCCTGACTGTTATGTTTAAGCATAGCGGTATTTGAATTTGACCTTTAATTTTTAAATGAGAGTTTTCATATCTGGATTTAAACCAAAACCATATCAAACACAAAGGGACAGGGTTGTTCTGTTGAAAACATCTGTAGAGCTGGAGGGAAGGGCTGGGAAGTGTGGAGTGTGTGGCCTGGCATGGGGAGCTGTGGAGGTGCCGACCTCCTGGACCTGCTGCAGGAGGGTAGAGAGTAAGAGGGCAGTTCAGAGGAGGAGAACTTCTGTGAAGCTCTGCTGAAGCACTCAAGCAGCCCTTGTGCTGAGGTGGGGGAGAGATGTCTTCATGGTGGGTGAGGGGTGGGCAGCAAGACTAGCCTGTCTAGCTCAGGATGGAGTTGGAGACCGCTGCAAAGGGGTGAAGCAGCAGCTTGAAGGAGGAGATGAAGTAAATTAGTCCAAAGATGTGGTTTGGGAGCTAGCTATTATTTTTAACAGACGATTTCATTGAACTGGATTGAACTCCCTCCAGCACAGCATTGATGATGGTGCCTGGAGCTATAAAGATTGTATTTTGATCAGCAAGTCAAAAGCAAGTCTACCACTAGTTATGAATACATTTTCAGAACTGCAAGCAAAGGAGATCCCAGAATAATAATGGGCAGGAAAAGTTGCCTGAAGGAACCAGTTTCCTTGATAAATGCTGGAGGAGGTGTAGACCTGAACTTTGCACTCCTTCCCATCTCAGCTTTTTAAAAATGTGCAAACAGATCTAGTACCCGAGTTTTGAACCTGTTGAAATCCTGAGCAGACATAACGCAAGATGGCAGGAAAACCAATAATGGTTCAGTTGTAGATGTGTGGGATAAATAAAGAAAAAAGTGCACGTGTGTCCTGTGCTGTATATTCTTGACCCATTTGGTTATTCAATGATGAAGTCTGATCTGTATGTTTCAAATGACAGATCTGGGTTCTGAAGTGCTTATGATTAGGTTAAGACACTGTAGTAAACCTTAATGGTGCATGAAAAGCTACTGCTGGATTTGCAGTAATACGTAGTTTGCTGCCTTAGAACAGCATGGATAATACTTTATGGTTGTATAACTCCTTCCAGACAAGGAGTCTAGGAGTGCTTTATAAACGCTAATGAGTTCGGCCTCATAGCATATTTATAAGCCTGAGAAGTATCATTATTCCCCTTTTTTATGGTTTGGATGTTGACTAGCCTAAGTATGCAAAGAGCTGGCAACAGAGCTTTCATCTTCCAAACCTTAGTCCTGGGCCTTATCTGGAGGACTCGGTAGGCTTTCTAAGTGTGTCTGAGGCATGCTCAGAAATTTACTGCAGATTCAATCCAGCAAAAGGGTTGTTTTTTTCAAACCTCTGGGTGTCCATTGTAAAGCAAAAGGCATTGTAATTAGACAGTAATTTCTTGCTTGCTTTTTCGTTCTACAGCAACAGAGAGTGAAGCTAATCCTCTACTGGAATGAAATCACTTTGGGCATTATGAATATTGTTTCCTTGACCAGAACAAAGCTAATGTGAATGAAAACTCCTGTTTTCTTTACATGGGAGTTGCAGGTGGGTAAGGAATGTGAGGTCAGCTGGGATTGAGAGCAGATAATTGTCTGTGTCAAAGGGCAGTGAGGGTGATGCCTGTGAAAAACGCCTTGCAAAGTAGGTGGGATCAGGCACTAGGATGGGCAAACACAGATTTTTCTTTAGCAGCTCCTTCAGATGTTCATCCGAGAATGTCTTCATTATTTGTACAGATTTATATAGCAGGATGTTCTGCAACATGAACACTGTGTGGATTGTAGATAAATTTTACAAATATTTTGTGTGTGAATTCAGTGTTTGGTGACAACTGCCAGAAAGACAGTTCTACAGGGTTAAGTACCTCTTTAGCTGTAGGATAAACATATGCAAGCAGACATTTCACATACTGCTTTCACACTCCTAACCTGAAAAGCTGCTTCCAGATCTCAGTGCTTTTTCATGGACTAGAGACCAGTAAGGATCCCGATGAGGAGTCTGTTCTAGATGTGGAGGTGGTGATCTTCGTGATGTGGCCATGCATCTGCTAGCAGAGTTGGTTGTTAGAATGAACAGCTTTTGTGATCTCAGATCACAGAATCATTTGAGTTGGAAAGGACCTTTAAAGGTCATCTAGTCCAACCCTGCTGCAATAAGCAGGGGCTCTTCAACTAGACCAGGCTGCTCAGAACCCTATCCAACCTGGCCTTGAATGTTTCCAGGGATGGGGCATCTACCACCTCTCTGGGCAACCTGTTCTAGTGTTTCACCACCCTCATTATAAAAAATTTCTTATATCTAGTCTAAATCTACTCTCTTTTAGTGTAAAACCATTATCCCTTGTCCTATTGCAACAGGCCATGATAAAAAGTCTGTCCTCATCTTTCTTATAAGCCCTCTTTGAAAGACTGCAATAAGGTCTTCCTGGAGCCTTCTCTTCTCCAGGCTGAACAACCCTAACTCTTTCGGTCTTTCCTCACAGGAGAGGTGTTCCATCCCTCTGATAATTTTTGTGGCCCTCCTCTGGGCCCCCTCCAACAGGTTCATATCTTTCTTGTCCTGGGACCCTGAGACCTGGACACAACACTCCAGGTGGGGTCTCATGAGAGCTGAGTAGAGGGGGAGAATCGCCTCCCTCAACCTGCTGGCCATGCTCCTTTTGATGCAGCCCAGGATACAGTTGGCTTTCTGGGCTGTGAGCACACATTGCTGGCTCATGTCCAGCTTTTCACCCACAAATATTCCCTCTTGGCCCAAGGTGGTCAAGCCAGGAGACTAAGGGGCTCCTGAAGCTGTTTTTTGAGCTCCAAGTTGGGTGGGAATGGTGACTGTAGTGGAAGTTCGGTGGTGAGGATTGGAAACAGGAGAACATACCTGTATTTTCAACATTATTTTTATTAGAAAAGTCTTGGGGAATTTCCTAGGAAGGTTTACATGTTGTTTATTATTTTGTTGGCACGATGGAAACTGTAATAATAAACTAGTTGGCACCTGAAAAAAGGTACAGATTTTCTTTTTTTCAGAGGCAACTTCTTTGTTTACTCTCTGTCTTTCCACATGTAGATCAGACTTGTCTCAGATTTTGAGATGTTAGAAGGCCATTTTTTTGAGGCTTTTTGCATCCAGTTAGCTGAGTTATACCAAGCGTGAATTTGGCTCGTGGTCTTCTGCTATGTGGTTTATGACCATGTGAACATGAAAAGTGTTGTTTGATTTCTAGCAAATTGATGCCAAGCATATGAATGGCAGCTGGGGTCATAAGCAGAAGGAAGAAAAGATTTGAACTGTGTAGTAATGGATGTTACTCAAATCATTTTGGGAAGACAATCTCTGGGACATCAGTGTTCCCTTCTACCATGACATCCACAGACCCAGAGGTATGAGAGCTGTACTACACTGCGTGTTTTGGCACTGAAATTGTGTTCAGTGTATTGCTGCACTTTGGATATGCATCTCGCTGAATTAAGTAGCATTAAAGCAGCTGGCTGCTTCATATGACTGGTCTGTGTTTTTAGTCTGATCCTGGTATATTAAATGCTATATTGGCACCTTCTTCCTTATCTGGCTACTTCTGAAATGCAACATAGCCTTAGCTCTTCAGTGCAGAACAAATGCTGTTTGTTCATGCCTAAAAATAACAAACTTGAGGTGATTAGCAAGAGTTTTTGGCAAGTTATGCAGATACAGAGGGTGTTTCAGTTATGCAATGTGGCAACGTTGCAGAGCCAGGAGTTGGAGAATCCTATAGAGAGGCTCTTAGTTGACTGTTCAGTGCTTAATCTTTCTGATACAGCCCATAATGTGTAGTGAAAGATCTAGGTAATACAAGAAAACAGTTATTTATCTGGTATTAGCCTACATAAAACGTTTACATTGAGCAGAAACTAGGCCAGAATACTATTCTTTTGTAAATGGTGATGATTTGCAACCTGATCCAAAGTCTTTTGAAGTCAAAAGAGCCTTTGTAGTTCCTTCAGTGAATGGACTTTGGACCCTGGACTTTGGCTTAGTGGACCCTTTGGACCTCTGGCCTTCTGCTTAGTACTACAGTCTATGTGGAATCAGTGTTCTCATTGCAAAGAGGAAGGTCTTAGTTTAAAAAGAAAAAAAAAACCAAACAACTTTAGCCCCACCAAGCACTCAAGCAAACATACCAAATAAGCAGAGTGCAATTAATATCATATTTGTAACAAACTCTCAGGTTGGATAGATTTCAGTGCCTCCTTATGAAGAATAGCCTGCCATGCCTGCTTTTCTGAATCCCTGCTTTGCTAGTGATGCACAAGGTGTTTTCCTGATGATTTATTATGGTAGGAGCTACACACTAATCCTTGGTAAATAGATTTATACATGTGACACTACTGAATAGGAGATTTATACTGGTTGTGCTTATTATCATATGATATTTCACTGAAATCAATTACATATCTGCTTCTACTCTTTAAATGCTAGAAAGGTTTCACAATATTACTATCTTCTTCTGCTCAGCAGAGCCTGTCAAAGAGGCACTTTCCAATGTGATGGATGGGGTTTGCAGGTGGCATTGTCCCTGGTAGGCCTGGCTGTATGAAGGAAGCTGGGTTTTGGCTGTTAGCAAGACTTGTAGTACTGTTATGCTGCAGGTCTTTTAGAAGTTGAGCTTAACCTTGTCAGCTGCCTGAGCTCTTCCAGAGTTCTGCATTGCAGAACTGACTTGATCTTACAGGCTGTTAGTTGGGAAGATCCTTGTAACTCCTACAGGTCTTAGAGGATGTGTAGCTCTTTCCACTCGAATTTAGTGTAACGTATTTTTACACTGGCAGAAGATCAGAATATTTTCTCTGACATTAGGAGAATGATTTAGATTTTTATTAGCTAGTATTTTTCACCTAGTTTCTTTGGCACAGATTCTACTATTTACTGCTGCTTTCTGCTACATTTTTAATCAGAAAATGTTCTCGTTAAACTAAAATAATTTCTTTCTCCTTTTGGAAATCAATATGATTGATGTACAATCTTTCCAAAACAGTGGCTGAAAGCAAGGGGATCTACTAGGTATTTTACTTAGTATAGATATTTTGGGAGACACCCTGGCTGCACTGAGGTCTGTGGCAAAACTTCCCTTGTCTTTGGAAGGACTAGGATTTCCTTTATTTTCTGTTTGCCTGTAACTTTTCATTCCTGGCTAGTACATATTACATCTTTAATGATTTCATTTCGAAGTGGCTTTCAGAAACCGTGACTGTTTCCGTCCACGGTCAAGCCCTGTGTGGCTGCACCCTTGTGCTCTGAGACCTCATTCATAAACATCTCTCCAAACACGTCTCTTTATCCCATGTCCAGGGATGCGAGAGAATCCCAAACAATAGCGAGGCTGAAACAAAAGCAGCCATTGTGGAGGGGACGCTGGGGTGGGAGTGCGGAGGGGCCCGGGAGCCTCGGCGAGCTGGGACCATTGTGCCCATAATTGGATTTCTGCTGGCGGTGGCTAGCCGGTGGGAGCGGGACCTGCCGCGGCAGGCATGCCCACTGCAATAAACCTGGCAATGATTGGAGGAGGCGGATGACCTTTAAAGCTTGTGTTGCTGAGCGAGACCTAATGCAGTACAAATGCACCAGGTTGCAACTTTATTAGTGATTAGACACAGAGATAAGCCTCAGCACATTGCCTAATCTGCAGAGCCTAATTCCAGGCATTGAAGCCAGGGATGCTGATGCAGACTGTGTGTCCATTCAGTCTGAGTGAGCCAGAGAGACTGCAGACAATATGACAGGGAGATTCTGGATAACCTGGGTCTAGAGCAGATTCTGATCAGCCTCTGCTGTCGGGGTGCTGGGACAGGGAGGCAGGCACTGAAAGTGTGGAACTGGAGAGAGAGTCTTACAATTGTCTTCAAACCCAGCGTTAACTTCTGTGGTGGCTGCTCAGAAGAGTATTCACAGTGAGCAAGGTTTGGTCCTTCCTGACAAAGGCTACAGCCCAAAGCAACTTGTCAAGTGGAGTCAACTTGTCAAGGGTGAAACAAACTTCCATATTTCCATTTTTCCATCTGAGACTGTTCCTGGGTGCTCTGGAGCTATTCTGAGTTCTTCTCATCTTCTTCTGGACAGGTTTTCCTTTCCTGCAGCCCAGGGTAAAGGCGTAGATGGGTTTGGTCCATGCTGGATGTTTTAGGCTGTGGCTGAACCCTACTGTCTGCATGAATGGTGGTAGAAAAATGTTAAGAGGATGCAAGCAAAGATGAATCACTATAGGCCAAGGGTTAAGACAGCACAGCAAGTATGATGCTGTGGTATGCTCTGTTACTGGAATTCCTCCAAGGATTGATCTTTGAGGAGCTTTGGCCTCACAGCATGCTGCAATGTGCTGCTTGGTGCCATCCTTTAAACATAATATGGGAGCCTCCAGTTGGATCATTTACAGATCTTGGTCTGTGTTACAAGTATATGTATTGAAATGTTTGGCAGATTCATGCTGCAAATCCAGACAAGCCCATGCAATCTTAACTTTTAAATCTATGGCTTGGAAATCTGCCTCCGAGAGCCACTGCAAACTTCCTTATCCTGGACTCTTTTGGGTGGCATCTGCTTTGTCTTCAGACCCATCCTGACCACCACACAAATATGATCAAAGAAACCAGCTTGCTAATAGCCATGCCCTCTTAACTTTGTCAATCAGAGGAGCTCTTTTTGACCTTTGTTGGGGCAAACTGGTATTAAATTAATCCTACCTGATCTCTGTAGTGACAGGGTGACCTTTTTTTTTTTTAATCTTGTAAAATGATGTTAAAGTTACTGCATCTCACTGCCTCTGCCCCTTGCCTCCAGGCAAAACCCATTTGGGATTTCTGCTTCTCTTGCTTCTCTGGTTTTCTCTTAGCCCTTCATAATTGTGTTTTGACTTGTATTTTGGAACACGTGGCTCTGTATTTGGGGGTGAGAAGGGGTGAGAAGCTTCATTTGCTGTAAGAGAGGTATCACTGGGATAACATTTACCCCCAAGAGGTGGCAGGTCCCAGAAATTTCCTAGAAGAAACCAAAACCTTGTCCTTGTGATGTTAAATTCTCCAGTTTGTTCAGAGGTAGTTTGGAGATGTTAAATTTTCTGATGGTCTGTTCAGAACTGGGTAGTGATCTGGCCAAGGCCAGGTTGTAGGTGAGACCTCAGTAAGTCCCAGGTCAGTGCCCCAGTCCCTGGGAGAGCACCTTGTTGGGCTACTGTATCAACTTCCTTGCAGCTTTGCATTGTTTTCCCTTTTATCACCCAGCCAGGGCTTGTTGTCTGTCTTTTGCCTCCAGAGTTTTGGAGAGGAGCCACTGACTTACCTTTCTCTTCGAGGAAGCTCTGTATTAACTAGTCCTTTCCTCTGGCTAAAAAGGTGTGAATCTGAAGAGGAAGTTTCTGTTGCTTTGAGCCAATCTGGGACTGGGCCTGATTTTTTGAAGTCAAAATCTGTGAGGAACAAACAACAATACTAACTGCATGTCTGGTACTGGGTGGCATGTCCAGGGCCATTTGGGCATCTTCCCTGCAGGTATAAAATGTATATTATTCCACCAGCTTTGTGTTTCATGCATCACCTTCCCTCAGGGTAGGATTAAACTTAGTTCTGGGAATACTTGAGGAGGTGAAGCAGGAGCTAAAGTACGGGGAGGTTGCTCAGTCCACACCCCTCCATTGCTTGTGTGTGGTGGGCAGTACGTGTGAAGGTTTCCTGGACGGATGCAAATTTTGGCTTTGCACATCTGCTGGTTTTGTTTTCTGCTTGCACCTGATGCAGCCAGAGCAGGCTTTGCTCCAGAGCATTGTTACTGCTGCAGTAGACAACTCCTATGCCATACACTTCAGCTGGAGCTAATTAGGGTAGGATTGGACCTAAATCCTTAAGAGAAGCCTAAAGCCTTATGCAGCATAAGAGGGGAACTCCTGGTTTGCTCTGTTGTCTTGAAAGGTGGTGGTGTGACTTCTTTCCCACCCACTTCCGTGGTGGTAAGGTGGTAGATAACTTGTATTTGCCTTGTGAGGGAGAGTACATGTCTTGGAAGGAGGGTCGCTGAGCTGCCTGCTCTTCACTGCCTGCCTGTATCCCCTCTCTCCAAGCCGGCAGTGTTGCAGTCCTCTGCTGCCCAGCCCCTTACTCACCTGTGGCGATGGGGGCTCCTGGGGTGCGCCATGGGGCCCAGGGAATACTTTATTCACTAATCTCCAGACAGTGTGGCCTTAGTTAAATAAATCTGTGCCTATAGGCAGCTTTCTGGGGCTCATTACAATACTAATTCAGTTGAATTCCTAATTAGAGACCAGTGGTTTTGTGGGAGTATTGGAAGCTGGTGTAACGTTCTTGGGGTGGAGAAATCATCCACCAAAAGCTACTTTTTGGGGACAGAGGCTGAAATGAGATCAGAATATAAAAGATGTCTTTAAAATACAACAATTATTTAAAATGTGTTATAAAGATGGTGTATTACTTCAGATCAGCCAGGGTGCGGAATGAGTCTTTTAGTTGACTTTTTGTGCAGAATCAGCAAGAGAACTGTGTGAATGCATCCATAGATGGAGAGGTGTCTCTGCCTTGAAATAGTAGGGAGGACAGTTTCCAAGCCCAAGTCCAGTGTTATTGCTCTGGATTAGGTGAGAAGGCTGCTTTACATAATTTGAATTAAGATTAAATAAAGATAGCATTCAAAAGAGGGAGAGAATCCAAAACAAGCCCTGCCTGATGCCACAATAGCTGTGAAGAAATCCCAGCAATATCCCTTTTTGACTATTCAGGGTCAAATATGTCCAGAACAAGTAGAACAATGATTACAACCCATGTATTTTAATTTTCTAAATTGGAAGAAGTAATCTGTCCACACTGTGCTCTGTGTCCTGGTTTAGGCTCATGATCTCTTCTATTTATATTGCCTCTTCTGTTCAAAAGGGCTATGTTGCAAGGGTTTAGTTCAGGGAGCGTTTGTGCACAGGGTTTTGTGTTGGTGTTGCACTCTGTCATTGCTCTAATGGACCTCTGGAGGAATGTGATACAATAGTTAATGCCAGCTATGCTGTTAAATAATAGCTCTTTCAGGAAGGAAGTGAAGAATAATTTATGTACAGGAAAACAGAGCAGGTATACAGAGGACAATAAAAATAGATAAGCTGTGATTTCATTAAAACAGTTGAGCCAGCTCCTATAGCAAAAAGCTGCTTGGCCTCTGTGATGCCTGCTGGTGCCCTGCATGCCACCAGCAGCGACAGCTCCCTGAGGATGGACGGCCAGGGCTCCAGGAGCTCGGGCGCTCGGGAGGAAACAACGCGGAGCAGACCAAAGCCCTGGAGTTGCTCGGCCAGCGCCGAGCACTGGCACATGCATGCATCCAGCAGCCCAGATGTATGTGCGGATGCATTGCAAAAGTCCTGCACTTGTCAGGATTTCACAAGGGAAAGGGTGTTACCTCATAAGTACAGTTTTGGTGTGAGGGGCTGCTGGAACTTGCTTATACTGGGAATGGACTGTAAACTCTGACCTGCCTTTTGATTTTACCAATACATTTGGTCTTGTCTACATAGATTTGTGCATTAGGCTACTTAATTATCTGCTGGTCACTCTCAATTTCTGTTTGGTTAGCCTTCCTTTTTTATTTAAATGTAAATAAATACTGATTGAATAGATGGGGCCCCATCTGAGCTGGGGCTGAACAGGAGGCTGTGCCCCTGTGGGCTGCTCAAATAAACAGAGACCTTCTCAAGGGCTACCGGGAGAACTCCCCCACCGCTAATTTTAAAAGTAACGTATAAATCAAAGTGTATCTCTTGCTTTCCTCCCTTTGGCATTCCACTTTTGAGGGAAGTTTACTTTTGCAGTGCACAGCTGAAATGTCAGCTTTTGATTACTCCTTGCCTTTAGTCATAGAGATGTATTATTTAAGTGTAAATACATTTGCTTGAGAAGTGGTATCCTGTGTCTAAGCTGTTAGGAAGCGATCACTGTTTATCTTGTCAAAGAAACTTCTTACCCCGTCTGCAGGCTTCACCTGAAACCCCCCCTGAGCTCAGCCTCTCTCTTCCCATTTTACATGTGTGATGGGACCCCCCCAAAGCCTCCCAAGCAGGGAAGTCATGAAAGCAAAGAAATCCCAATCACATTCTTTTAAAAAAGAAGACCACCTACGTGGTGGGGCACCTGGGCACGTAGGTCAGCAGAGTACTTTGAGAATGTGAATTACCTGTGATGGGGCCGCAGTTTACATTCCCCTATGGCGGGGACCGGGGTAATGCTATCTGGTACCTGTGGCTATGGCACCGCTATCGCTTTTCTACTAAAGTTCAGATAGTAATTTTAAACCATGGGAAAACACTTTTTTTCTTTGAAGAGCATTGTTACATACTTGAAGTCTCCTCCCTTGTTCCTTTGCTGAATGCATCAGCCCTCGATCAGATTGTGTGGAGCCCAGGATTCCCCAGGTGGCCTGGGAGGGGGTCGCCCACCTCTGGGGATGGATGCACGGGGCACAGGGGGCTGGCATAATTTTTCTTCTGTGTTTGACTCATGTGGGCGTTCCGGTCTGTGTTTGTGGGGGCAGGAATGCGACAGACACATTTGAATTATTCTCAGATCAAATTAACCAACATTTTAGAAGAGGATTTTTACAAATTCACAAATTACAGTTATGTCAAGAAAATACTAATTGCCTGCAATTTTCCATCTACCCCTTCTCACCTCCCAGCCTCTATGTGTTCCCTCACTGAATAATATTCCACCTCTCCGGAAATGTAGTCAAATACCTACATGTGTTTCAATGGAAATGTCATCACAGTAAAAATGCTTAGTTTATGTACAGCCAGATGTTATTGGCACGGGGAAAATATGCACTTTAACAGATCCTTGGCTTAATAAAGAAGTGAAAATGATGCCTGGTATCTTAGGGTTGTTCTTGTTTTGGTTTTTTGTTTTTTAAACTATCTCTGCTCTGCTAGGGACAATGCAAATTCACTCTGAAGTACTTGCATTTCAATAGCACTGTCTTTTTTTTCCTCAATACTGGGATGAGGGAGATCTGATAATGCAGTCCAGGGTGGAAAACCTTGACAACTTGAGCTGTTAATATAAAACAACATACTCTGTTGCATTAAAATTTTTTTTTTTTTTTTTTTTTTGTGGCTTTTTCTTTCCTCGAGGCAAGAGCTGTGTTTGGTCATGACAAAGTCAGAGGGGGCGGGGAGGGGGGGCAGATTCGCTGCTGGTGGAATTGCACCTGTGATGAATGCATGCTACCCAGCCACAGATCCTTTTATAGATGTTATAAATATAAGGTCTCGCCTAGAAGGTGATGAGTGATGGTAGGAAGCGATTCTTGAGATTAGTGTAATATTTTTTTGAACCTTTCTGCCTTTTTTTCTGAGCCCCTGCAAACTGTTTCTACTAAACATATTTCCAGTCCCAGGGAGGGTAAGGAAATCCCTGGCAGCAGCCGGGTGCGTGGCAGGCGTGCTGCTTGCCCTCACGTTAAAAATAAACCCCCCAAACCCCAACAAAACTAGGGCTTGTCCTGCTCCAAACAAAAGGCAGGGCTGCAGGGATGGGTATGCCGAGAATCTGACCTCGGGAGTGCAAAGCCAAAAGGGCAGCGGCAGGAGCAGGGTTACAGCCATCCTGGTGCGGCAGCTTCCAAGCTGTTTATTCAGTTGCTGTTTAATTAAAAGCTGGGGCGGTTGCAGGCACATTGTTATTTATTTATTTGTGCTGGTAGAAGCTCTTTTCTCTAGGAAAGTTTTATGTTTCTGAGGGGGTTATGGCTTGAATGTTGGAGAAGCATGATTGCTTTTCTGAAGAATAACTTGTAGTATTGCTTGCTCTGTGGGGGCCTCAGCCCCATCTTCTTTGGTGGGCTTGTTCCAGTAATAATCTCACAGTCACAAAACTGAAAGTAATGTTGTTAAACTAGAATTAATTATAGTAGAATCATAGAATCATTTAGGTTGGAAAAGACCCTTAAGATCACTGCGTAAACCTAACACTGCCAAGTCCACTGCTAAGCCATGTCCCTAAATGCTGTATCTACACATCTTTTAAATACCTCCAGGGGTGGTGACTCAAGCACTTCCCTGGGCAGCTTGTTCCAATGCTTTACAACCCTTACAGTGAAGAAATTTTTCCTAATATTCAGTCTAAATCTCCCCTGATGCAACTTGAGGCCATTTCCTCTCGTGCTAATTATAAACATCATCTTCTAATGTGAAATAGATACTGAGAAGATGCTTTTGCCTGGTGTGGGAATATTGGTTCATGCAGTTTTCTTTCCCTGGTACAGACTCCGGTTTGAATTGTACCTTCTGCCATTTATGCCCCAGCCTTATTACTGCTGTTTGTGCTCCAGGGAGGTCAAAGGTCCAATCCAGATATCTGTGTGATCTAGGTTTAAATGCCTGGACATTCCCCAAAATGTGATAAGCTGATAGATTTTTTTCAAATGGGTAGAGTGCTGTTGATCCATTGATACCAGAGGATTTGTAGATATATTTTGCTTTTGTGCACCAAGCCCAGTAATCTTGATGTAATCCAAGACTTGATATTTTTTTTAGGTTTTCAGAAAGAATATCGAATTAAAATTCAATGGCGTTCTACTGTCTTTAATGATATCCAGGTGAAAAGTACAGGCAGGTAATTACACATAATTTTTCACATTTTTTTTCTGGGACAGACAACAATCTTCATATATACTAGGATGAATGGTGCAGAACAACTGAGCGTGCCTTAATTAATACAAATGTTAACTACTCTTACAAATAAGTCACATTTAAATGTCAAATACTTGTTATTCATTGACTGTGAGTAATTTTTCATGCTTACGTATGTGTGAATTAAGCATATGTTTTGAAGTTGTGAAGTATCCGAGGTCATAACTAAAAATGGTGATTGTGTATTGTTTGTTTGCCATCAAGAGTGAGAAGAAATTCTTGATCGCAGATGGTTTCTTGCTGCGTGGTGTTCAAAGGAGAGACGAGGTCTCTGAAGGGTTCACGTGGTGCTGTGGGACCTTCCTGAGTGCTGGAGTTTGTAGGTTAGGGCAGATTTTTTACTTTTCATTCTGAATTTCCTTGTTTGTACAGTCTGCGGTGAAACCATTGCTGCATGGATGTCCTTCCCAGGTGAAGTGCTGTGAATCCAGATACCTCAGTTTAAAAAGTGTGGGAGACAAAGTGGGGTCCTTCTGTTTGCTTTCCCTTTGTATTCATCAGTGTGTTTATCCTATTGCAAAAGGATCAGCAAAGAAATGGTTTCCAGCCTTTGCATTTGAATAGCCCATATATGGAAATAAGTGGCAGCAGTTTGAACCTAGCCGGGGCTGTGTTGGCTTCAAATTTTGTTTCCTGGTGGTGTTGCTCATTGTAGGCAGTACCAGTGACACTGCAGCCGGAGGAGCCTGCCCTGCTGCAGGCTGACACGGCCCTCAGCTGCTGGGTTGCTGGATCTTGCAAAGGGCAGAGCAGGCAGGGCAGGCTGCCTGTTAGCCCAGACTGCTCCAGCCCCTCACTGCTGGTGGGGACGCTTGCAAGAGTCCTTGGTGAGGATGATTGGAAGAGTCCGTATTGGGGATGCTTGGAAAAGTCCTCAGTGAGGATTCTCAGAAAAGTCCTCATGTAACCGATCCTTGAAGCTGTGTATCTGGAACGGATGTTGTTTTTTCTTCATTCAGAAATACTTCAGTCACAGCTTTTTCTATTCTAAGAAGTGGAAAGTGAGGTTTTCCTGTGGTGAAGGAGGTGGAAAGGGAAGCTTGTCTAGGAAGCCACAAGGCAAGTGCCAAGATTCTGCTTTTCAGTTGTGCTTTAAGGCTTTGTGCAGCTGCTGTCGATGAGACGACTGGTTCATGAAAATGCTCCTGGAGCTATAATTCTTTCAGAGCAGCCATCTCATAAGCTTGCTTATGGGACTGTGCAAGGAAGGAAGCAAGCTTTCCTGAAGGAAAAGCAAGCTCACTGTGCTACAGAGCCAGTCCAATACAGAAAGGTTTATTTGTAGAGCAAGCCAGGGAGTCAGATCTGCAGCAGTTGGACCTACAAAACTCTTCATTGCTACAATCTCAACTGAGTTGACTCTTGCCTAAGCTCGCCTTCCATGTCCTCCGTGGCCTGGCCATTGAAGCTGTGCTGGATGAGATCGAAGTGCAGAGACTGAGTAAAGTGCTGTAGGAGTTGGAAGCTAGAAATGATGCTCTGCATCCAGGCATGCTACACGGAAAAAGTATCCAAATTTTGGTCTCTCCTTCAAAACCTTTTGTATCCATTTACACCTCTTCACCATAGTGGAGCCTTTTCTGATTTTATTCTCTTTGTGGAAGAGACTGGGACAGGGCAAGGAAGAGCAGGTGAGGAGCAGCAGCATGTGGAGGACTTTGCCCAGCTCACGCACCATTCAGCGAACAAAGCTGTGACCCTGTTCATGTTGTGGGAGAAAGTCTACCAGGAACGGGGACAGAGGCCGTTGTTTTGAAGCAGAACTGCTCCCCAGAACATCTTGGTTTAAGGAGAGACTGCCACACGGACCTGACTAGCCTCCTCCTCCCCTGCCTGGCCCTCTGCTTTCCTCTGATGCTCAGTGCTGGGACTTGGGAAGAGGCCTCTGATTATTTTATTGCTGGGTTTAGAGCTGCTTCTGCAGCTCTCTTGAGCAATGTGGCTTTGCAGGGAGTTAGCCTGTGCTTTGATTAGGCAATCTCTGCTTTGAGCAATAAAGAGCCTTAATTCTGTTACAGTGAGGGTCTTGCAAGGCAGACATCAGAGCTGGTAAAACAAGTATTTGAGTCACAAGGTCCATCCTGGGCCGCTCAATTCCTTGGTGCTAGGTAGGAAAGAAGAATTTCAATTAGTATTCCTAATCCCTTCCCATACCATGGTCTTGGGTGACAACAGAAGAAAAAATTATTCAAGACTTTTCTCCCCTGTAATGAAAAAATATGAAGGGTGACTCCCTGGACTCCCTGTTACAGACTGTAACATCCAAGCTTGTCAGAGATGCTCTGGCAGATTCCCTTGCCAGTCTGGGTTCCTGCTTTGAAACGCCCCTGATTTTTATCTAATCTCTGCTAAAGCATCCTGAGTGATAGAGGATGTTTTTATTTTGTCCATTCCTCCTCATGCTTTCTGAATGGCTGTAAGTATTTCATAAAAGCACAAAGCTGCTGTTTTAGACAGCAGTATGCTTGTTAGCTACTTGAGTGCCCTGTCTTCCTCCAGGTTTCATGCAGGACTTACCCGGCTGGCAGCAATAAACAACAGTGGTTCCCCATTGTGCGGATGAGGCTTTTAAATTGTCCTTGCTTGGAGGCAACAAGTCAGACCTCGGGGTTACCCACAACTGGGTTTCCAATGGCTGCATTGAAATCTTTAGTGACGTGATCCAGTTTGCATCGTGAAGAAGTTGGTGTGTAATTGGAGTGGCCATCAAGCTCAGAATTTCCATCCCATGAGTGGGGATCACAAGCTGATCACCCTGCAGAGCTGCCAAAATGTGATCAGCTCCAGGATGGATGGACGGATGGACTTGACCACTCGCCAGGCTCCAAAGTTGCACTTGTGGGGCAAATAGAGCTGCTCCCATGACCTGAGCCTTCCCCTAGAGCCAAGCTGCCAAAACAGGTTCAAACAGGCTGCTGCTGCTAATTTGCTTAATGTCTCCACACCTAATAGCGCATCATCTGCTGCTGGGAAACGGGGCTGTTATCAGTGGTGCTTTTCAAGTGCCTGGTCATGCTGCTGAAATGGGTACAATCCAAATCACAGACCTGACCCGGTTCATTAAAAATTGGGTGCATTTATTTATTTAATTAAAAATAAGTCATTATTTCCTATAAGGAGTTGAACCAAAAAACTCCCCAGTCCTCAGGGAGGGGGTTCATTTGATGTCTTTGGGTTTCTTGTGGTGTATCCCTGCAGCTGGTTATAAGGGCTACTTTCTGAACAGAGAGCCAGGAGTGAGAGCAGTGCTGGGAAGGAGGAGGTGTGCATGGTGCTAGACCCGCTCTGTTCTCACATGCTTGCCAGGGCTGGAGGTGGAGGAACAGGAACCTGCCAAGGTGTGTTGCCACAGCAGTACGTACCCAGCTCTGTGGGTTCGGTACCTGCCTCTTGTGTTTGTGTAGTTAGTCCTGGCTCAGGCATAGCTTTAGTTGCAAGAACATGCTGTGCATCACTGTGGCTTGTTCTTGGTGGGAAGAACGTGGTGGTGGTGAATGCACATGTAAGCTGGTGTGATGGCATTGAAAAGAGGGAAGAGGCTGTTGTTTCTGTGGCTGCACCAGCATTGTTATGGTGATGCGACATGTGTGTTCAGCAAGGCTTTGGGGAGAAAAGTGGCATTTTTGAACCTGTTTGGCCCAGTGAATGAAGTTGCTGTTCTTGGCAGGGTGGGACCAGCCCTTGCTGATTAGTGTCTCCACTGATCTGCCAGTGAAGCAGGTCCCTAATTAAGCAGAATCAGCCGTGCTCAGAGATTGCCTGGATGAACTCTTTGCCAAACTTGACTGGAGCCAAGCGATCAAACTCCGGGACAAGAGTCTATATTCTGTTGTAAAGGGAGGAACAGTTATATTGTGATTTTGTTTGTTAAAATATATGTGTATTTGAAGTGAAAGTAAAGCATGAAACAGCAGGAAAAGAAGGCAGAGAAGCAGTGAGCAATGAAGATGTAGAGGAGGAGGAGGAACATCAGCAAAAGAGTCTAGAACATATAAAAATGTAGACAGAATCAAAGAAAATAAATGCAAGGCAAAGGCATGGTCAGATATAGTTCCCCTTGAGTGCAGGGTGTGCAGACCCTCTCTTGCAGGTGGCTGCAGCAGCCCTGCCTGAGGATGCACTGCAGGATCCATCTGCCTTGGAGAGAGCGGATGGTCTCCTGGGTCAGGGTCTCCTCCTAACTCCCCTTGCATCAGCAGGGATTTTGTGTGAGAAAGGACCACTTGCTGAGTACTAGAAAAGACAGCAGCAATACAGCTGCCATCTCTTCAGTGAAAGAGAGTTCAGTGTTTTTTTTTTTTTCAGCCTGCATTTGAAAAAAATGTTGATGAGAAAGCCTTTACTGAAGCATCTTGCTCTTTTCAAAGCCTGTAAGATTTCTTTTTTCACGTTCCACCTATTTGAAAAGATGTGGGAAGGTAGGGAGTGATCCGCAGCACTCATCAATATGTACATGAGCTCCTTAAACAATAGCTAATGAGATTGCTCTCAAAACGTAGTCTGTGATTTATATGAGTGTGGCTGCTAGCATCAGGCTTATGAATTGCTCTGGGATTTGAACAAAGTTTATATTTTTTTAGGAAATGGCTCTCCAAGCCTTAATAAGCAGTATTTCATTGTCAGAACTGAAAAAAGGCCAACTCCCTCATCTGAGGACAGCATTTCAGTGTATCTCATCCTTATTTGTCTGTGACGTTCTGCTTCAGTGCCACTGTCCCGCCATGGGGTGAGGAGCTCTAGTATGGAAGTCCCAGGGCCTGAAAAAAGAAATCTCATTTAATAAAACTATATTGCTTTCACACATAGGTGGAACCCAAAGCAAACTCTTCCTTCTTAACAGCCATTTAGAACAAGGTTTAATTTGATCTGGGAATAACTTTTTTCTTTTTCTTTTTTTTTTTTTTTTTTAAGAAATGATTTTAATTTTTCTTCAGCAGAACCAACCACGTTCTGCAGTTGTGCAGGGTGAATTGTTGGCTGCTGTGCTCAGGCTGAGTTAAGAGTTTGTTGGGGCCACCTGAGGCTTTGGAGACGACCATGGTTAATGTCTGCAATCCCACCTGGCTGTGGGTGGGAACTGACCTTGGGCTCACTGCTCAGTGCCTGGGGTAATGGGGCTGTAAAGTCTTTAGGAGTCTTTAGGCACTTCCACGGGAGAAATAACAATTAGGTGTTATGCACAAGTTGAGGAGAACATAGGCACATCCCTTGTGTGTATGTGGGAAAGGTGAGATGGTTAATCACAGCCTGAGATGGGGATGCTCCACCACGGTGAGTATCAGTGCAGGATCACATGCACTTGGTGCAGTTAATCTCTGAGCAGAAGCGGGAAGGCAGCCCTTGGAAGGCTCCCACAATTCCTTGTGCGTCCCTGCTTTAGCTGTGATGTCTCTAGTCACTTGGGGATGAAAAACTTGTCTTTATTTTTGTGTCTGAATAGCAGCTCAGACGTGTCTTGTCTATGACTAGGTTTATGATGCAAATAACAACATAATATTTAAACAAAAGATTGGTAGCAGGATTAGGATTGCAATCTGTGGGGTTTTTTCAGTGTTTCCTGGGCTTTTGTTGTTAAGTAAATGCTCATCGGCTCTACCTGACTGCTTCTCATGAAGCTTTTATGGAGGGGGATTCTTGTGCATTAGTAATGTCTTTTTGTAGAGGTTCATGAGATGAAACTCTGCAGCTGTTTCACTTCAGAAATGCTCTGTTCAGTACTTCCTGGGGTTTTGTTTCTCACCCTGTTCTGTCTCTGCAAGGCTGGCATTTAATGTTATTTGGAGCTTTAAAACAGGCCGTAAGATGGCCCTTGCCTATTACCATCCAGGTAATTTCCTACATTTAGGGGTGGAAAGAGGGAGTTTGGACCTTTTAAATTCAGTAGATCTATTTATTTATTTTGCTAAAATCAGACTACTTGCCTCCCCCTAGAAGCAAGATGCCAGATATGGAACTGCCTTTGTGGAGGGGGCTACAAAGGAGTCTAAGGACCAGGCAGCATTCCCAGCCCCTGGCCGTGTCCCCCAGCCACAGATGGTGGGTCCCTGCTGGACAAGGCTCTCTTCTCTCATCCACTTCTTTTTCTGAAAAGGGTGGCCAAGGGGAGCTGATGCTCATTTGGTCCAGGCCAGGGAGAGGCGGGTGTCTTCCACTCAGGGAGAGGAAGTGGAGGGGCTGGTGGCTTGTGTTGATGCCATTTTAGTCCCTTTGAGAGAAGGGGAAAATTAATAGTTGCTGGACTCTGGTTGTGTCCCTACCTTAGCCACAATGGCCCTTTGCCCTGATGCTTTCTGACGTTTTCTTAGGCCCTCATGCACAAATGTGGAAATAACCTGGTTTCAGGAGAGTAGGTCCATAGCCCAATTTCTCAGTGATGTCTAAGTGACTTATACCCATTGAAGCAGAACTGAGTTGAGTACCTAAATGCTCTTTGAGAACAAGGTCCATTGCTTTGGTGTTTTGGTGAATTATTTGCTATATTAGTTGAATAATGTCCAGAGTCTCAGACAAAGCAGGGACTGACCATTGTGGCAGCAAAAACATTATGCCTGTTCCAGAGTACTTCCATTTAGAGATTGGAGACAACCCGCACCTACTGGGACACGTTGTCACTACATATTGTATTGCCTGGCCCTTATCAGTGCTTCTGTAATACCACTTTGGGAAGTGTGACCAGTAATTCTGCACTTGCATTGGCTTTTTTTGTGATCAGTTTTTCCCTAGCAATTCTCTGAAGTAAGGGATGCAGGAAACCGTAGATCTGGCAATCCCCATCTTGGATCCTCTTGACCCTTTCAAAAATGGAACAAACATCGTCTGACGCTTTAAAACCTTCCCCCCGCAGGGCACTGTGGATGGGAAGCTGAGCATGTTTAGTTCTTGCAGAGATGAGCTCTTAAATTGATAGTGCCTGTAGTTATATGTAGCGCTTGTGAAGGAAAATAAGAGAAACATCTTAAATCTTTAAACCTCTCAAGGCCATTCTTTCCCTGCCATGCTGTGAGAAGTGTGTAACTCTATAATATCAGAAGAAATCCTACATGAATGTAGCCATGCCAAGATGTGCTTACAGATAAGAAGCCCTCTTGTACTGAGCATGAACGAGTGCCTGCCAGGGTTGCTCATAGGGGTCTTTAAAGGCTATTGTGGGCTGTCCTTAATGTACCTGGCTTTTGAAAGCATTGCACGTGTGTCAGAAAGCCACAGAGTGATACTGTAGTTGTTCTGTTCACACCAGGTAGATCTCGAAGATTATTAGTTTCTGTGCTGAAATACTGTTTTTGAAATAACATAGCATGTATAGGATGGCATGTATGTCCGACCAGATCTGCTTTGAGTTCTGGAATGAATGTGAGTTGTGCTTTCATTTTATTTAGATCTGGTTTAACTAATGAGAAGCACAAGTAAATGTTGTTTGTTGCCTAGAGGAAGATCTTGAATATGGATCATTAAGAAATGGGGTCAGATGAAGAAGAGAAAATATCACTGTCCCCAAACTGGAACTTGCAAACCCATGCATTGTGCAACGCCCCACGGAGCTGGAAATCTCCTGTCAATGCTCATACGATTGTGATGGTCTGCAGTGCTGATAGCAGTGCCTGGCTTCAGGGTTTGTGCTACCCCTACATGTCACAATCGCTGTGTCTCAGAAGGCTGGATTGCATTTCCTCCTGGAGAGTTTGTCTGATTGCTCACAGCACATAACGATTTGAAAATGAGTTTGGTTTTAGTAACAAACCTTTATGGCTCTTGCAAAGTGGGTCTCTCCAGACTGGTTGGGGCAGAGGAACAGAGCTACAGCTGACCTCTGGTTTGGGAAGACTGCCAGCCCCCATGGAGGTAAGGTGAGGTTGTCAGGAAAGGGGAAATAAAAGGGTTTTCTCCCACTTATTCCGAAAGCCCACAGCTTGGCAAAATATATGTTTCTCTAAAATTCTGAAAAAAAATATTGAATTAATTTAGCTGTAAGTTATGTGAAATGAAATCCAAAAGCATTAATTAGAATTGTGAACCATATGGTCACGCGAATCCGGAGACCCACACAACTGCATTTTCATATCTGATGTTGACACATTAAAATTCATCAGTTTGCAGCCAGAGTTGTCTTAGTTTATTTCACTAATACCATAACATTCCTGAGATGCATCATTACACCTCATCATGTAAATGTAAACCAGAATGATTAGGGGAGAACCACTCGCTTCAAAAAATTAATATAGCTGAAAAACTGCTTACAATATAGAAGAACTAAAATAAGATGCTAAATATGTCTCCTTATGGCTCCTTGTTAAAGCCAGACCTTTATTAGTTTACACGGTACCTGATTTCTGATGGTGTATTGTAGCCAAGGGCTTGTTTACACTTGTTTCTGTGCCATCCTGATGGTCGTGTGTTTGGGGCTGCAGTGCAGGTTCTGAATGGGAGCTTTAAGAGGTTGTTTAGCTTGGTGGGCTGAATTGGCACCTTAGCTCCAGGAGTGTGTATTCTCCAATATGAGCTGGCTATTGCAGTGCCTTGGAGGGAAGAAATGATGCCCTCAAGGAGAGGGAGCTAGAAGGAAAACTGTTACAGCTGACATGCCGACTGGGGGCTCACATGCATTGGGGTGGGAAGTGAAGGCTGGCCCACTTCTGTTGTTTTTGACTAGGAGCCTGGTTGGACCTTGTGTGTGATCTTTGTCGTGGGGAGGTGGAAGAGGCTTGAGTCTCCTCTCATGCATCAGTTTAACTGGAAATTGCTCTGAGGTGAATTTAGGCAGATGCATGTTGCAAAAGAGTTGAGTTCAAAAGCTTGATACATTCTTGATGTCTGCTTAGACACTTGTTTTTTTTTGCCTCCTGGTTAACGGTCATGTTTTGGGTCTTAGATATCTGTGCAGTGTATGCACATACAAGGCAACAGAATACATCCCTTGTGATTATAGCAGTCAGCTTGCAGGCTTAGGTATCTGGCAACAAAAATATTCATGGAAATTTTCCCTCCATTTGTGTGTACAAGGTTGGGGCTGCATTGATGACAAGCTGACCAAGGGACACCAGTTCGGAAGAGCAACAGCTGCACTCCAGAGTTTTGTGTGATTCTCTGCCAGCTCCACCATCATTGGGAAATCTTGTCCTTGTGAGCAAGACCAGCTCTGGACCTCCTCCACTATGTGGAAGCCAACGTGCAAAGCAGATATACTCTTGTGGTCACCTGTTTTGTCGGTAGGAGTTTGGGACCAGCCTCCTACAGAGCAGTAGTCCTGGGAGGACTGGGCTTAAAATGAAATTGAGGACATCAAGAACAGGTCTCAAAGCAACCAATTGATTTGAAAATTGTGATATTGACTTGTGAACCACTGTTACTCATTGAGTAAGTGGCAATAGGACATGAAAGAGTCTTCCAGGGGTCATCTAGGCCACCTTTCTGCTGTATGGCAAGACCAGCTCATATCTAAATAGATGTTTCTATATCCTGGTCTTGAAAGCTTCCAAAGGTGGCAGTTCTCACCTCACCAGGCAACGACTTACAGTCATTCCTAACTGGAAGGCTTTACCTAACCTCTAACCATTACAATTTAGGTCTGGTTTTGCCTAGTCCGATCTGCTGTGAAAAAGGAGAAGAGGTTATTCTTTCCAGCTACTTGTCATGTATTTTAGAGGTAGTTATCGTGTCTATCCTCAGTTTTCGCTAGACTAAACAACCTAGTTCCTTCAGTCATTCTTTGTAGGTCATGTTTTCTAGGCTGCAGAGAAGTCTTGTTCCCTAGTGGACTGTCAAATCAATCTCCTTCCTATTTTTGAAGTGTTATGCCCCAAACCAGCTGGCTGTGTGAAGGTGATGCTAAGCAGAGAGGGAGGAGTTGGTATAGGGTGTCTGCTGGTCACCAAGAGCTCAGTGTGCCAGTCTCTACATGAAATAACAAGCTCCTTGAGCAGTGCATCATAACTGGCGCACATAGTTCGTGGCCTGGCCTCAGAGAGGGAGAAATCTTGGTGCACAGGCTGGTGCCTTTGAGGTTCCCACATGTCCAAGAGGGTTGTTAGAGCTTCAGTGGCATTTGCATCCTGGGCTGAGTTTGTTGGCAGGGCTACAGGGTCCTTGAAGTATCTATGAGCAGGTCCTTGCTTTTGTAGTCCCAACTTCCATTTTTATTGTTACTCTTTTCTACCAAGAAGAAATATATGGAAAAAGAGGATGATGAGGGAAGGCAGCAGAGTATTTTTTTTGGAGAGGGACTTTTTACAAGGGCATGTAGTGACAGGGCAAGGGTTAATGGCTTTAATCTGAAAGAGGGTAGATTTAGATTAGATGTAAGGAAGAAGTTCTTCACTATGTGGGTAGTGAGGTACTGGAACAGGTTGGCATTGTGGCTGCCCCCTCCCTGGCAGTGTTCGAGGCCAGGTTGGAAGGGCCTTTGAGCAATATGGTCTAGTGGAACGTGTCCCTACCTGCCCATGGCAGGGGGGTTGGAACTAGATGATCTTTAAGGTCCCTTCCAACCCAAACTATTTTCTATGATTCTACTTTCTCCCCTTGGCTCATGCAGCAAGTTACCTGAGTTTCCAGAGAGGCTCTCAAGCTTTACCTCTTTAAAAACTTGGCAGGTTGCCATTGCTTCGGGAATTATTTTTTTTTCTTTATTCCTAATGTTTCAGATGATTTCGTAACAACTGTTGGAGTGTGGTGTGGGGGGGATCTTGTGCAATGAAACCAAACCGAAGGACCATCCTTATTGTCTCAGCGTGATAAAGGTTGAGGAACCTCCTCTGCCTTGAAATCACAGTTTATGCTTGGACTCAAATTAGATCTCGCAGAAAGAGGTTGCATGGGAGTAGCCAGCTACCCAGCATGTTTTCTTCAGTGGCAAAACTGGTTGCTCACCAGCCTCTCCTTCCTTGCCACCAATATGCCACAAGTTACCTGGCCCTCCTCTGCAATGACCAGGAGTTCCAGCATCAAATTCAAGCCACCTCCCACAGTCACACTATGGTAAAGGCACCTCAGCAAAGCAAGCTCCCAAAACATGGCCAACAGGTACCTTGCAGCCAAGCTGCCTGCCCAAAGCTGGGCATCAAGCTTTTGTCCCAGCTGGCATTACCTGTGGCAAAGGAATGACTTAAAGGAGCCCTTGAGCCTTTTTCCCAGAGCTTAGGATCACACCCTCATGCATTTTTCTCTCTGCTTGTTGACGGATGCTGCTTCCGTGCTTTCCCCTCCCCGAACCAGTGGGCCACGTGCCAGCCCCAGGAGTTGTGCAAGCGCTCAACCTTCTGAGGCTGCCAGGCGTGGGGATGTTGCAAGAGGACACAGGGCTGTTCTTGCAGCGTTTTGAGGCAATAATCCTAATTTCCCTTTTCTTCAGTACTGGCAACAGTTTTAAAGGATGGAAGATAATTACTCAGTGAAATAGATTTTATTTCTTACCAGGGCTTTTGTCTCTGCCAGGTAGTCTTAAAACTCGAGGGTTTTGGAGGGAGAATTTCTAAACACATTCAGCAGTCCACGTGTGGATTTGACCTTGGAGTGTTTGTACAGACTTGGTGGAGCTGTTGAATACAAATGGTTTTTTTACTTCCTTGGTATTTGCTAAACATTTGGGTCTTGATCATCTGCTGACTTGCTCTTTCAATCTGCACATGCTGACAAGCAAACTCTGCCATTTGCACCGCTTATTTCCCCCTGCCACACTGTGGGTTAAACAGTAACTGAGTTGGGACATTCATTACTTGGGTGAAGCATCTCTTGGAGCTTGAAACCAAGGCTCTGCTTCAATACATGACAAGATTTATGGCCTGGTGGATAAATTGGATTTAGCAGAGCTGAAGCCATAATAAAGTGATTGTATCAGATTGCAGCATGTGGATATGGGTGTGGGGGTCAGGTGGAGCTCCGATACCTCCTGAAATTATTCACTTTTCCATCCTCCTCCTCCTTTAAAACTTTGCTAAAGCAGTGAGCAAAACCAAAGCAGATAGATTTGGAAAGGATCACTTCTGACTGGCTGACTTCAGAAGGATGGGTAATTTTAAAACAACAACATTATTTCTTTGAAGTTGAACTGACTCAGAGCATTTCTTCTCCCCTTTCTCTCACTCCAAGGGTTAAATTTTATTTTTTAGCAAGTACAGGTCCAGTCTGAGGAAAAAAAAAAAAATAATTCCTTAATAATTTTTTTCGGGGGAGTCCTCATGGAGAATTCAACCTGTGTGTTAAAATGTCTGAGAAATGAACTTTATCTTAGTGCCTTTTTCTTTCTCTGCTCCTTCACTGTCCCTCCTTGAAACATCTGGTACCTAAAACAGGTAAAGTGGTAAGAAAATGCTGGCAGTAGAAGGAAAGGAGGATGGAAGATCAACATGGTCTTCCTACTCTAGCACTCTGTTGGTATTAATGCTTTGGCCTTTGATTGTTTGTTTGTTTGTTTTGGACAGCAGACAGGATGTTATTAATAAGTGCTGGATGGAGATGGACCAAAGCTGTGGAGCAAGCCAGGCCAACTGTATGCACAAACATTGATGCATCTGGAAAGGACAGGCCTGTACCTGGCTTCAAAACTTGCATTCAGGTTGTTGCTGGCCTTATCTGAGTAGGTCTGTCACTGGCTACGATACATACTTTGAGTTTAACCACCCATTATTAGTGTGCTTTCCCTGGGTTAAGGGTGGGCCAGCACCACTTCTGTGTGATGGTGGGAAGCTGGTCCTGTTTCTTCCTGGGTCTCTTCAATGCAGAAGAGATGTAGAAAGTTTCTTGGATGTGGGTGTATGCTCCAGAGTTCCCTGGGAGGGGATGAGAACCAGCCAGCCACGTGCCATAACATCCTTGGGATGAAGTGATCTCTTCCTGGAAAAAAAGGAAGGAGGGATAGGCATGTACGAGGGCATCACAGAGAGGAGAGGTGACTCTTCCCCTCAGGAGCAAAGCAGCTGTCCTTTGCTGTGCTTCAGAGCTCCCAGTTGCCTCCAGAAGCCTCCAGCCATATAGACTAACATGAATTATATTAATATATAGTCAATCCAGAGCTTAATTTTATGAAGGCAACAAAGTGAACTGGATTGGGGAGGCGGTCAACTTTCTCCTTACAACTCGTTTTCATTAAAATGATTTAGAGGGTGTGCCTGTACCTTGTCATGGAGCGCAACCCAGGGACGGATGGATGCCTGTGGGAATGAAGGCTGTAGCAGTGGATCCGTGCGTAACGTAACCTCCTCCGGGGAAAGTTGTGCGTCAGGACTTGTTCGCTTGGCCACAGTGCTATCCTGCTCTACTAGATTGAGATCTGCCCAGCATTGCTCTTGTTTCTCCATGCCACACCTTCTGCAGGGAGCAGATAAGCACTTTTGGGGGATGATGTCAGTTTTTCCATGTTTGAATGCTACAACGCTGATTTTAGGGCAACAAAGTGAAATTACATCCTACCTAATAATAAAGAATGCTGCTTGGATAGTTTTGACAGCTTAGTTTCAGATCTTATGCAATTTGGAGAAACAGCTGATCACGCAGGTGATCCCAGTACAAATGCAATACTGAGTGAGAGTGGTTGTCAGGGTGCACAGGGGATTTATTTACATATTAAATATATACACACATATTTACAGGGGTAATAGTAATAGCCAATCAAGTAATAGCAATAGTTGTTGCAGTCTGAGAGAAGCGTGTCTGGACGTTTTGTGGACACAGACATTTTCTGACATTGACGACTATAGTCAGTAGAAACCCTGCTCGTTCCATTAAAAATAATGTTTGTAATTGGTTGGGTCAAATTTCACCAGTACAGATCATTGCTTCCCAGAAGCAGCATTTTATGCTTTTCAGTGGACATTGCTTACAGCATCAGTGGACAGTGCAAGGAGAAAATGTGCTCATTAGATATGAACTTAATTGAGAGTGACATGGCTGGGTATTAATATTAGTCTTGCCGCAGGCTTTTCCTTTCCTTTCTTGTGTTTATAGTCATGCTAGTAGATACTGAGCATGTTATCCGTTTACCAAATTCCACAACAGCACCTTCAATAAAAGGGATAGATTTTCCAGTTTCTTTCTAAATAGGGATGCAGCATCAGATGTCCATCTCCTCCAGATGCGGGAGCAGGAGCAGCAAAGCGGTAGGGCACGGCTCTGCCTGACTCTGAGCACAGGTCACCCTTGCTACCGATGTGACCTTTTTTTGATGGTATTTCTGTTTGCTGGAATCTGCATTTATAATCGTTACACTGGCTTACGGAATTTAACTTTGCATATATTTTTTCTGGGGAACAGACTGGTGACAAGCAGCTGACACAGATTTCTTTGGGGTCCTGTCCCTGGGCACTCCTACCCCTTTCCCCTCCCCCTGAATGTGCTTGGGAGAAGAAATAAATTAATTAGATGAAACGGAGGGGTCCATTTTCACTGACAAGAGAAGCACACTGGGAAACGCGAGTGAGCACGGGGCTCTGATTGGCGCGGAGGGAGGCGGTGGTTTGTATAAATAGCAGGATGCACTCCTTTGTGCTTGAGAGGTTTCCCGTGTAAGGCAAAGCAAAGATGCCGGGTGTGTTGCTGTCACGACTATTTCAACTCTTTTTGGTACATAAGCTCTTTTTTGGGGGCATGCTTCTTTTTTTTTGCCAGCCTTTCCTTGCCCTTGCTCACTCTGTATGTAGACCTGTGAGGGGGGGAAGCGCAGATGCCTGTGGCAGGGTGGTTTGTGGCTGCACAGTCCCTGGCTCCACACACTCTCCTGCTGCTCACAGCCAGGACGAACAATTATCAGGGCGGTTTGTCTCACAAGTCAGTGCCATCTGTGCAGGGTGCCTGGTTTACCAAACAAAAGGATTTGGAGGGGCTGAGGGGCTACAGCTTTGAAAACCCCCAACTGAATGGAAGAAAGGATGCTGTCACCTGCTTCTAACAGCACTCAGGAGCATTGTTCCCTCCTGAAACGTTCAGCATCACTTTTATTACCTGCAGCCGTGCCAGTGCTTGGCAGTGTGGTGTTGTATTTGGGGACAGGGTAATAGATTCAATCATTCTTCCTGTTACTGATATGTTTTGGTTTGTTTATATATATTTTACAGGGTTTAGTCTGACAGTTTTGTCTCCTGGGTAATTAAGCTGAATTATTGAAGGCCCTGAAATTAACACTGTTATTTTTAATAATTAAAATAAAGTACATCTCAGCCTGTTTCACAAGTTAGGTTATTTCCTCTTCCTGATTTTGAAGGTGCGTGTGAACTTGTTTGGAAGAATGTGAGCACTCAGGCAGCTTGGTTTTAAAATTTTGTTTAACAAAAATATGGGGGAAAACCCTACGTCTCCTGTAAGGTCTCCCAAACATCCAAGCCCTTAAAGAAAAGAGAGTGGTAGGTGGGGGAAGTCGGTGTATGGTAGGCACAGCTGGTAGGAGTCTTTTTTGCCTACTGTTCTAGGCAAATACTAGAGAATAAAAGTGTGTTGGAGAGTATCCTAGAGTGGAAGGAGATTTACAGATAATTATTTTCATTTTTTTTCTTTAAGTCATAATACTGCCCTCAAAATTTTTAGTGTCCCAATTGTATCATGTGGTTAGATATTTCAGACATTTTTATTCAAACATTTGAATTTCTTTTTTCAAGTCAATATTGTAATGGCCTATTTGCTGTGGGTTTGGAAATATGCCTCATCTGCTGTTTGGGAATCCTAGGATGGTGGATTTCAAGGAGCCTGATATGGTTAACTCCAGTGTTATGATTGAGGTTCTGGCCTTCATTCCCTAACTCTGGTCCAGTTGTACCCAGCTCCATGTCTATGAATGACTGACATTTATTTTTCTTGACAAGGGTTTACAAAATATGGCTCTTATCTTTCTGTACTGGGTTTTATAATTTCTTCAAGAGTCGAGAGCTGTAAGTGTGGGTAGTGACATCCACCTGTGCATGGAGCTGCAGCGAGGGAAGGGGATGCTCCCCATGGGGGTGGTCAAATGGGGACTGAAATGCTCAAGTCCCACCAGTGCTACTGCCTGCCAGCGGTGAGCATTTTGTGGCAGTGAAGGAGCAACAGGAGTCAGAGCAATGGCCAGGAATGGTCCGAGGGCAATCCAGGCTGGAGGGGACCTCAGGAAAGCTCCACTCCAACCTGCTGTTCAAAGCAGGGTTGGCTGTGAGATCAAAAGAGGTTCCTCAGAATGCTGTTCTGTTGGGTCTGGAAAACCTCAAATGCTGGAGAGCACGCAGCCTTTTCGGGCAGTCTGTTGCAGTGCTGAACTGAAGGAATGAGGAAGCTCAGCAGGCCAGTAGGTCTTTCCATGTCTCTGCTTGTGCATGCAGTAATGTCTAAAGCCACAGAGAAGGTCACAGGTGGGTTAGGGGAGCTGGAGAACAGGAGGAGTGGCTCCAAGCCTCTGTGAATTTAACTGTTTTTTTCTGTGCACACCCAACACTTTTTATAGATAAACATACTGTTGTATTTCCTTGGTGACACAGTCTGTTATGGCAACAGTTGGCTCTGTGTTTGCGGCCTAGAGGTAAGGGAGAGGAGGTGAAGGAGAGCTTGGTACTGGCCAGGACAAGGGCTGTCTGGGGCCAAGGGGCTGTTTTTTCTAGAGGGAGAAATACGGGCCATGAGCTCCAGTTACTGCATGAGACTTCACCACTGCTCTCAAAGTTGCTGGCTGCTGTGGGGTGCTTGCCAAGGAAGGGCTCAAGGATGTGGCTTTGCCTTGTGAAATGTCAGTAGCTCTTAAGCTTCTGACCGGTCACCACATGAAAGAGAGGAACCAGTGTGTGGTTAAGGCATTGGGATCGGCTGCAGACGCCTTTGATGACCTTAGGCAAGTCAGCTTCTCTGTATCTTGGTTCCCATTGGTGAAATGGGGATAACAATGCTTCTTCCATTTGCCGTGTCCAGCTGAACCATAAGCTCTTTGGGCAGCAGTGACTTTTCCTGGGCATTGCAAAATGGGGCTTCAGACTCTGCTGTGTGTTGTCGGGCTGCTGGTGTCACACCCAACTCCAAGGCCAGCAGTTTAAAAATAAGGAAAATTGCCTTAGGAACCAGAACAACACATTTCCTAAAGCTTGCCACGCTGTAGTGAGTTTGAACAGGCTGAGGTACGGAGTGTCTGGTCCCTTGCATTCGGCATGGTATGGGGGATGTCTCTCTGATTCTGCAGAAGGAGATCCTTCTCGCTCACCTCTCCACAGCTTTGCTGTTTGCATTTTGGGTTTTCAGAGCCTCTTTCCTCCCTGCAGAAGCAGAAACACCTGCTTATCCCATTTAGGGTCCTGCATGGCAGCTCAGACCTGTCTGGGGGGGGGTTTTCAGCATGTCGCTTGGAGGATCTCTTTGGACTAAGTTTACCAAGCTCAGAGGAAAAAGGGGCTGGTAGGAAGCACTGAAGGTGGCTGTGTTATGGTCCCCATTTCCCAGGGGTCCGCAGGCTTCTGTGTTCTTGCTCCATCTTGAACGTATCTATTGCTGCTGAACATTTGCAGGAAAAAAATGAGACATGCTCAAATAATGCTGTTTTTAAAGCATATATTTTAAAGATTTTTAACTTTGTCTACACCGACCCATGTTCCCTCTCATTCCCTCTCAGAGGCATGGGTGAAGTGTGAGAGCATCACTTGGGTTGTGTGTGTTCCTGGGCAATATTCACCATAGCATCTCCCAGATTACTTGCACAGAAACATTTCA
Organism: Athene cunicularia; assembly: GCF_003259725.1. NCBI lineage: Eukaryota > Metazoa > Chordata > Aves > Strigiformes > Strigidae > Athene > Athene cunicularia. Next base: position 13,916,188 of record NW_020799101.1, read on the forward strand.
GCATTTAGATGCTGAGCTGGTACCCCAGAAAGCTCCATCAGATTAAATACTTGGCAAATCCATTTTCACATCTCTGAAACTGTGGGAAGATTTTTTTAATTGGAAAATCTGGTTCAGTCCCTTCGTAATTTTCAGGAAAGACTGATGGAAGGATTATGACCAACCATAATTTTGCAAATGAGGTAAGGAAGCAAAGCCAGTATAATAAAACCACAGGGTAATGTGTCATCTTATGCCCTTTCTTCACTCATTAGGCACATACAGTTTAGTTGTAATGATGTGTGAACTTTTCTCCAAGTAAATGTTCTTGAATATGTTTTGCCAAAGGAAAGAAATCTCAGTAATACCAGATCTCATGATATCTCCCTGTTGTTTGGGGCATGCAAATTATGGGCGAGTTTCTAATGTGTTAAGTTCCCACAAGCCTAAACCAAATCCTTAAGGAGAAACCAGTGGGAAAGACATTTCCCAAGACAGCAAGACTTTTTTTTTTTTTTTTTTTCCCCCTTCTAGCCTTGCAAAGAGTTCTGGGTTTGGTTTTTTTGGGTGTGTTTTGGTTTTGATTTTTTTTTAAATGAGCATCGATATTAGTTAAGATTCCTCCTCTTAGGAACATAAAGCATGAACTTTCCCACTGCCACATGGGCATGTTGCCTGAGCAAGGACTGGTAGATTTCATCCTGTTGGGACAGAGTGCTCCCAGCATTTTCATATCAATGTCTTTGAACATTTGATGCCAAGCAGATGAAAGCCTGGATGATCACACAGGAGGGTGTGAGGAGCTGCCTTGGGGGCGAGTGGAGGGCAGTGGGGCTGGGAGGTGCAGGGCATGATGCTGACTGCTGACGTGCCAGATGGGTGCTGCCAGAGCAGGTTTGGTGTCTCTCAGGGGCTGCGGTGGCAGGAGAGAAACCTTGCTGCAGGGTCACACCTACCAGCCGTGGAAAAGCCCGACTGGCTTGTCCTGCCTATCTCCCCAGCACTCGTGTCAGGTTGGCCCTCTAATGTACGTAGTCTTCCCAGGCAGCTGCTTTTCCAAACTGGTGATCCCCATATCTGGCTGATACCTGCCAGTGGTGTTGTTTTCTTGGTTTCTAAGTGCTGCGTCCCATTGCAGTCTGGGAATCAGGCACAAAGCATTTGCCCAGTATCTTTTTTCCAGGTAAACATTGCTTTAGATGCTGGAGCTGGATTATGCAAGCAGATAGGTGGGGTCAGTCTTTTTTCTGCTGGCGGTGGAAAGGGAAAGTTGTTTTGCTAAGATAAAAGTGGGATTTTCTCCAATAACTTGGTGCACAATCTAACACCCCTTTCCTAACTGTGTTATCCTTGGCAGCTGAGAACAGCTGGAGCTCTGTTCTTGGGGGAAGAGGCAGTGGGTAAATCAGACAAGGTTTTGGAAGTTCATCATTTTTGACCAGGGTTTTGACACAATTCCCTGTTCTCCAGGAGAAAGGGAGGAGAGGGGTGGGCTCTGCATGCTCCTGGGGTGGCAGGCGGGGATGACCTGGGTGCTGGCTGTGCCTGCCCCCTCCAGCTACGAGCCAGCCTGTGTCTGGGCCAGCGTTGCTCTCCTCTTGCCATCGCTCTCCACGCGCCTGTCAGCTGAGATGCAGCTGCCGGCTGTGTCCTCATGCTGCTGCCCTCCCTGGATCTCACCAGGGGTTTGCTGTTGCCTGTTGTTGGGGCTCTGCCACTGGCTGCTGGATGCCTTTGTCTGCACGGCAGACGTCTTCCCCAGATGCTCTCAAGGCTGTTTAGTACTAAAATTAGAATGGCGGGTTGTGGGTCCCCGAACGCTGATGGTGGCACGTGTACCACCATGGGGCTGCCCGCTCCCCGCTGTGGGCAGAGCTGCAGGCAAGGGCTGTCTGAAGCCTGGGAGAGCTGCTCTGCAGGCAGCCAGGCAGCTGCCTCACCCCGCACCCCTGGCTCTGCTGCCTCCATGACACCCAGCAGCACGCTGATGGTCTGAATAAAATAAGTTTGTTCTCTTGTGCAACAGACTGGCTGGGAATTTGGGGGCCAAGAGGGAAGAGGACAAAGAGTTACATTTTTTGTTTTACATCTGTGCTTTCTTGCCCTTGATGGTGTCCTTTATGGACAAAACCACAGACAAGTATAATATGTGTGCAGCATTTTAGTATCATAAATTATAATTCACGAAGGGTTTTAAAAAGTCAAGGATAACCCAGTGACTCTGGTAAACTCCCTGTGATAAACTTTCCAAGGACTTTGTGTAATGAAGGCCCCATGACTCTTCTGGTGATATCAAATTCATTGCATAAGTGTATAGTATTGTAACAAACTCAGTCCTTAAATGAAAACATGAGAATATTTGTAAAATATTTTGTTATGGCATTTTTAAGTTATTGTTGCTGAACCTGTGGTTCTGACATCTGAATACTTGAGATTCTCTTAAAAAATTAAGACAATGCCAGCAAAAGCAAAAAAAACCCAAATAGTGAATCTTTACCCTCTGTCCACTTTCTAAGATAAAAGTAGTTGCCAAGAGCAAAAGTATTTGCACTTCATTATAATGGGGACTAACTTTTCTGATTGAGGGATTGTGAGACTGTGAAGAAAATTCAGTTCAAGGATGAGCCCAACTTGGAGTTGTTAAGTAGTGTCTGTCATCTTCCCTTCTTCAGTCAAGCTGTATTAATCTGTCTGAAAGCTCAAATTCCCAAGGGCCACCCAGCACTTGCTATACTGTGGCAGTGACCTGAAGGAAAATGTGTTACTTGTGTTATTTTCTAGAAAAGCTGGAACTAAGTTTTTTACTTAACCAAAACCATAAGTGAAACCAGCGGCTGAGGTGCTAGCGGATCCTAAGCCAAGAGACACTTTGGATTCATTGCCTCCATCCGGGACATGCCCATGACTGCATGTGAATGCATTTGTCCAGAAGAGCCATTACCCCTTTGTAGACGCACAGCTTACCTGGTAGTAATGAGACATGGGTATTCAAATTGGCCAAATTAATCCCTGAGGTCATTCCATTGACTTTGGTAGAATAAAACCAGGACTGAATTTGCTGCTGAATCTTTATGTTTGCAAATTAATTTGGGTGGAATCTACTTCTAGTTATGCCTTAGTTAATTATACCAGATTTGCTATCACAAGGGAGGGATACTCTAATATCCAAAACAAACACAGTGAGTCTGGCCATCCCCTTAGACTGTTACATTGATGCTGTGTGATTTATGTGTGTGTGTATATATATATATATGTAAAGTGCACAAGGCTGTATGAGACTTATCGGACCTTTGGGGTTGAGGAATGCAGTCTTGTGCTATAGTGAGTGCTCCCACTTGACGCTACCTGCCTTCTAAAATTTTTGCCCCTACTGCTTGTATTTCAAGACAGTTCCTGAATCTCATTACCTCCTTTTTGTAATTTCTACCTTAAACGACTTCAAATCTAGCGTATGTTCATATTTTCGTCCGTTTCAGCTGCTGAATGTTTTGCTTTCCCTGCCATCTTGTTGCCCAAGGCAAATGCTGCTGAGTCCTGAAGGAACACAAATCTGTCGGTGTGAATCCTGAGTTCTGGTTTCATTATGTCCCTTTCATCCTAATAAAAATACCTAACCTCATGATATATGCTACAGATGTCATAGGCAGCCCTGCAAAACAACTCTTCATCCTTCAGCTCCCACCTGGGAACCTGTGCCAGTGCAGTGGGCTGGAAGAAAACCTATAGAGCATAGTCAAGGGCACCCTAAAATTCCCGGTTGGTTGTTACATTTACAGAGAAACATATGTGAGGCAGTCCTGGCTCACAGAAAGGGTAATGTTACTCCTTTGGTGTGTACTGTGCTGCTGTGCCTTGCAGCTCTCTGCTCAGCATTTTTGGTTGGGGTGGCCCCCCCTGGACTGTTTTGAGCAAAGATGAACATTGGTGCTGAGGAGCGCCCAGAGTCTTGCAGGAATGTGCAGCGCTGTGTGTCCTCCACTTTGCCTGTGCTAGGGAGCAGGACGTGTCCCTGCCCCACTGGCTGTGCCAGGGCTGTGGGGAATGGCAGGGAGAAGACAACCCGCTGCCTGCAGTGCAGGGCCTGGGGGTAGATGAAGAAGACACTGCTAGTGGCTGTGCTGAAGGCTTGTGACGCACAGCTCTGATCCAGCAAAGCATATGGGTGTATGACTGACTCTAGGCGATGGCTTTTTATCATTCCTCAGGTTATGGAGCTGTTCAACCAGGGTTTAACACTTCCTTAGCTCTGCAGGAAGCTTCACTTAGTTTTATTGATACGTAGTTTATCCACATTTTTCCTCTCAAGGAGGAGGCCCCGGACAGAGCTTGTGTGAGGGGGGGTCTGTCAGTGCCAGCCTGGGACCCAGAACTTTATCAAGTTGTGTGGGAAGTGCTGTAAGTAATGTGCAGTGTATTGGCAGTATCAGATTTGTTAATGCTGCAGAGACAACAGGTTTGCTGCCCATCATGGTTGGGATGCTACCTGGACTGAACTATGGCTGTATAACAACACATTGTGCTTTTCATTCTGCTTAGCTGAATATCCTGTGCTACAGAGGGGAAAAAACAGCTGGGAGCTATTAGCTCTGGTTCGGAGATGAAGCACTAGGCATGTGGTTTTGTGAACAGCTTCGACTGCCCTTGTGTTGGGCGGCTGTGTTGGGTGGCTGCCAAGGGCCAGCGCTGGCTCCCCATGCCCAGCTGCACATCCCCTCCTGCCTCCTGCCAGCCCAGGATGAACACAGAAGCCGAGGTCTTGCCCATCGTTAGTGGCAAGCTTCTAACTATAATGCAGACTTTCCAGCTTCCAGGCTTTGGCTCCCTGCTTCCCCCATACTCCAGTTCTTGCCCTCCTGCAATCACTGTTACAGGATTTCCCAGATCCTAAATCTCCAACCAGGTCTGGTATCTTCTATGGCCGAAAACTGTACTTTTATGCATTGAAGGAGTAAGTAGGAACCCTTTTATTTTTGTGATCCTGCTTAATGCATTTTGCTTGAGGAAGCATTTGTTAAAAGGGTTGAATAGGGTTGAAGAAGATAAATTTGGGCCTCTGGGTGTGCTGTAGCTTGATGGGCATGAAGTTCTGTCTCTGCCTCTGTGACACTTGCAGAGCTGTCATATCAAAGGCTAGCACTGGCTACTGCAGCACCTTCAGCACTCGCTTTACTTCTCTTTCTGGCAAGAAATTTGCTGGGAACCCATTTGTATTATTTAACTAATGGTGACTAATCTTCAGAGTGGATGTCTGTGCAATGTAGGGTTGTGCCTGTCTGAGGTCTCAGGACTTGCCCTCTGTTTTTTATGCCTAAGAAGACAGCCTTCCCTAAAAAGATAAAAATGAAAAATATTTTGCAGGAATCTTTTCATTCCCCCTTTTTGAGCCTGAATCATCCTGAAAATGAGTTATTTGAAAATGCCCATTTCACCCAGAGGTGGGCATTTTAAGAGAATTTGCTGAGGCAAAACTGGGTGGTAAGTAGTTTTTGGGGAGAAACAGAGAAACGCTGGAGGCCCTTGTCTCTTTTTGGAAATGCTGTCTTGTGTGCTTTTGAGGGGGTTTTGTCCCAGCGCTGGGTGACAGACAGATCTTCAGCATCTTCCTCCTTCAGTCCGTTGTGTGTGGAGATTGGAGGGTGTAGGGACAAGGGACACATATCTCCATGGTTCTGGCTCCTGGTGGCAGCTGTGGATGGCTGAGGGTCGCTGGGCTCTGATGGTGAAGGGCAGCTGGGCTTCTGCAGATGTATCCCCGTGCAGTTCTGTCCTTGTTGCTGCAAGGAGGGCAGCAACCCACAGCCTGGACACCCTACACTGGGCAAGGTCCGAATAGCTCCCAAGCAGCTTGGTATGATGGAGCAGTCTCATGGAGCACCCCAAAATTAATCCACTCTGTGGCATGTGCTTCTGGTTGGGCTGAGCTCACCGGGAATGAAGCTTTTGCCTCACTCATGCCATTTTCAAGCACCATGTTATGATTTGCATATTGCACTGCTTTGGCCTGAGCATTCTGCTGCTGGGTACTGAGAAAGCCTCCAAGGTCTGAGAGGTCTCTGTTTAATTTTTTTTTTTTTTTTAAATGATTTACCCACTTGCAATCTTACTCTTTTCTCCTCATCTCCTTTCAGGACAGTGACTGCTTCCTTCCTAAAGAAGCCATTAGCTTGCATGCTCTGAACCAAAATGTTAGCTCAGCTGTAACAGATGGATGGATACGGGTATCATGTGGCAACTTAATGAATAATATCTATCACCTAATTTCCTGAAAGTTGGCATGTAATGAGGCTGGTGCCATGATTATTACCTCTGTAAATCATGACTTTAAGATGATGACAATCCCTCCTGCCCCAAGGATACAGGACAGCCAGGCAATGATGTACATTTAATTGCTGTGTGAGAGAGGCAATGTGTTCAGGAGCATGCCATTGCCTCTAAATTATCTTCTGCAGCACAGACGCTAGAGGAGATTAGTGCAGATTGGAGGGGAGGGAGGGCCTTGCTATGCCACGAGGTGCTGTATATATGAGTGTTTATTCACTTGAGCCAGCTGATGGTGTTGGTGTGAGCTGGCTGAGATGGGATGGAGGTATGACTCCCAGGTTTGCCTTCTCAGTCTCTCCCCAGTACTGACGAAGCAGCGGATGGAGAGGAGATCACTCACAACTGCATAGAGATGCTTCCTTTGTTTTTTTATGAGTGTTTGTGATGAATACCTCTGTGGACAGAGGACTGTGACCTCCCAAACAGCAACCTTGGCTTGTGGGGTGAAAGCTGCCAAACCTCTGACCAAATCTTCTCCCACTACAGGAAATCTCTGTCCCTGTTTTCTTCCTACCACAAACTGCGGCTGGCCATAAAGCAGAGCCAGTGCCCACATTGTGGGCTCTCAGCTTGCTCACATGCCTGCTTCCTAGCCGAGGGAGGCATCCCTGCTTTCAGGGCCTTCCCAGACCATCTTGTTCCTCATCAATTGATTGAATAACAGCTCCTAGTGAAATTATTACTCTGCTGGGCTTTTAAGGTATCTTTCATTAGGTGCTGTACTATGACAGTTGACAGGGATGTGGCTGGTTTGTGGATGAATCAGATGTTGCAGCTGACCCTTGGAAATCAGCTACTGCCAGCTTGCCTGTGCTGCAGGTTAATGCTGATCTTTTTTGCTGTGTTGCCTCCCTTTCTTGAGTATTTCTTTATGTTTAACTTTTCCTTTCAATTCTGCCCCCATCTCCCTGATGCGCTGATCAACATGGTTACAAGCTGGCTGGATGGGAGGGCAGAGCAATGGACATGCTGCTGCTCTGATCCTCTCCTCCACTTCAGCACTTCCCAGCCATGTGGTGAGTAGGGGTGACAATAGCCTTAAAACTGTGACAGCAGCTCCTTTGGGTTGGACCAAAGATCCCTCTGGCCTGATGTTCTGTCTCCAGCAGTGCCCAGGGGAATTAAACCTAGGGCAGTGTGATCATCACCTATGATGATGTGCCTCCCTACAATACTTGCCCAGCCGCTGGTGATTTGCAGCTTGAGGACTTCCCAAGCCAAGAGTGTTACCTTCAGGTCTGGTGGCCCCTGTGCAGTCACCATCAGCAGCATCATGGCTGCTTCCAGTTCCTGCAGCTCAGCCCCCAAACCCAGATGCTTGCCTGATTTGCAGAGAGATATTTTAGCTGTAAAACCAGCAATACTGTGACTGCCTGGATAATGTGAGCAATAGGCTATTTCCAAGGCCATGCAGTGCTCTGAACTGTGTGGGATGGCACTGCTCAGCCTTGTGACAGTGCTGAAGGGGAGCCGCCGAGGTGCTGGAGGAGGAGATCCATGGTGCTGGTGGACCCCTGTGTGTGCAGGGGGGTGGCATGGCTGAATTAGCCTCTTGTCCCTTACTCATATTAGGTCCAACAGCAGGGACCAGTGTTAGCCTCCTCTGACCCTGGCTTGCAGGGCTGCCATCTAGAAGCGCGGGCAGGTTCTGTAGAAGGAAGGTGAGGGTGTGAGCAGCCTGCAGCATGCAGAGCTGGAGTGGGCATGTGCAAATACCTCGCTGAGATCCTTCCATGGTTCTGTGAGCAGCCACCCTCAGGTTTGCTGTTCCCTGAGGGCACTTGCAGCCAAAAGGTAGCCTGGAGCATTTATTTTTGTTCCTTCCTCCAAAAAAGCAAATACCATCCTGCCAGGGCTTTGTAGTCTCAGAAGATGTTCCCATACCTGCTGGAAAGATGCTGCCTGCTAAAGCAATGGTGGCCATGCTGATTGATTTCTCAAAGTAACATCAGTTTCTTCTCTTTAATTCTCTGCAGTGAATTGGCTGCTGTTGGCCTGAGCCTGCGTTGAGCCTTTTTGTCACTAAAGACATTGTAGTGCTTATGGCATTAGCAGTTACATAAGGTGGCTGTCTCCAAGGGGGTTTTGCCCTGGCATGATGCTCCTTTAGGGTTAGGTAAGAGCTAGCCACAGAGCAGGGGGACATGAAAAAAAAATACACATCTGTAGTTGAGAGACTTATTTGAACTTAACGCACTCTGCAGGAAAACCCGGATTTTGGAGTTTTCTTTGGCTCTGCAGATTAGAGGGGGACTGTGGGAAAGCTGCCAGGGCTTGGAGATCAATCCAGCCTTTGTAAATCCTTTCATCTGACTGGCGGCTTCATACAATTGAGTATTACCCAGTTTATTATTGTTGGTTGATTAAATTCCTGTTGGTCAACACAAATAGTGCTGTGCAGGCTGTGCATTCGTGGGATGGAAATTGGCATTGCAAAGCACTTCCTAGAGAAAGGCAGGGTTGACCTGTCATTTAAAACTGCATTCGGGGGACGTTTGCAGGGGGGAAAGGACAAATCCCCCCATGCAAGCGACTTCCCAGGCATTTCTCACGTGCTTGTGGAGGCTGAGCCTGCAGCAAGCGAGTGTGAGGGTCGGGTCCCCGCTTTTCTGGCAGCAAAGGCAAGCAGCCTCTGCAGGGATGTGCTCACCAAGCCCCTGTGTCTGCAGGGTGGGGGAGGCGTGGTGCAGGGTGGACCCAGCATGTGTAACCAGGATTAATGGGATGAAATTAGGCGAAGGAGAAGGTCCTCAGGAAATGTTTCCTCAAGGTGAAAGCTATTAGGCTGCAGCACAGTTTCTCAAGAAAAGTGATAGGTACTTACTTACTCAGGTTGTGTTAAAATGAGAACGTGAGAGAAACCTGGCTTTGGGGAAGAGATGGGTGATATCAGTGGCTTTAGGGGGCTCCAGGGAGACATGACCGCCCCAGAAACAGCGCACTTCTGGGAGGGATGGAGTGGGCCACATGTGGCAATTTTTGTCTCTCTTGCAGAGCAGCATCTTCAGCTGAGGTTTGGGCTCAGGGGAGCTGGGGGCTGTCTACCAAAGCAATATGTTACTGGTAAGGTAGTATCAGGTATTTGTCCCAGTATGAGGCTGATCTCTGGCAGGTGCTGAAACAGCACTCCCCAAATTTGTTGGTTCTTCATAATACTCTTTCTAAATAATGCCTGGCTTGTAAGAAGGAAGGCATAGGACATATGTCTGAAGAGTGGGAGTAATTGGCAAACAAAACTGTTTGGGAAAACTGTGTGCTAGATGACCTGAAACATCTTTGTGCTTTTATGAATGGTGTTACCTTGAATGTCTATGTATTTTCCTTGCCTATCCTTGTGCCTGAACCAAAGCAACTCTCTTTATCTTTGGGTGTAATGATTTGGTTTCCACCTCTATGCGATGTGCACCCCTAAAAAATGAGCCCACCTGGTTATTTGGAGAGACGGGGGATATCAGCTTTAGGAGACCTGTGTTTAGTAGTCTTTTTTTCTTTTATGCGTGTAAGGAAGAGCTAGCCTTTGGAAATAAGATCACCATCTTCTCTCCATTGGAGAGGGGCTCCAGATTATCTCCTGCAGCGAGAGTCAGGAGATGCCTGGAGTAACACATGGTTGGGAAGGAGGATGTTCATGTGGGAGTCCCTTTCTATATCCCTTCCCTTTGTCCCAGCTCTGCCATGATGTGTGTAACCAGAACTGACTCATGAATGGGACACTGAGGACTGAGCAGGGCTCCATGCTTCTGAGAGGCTGCTCTTCAAGGCCAAAATGCAGAATATACAGTTGAAGGTCAATGTGCAGGGGTGGATCCCACGGGTGCCTGCATGCTGCTGGAGCGGCAAGGCAGAGCGTGAGCCATGGAGGCTGCTTTGGAGACCCAGAGAAACACGTTAACCCGCCTCATGGGGAGTAGTCAGCCTCCAGTCCAAAGGGCTTGAGTGAGAGGTAATAAACCTGTTAATGAGTAACAGGGAAAGCTGGCTGCGTTGCATAGTTTTAATTTCTGAACATAACTTCAGGGAAACATGGTAAAGCTTTGCACAGTCCTTTTACAAAGCAGAGGCAAGCACTCGTTCAGCTTGTGGGATCAGAAAGTCTCCTCCGATCCCCTTCTCTCTGAATCATTGTGGGATTGATTTTATTATCCCTGGTGGCTCTCCTTGGCTGCCCCAGGCATGGTGGCACCACAGTTCCCTGCTTTGCTCTAATCACCAGGGCACTTGTCCTGAGGGATGCTCCCCGACCACCCTCCATTGCAGCGGGGGTTGCTCAGCATCCCCTGGAAAGGGCCAGCGATGACAAGGACTGGCTTTGTAGAGCGCTTCTTAAACTCCTGGCTGAGGGTGACAGCATGGACAAGAATGAGTCACAGTTATCAGGGATATTTATCTGAGGATTGACTTGCTACTTCTAAATGATTTATCTTATTTTTATTGTAGTAGCATTGTACTATTAACTTATTTTAAAACAGGTTTTGTTCCCTCGTCTCATTATTTCAATCCAGCCCAGTGATACACTGTAATCTCCTCCATCTTGTTTCTGCTCCCTTTAGGCATTGTGCAGTTAAGAAATGCTTGGGTATTGTCTAGCCTTTCTTTCCAGGCATCAATTATATATTTACTGTATTCAGATTCTTAAGTCATACCATGTGTCACTCACATAGGTACCTGGAGTCCTTGTTCTGCTCAGTTTTGGGTTATAGTATATTTTTGGCTGGCCTGCTGCTGTTCCCAGCTGGCCCTGACAAAGCCTGTGCCGGTTTGGCATAGCCAGCACATTACGCTCGACAGCCCTTCTCCTGTTTAATTTCCTTTTGCTAGCTCCCTTTCGCAGCAGGGCAGCGGGTGCAGGCAGGAGAGGGCTGCAGGTAGGAGGTGGGGCATCACTGCTTTCCAAAATAAAGATTTCCCTCCAGCCTCATGTAAGAACATAGGCAACAGTCTCTGCTCCGTTTGTGTAATTTGATGGTATGAAGGGGCTCCTCTGCGACACCGTTTTTTTGGGGGGGAGGTTGATTTTTATCTCGGGTGAAAGCTGGCAAGGATTGGATTCATGCCATCTTCCAGCTTGACAGTGAAGTACAGTGAATTAAATGTACATACTTTATCATTTTTATGCGTGGCTGTTTTTTCCTGTCTGTACTGAGTCCTTAAAGGTGTTTGGGAAGAAACACACCTTCCTCCCACGGTCACACTGCTATTGGAATGTGTTTATCAAAAGTGGGTTAAATTACTAGGCAATTGCAGCACATAATGTTTAACTACAGTCTGTGGTAGGAGAGCGTGAGGCTGAGTGGTTTTCTGCTGCTGGGTGGAAAGAAAGAACCAGGCAGGGGAAGAGAGAAGAACCACCTCAGAAAATACCCAAAGTCAGAGGGGACTGGGTGGAGGGGGACACGGTCCCCTCAGTGCTGTGGACTGCAGCAGAGCTTTACTTCCCAAAACACTGTCTCTCTGGGAGAGACCAGCACATTAAGCCAGCTAATTGCAAAATACACATAGATCCAAAACTGAACTATGGGTGAATGCTGGGACCTGTGTGGGTGCCCATCCTAGCTGGTAGGAGCCACTGGCTCTACAACTGCAGTTATTTTTGGCAAACAGGACTGGGCACAGGGTTTCTGACAGCAGTTTAGCAAGGCTCAGTATCCTCGGCCATAGAAATTTGTGTGTCTTTGACACAGACGCATACAGTCCCCAGCTCCAGAAGAGCTTAGCGTGCAGGGATTTAGACATTCCCTGGTGATTGCCTTAAGCCATGGGCTCACAGCTATTTTAGGCTTTCTTCCTTTTTCTCTCTGAGGATCTGACCAGAAATTTCATCCTGAGCTAAAAATTGCACAAGACTGGATGCCTGTGTTAAAAATGATCTCTTGATAAATCAGCATTTTCCTATGAAAAACTGCTTTACCTAAAAATTCCCACCCAGCCCTTGTCCCAAGTAGCATGGCCAGAGTGAGTGACACCATGAAATCATGCATCTTGCTCATCATTTAGTCGAGAGCCCTTCCATGGCAGTACCAAGTGTGGGAATGAGGTTTGTTACGGTCCTGCCTGGTACGTAAACATCAGCCGTATCTAGATAAATGCTTTTCTCTGGAAAAAGACCAGCAATTTTTACCACCTTTGCTACCTTACACCTTTTTAGGCTCAGGGGGAGACATGGGGGCAGCCAGTGCTGGGGCTAAGGATGGGGTGTGGGGCAGCCTGGACCAGGGCAGGGGGGATAACGAATTCCTGGGCACACAGAGGCTGTTCAGTAAGCGTTGGGCTTTGGCGGGCCCCTGGGTGGAAGGACTTTGATCTGACTCCAGCTTTTTCCCACCGAGGCATCGCTTTTGAATGCTTTCCTGCTCTCTGCCTTGCCGTGAGCGGCAGACAAAGGCGAGGGGAGCGGGTAAAGGGGGGGGGGGGGCGCTGTTTACCCTCATCAGGAATGGTCGAGTGGCCCGAGTCAATAGAGCCTCTTTTTCATTAACCTAATCATTAGATTTTCTTGCTGCCAATTACATTTTTCCTGTTGGTGCTCAGAAGGGCATCGTTTGCATCTATGAGAAATTTTTTTATTAATAGGGGGCTTCCTGGACATGATGGGGGTATTTGAGGAATGGAAATTAAAGTTTAATTTCTCTCTGGATGGAAGAGGATTTCTGAGTTTTAATTATCAGGCAACTTGGATTCCTGATGGTTGAGGACTGCATTGGAAGGACTGGTTTCCATTGTGTGGAGTGGATAATTATGCAGCGCTCTCCCGGGCTCGCTGCGTTTATTGTCCAGAAGAATCTTCCCAAGGAAAGGGGGGGAGTAGATTTACAACCTAAAATGACTTTTCAGAGCTTGCAAAAGTTTCAAATTGACTTTTGCAAAGAAAGACTTTGGAAAATATTTAAGATGGTTTTATTTACCCTTTTAACAAAAAATCCCCCATCAATTAATCGGGTAATCTGCCTTTCCCCCCACAGGTTGCTTGGGAAGTAGTTTTGTAAACTCAGGAGAGCCCTTCTGCAGCTGGACTGCTTTGTGCTATCAGTTTCTAAGCAGGATTCCTTCGAAGGCAGTGAAAATTTCTGCATAAAACCTACTGGGCATAAAACCTACTGTATGTGCAATGTCAAATACAAGATTTACAGTCTTCTGAAATTTGGCAGTGCTTCTTACCTAGGAGGTAATCTATCCAGGAGAAAATGTTGAAAGATTCAAAGAAACAAAATTTCAAAACAAAACTCATTCACAACTGTTTTGTTTCACAAACTTCAGTAGAAACCTCAGTAAAGTATTGTCAAATATGGTGAAGCTTTTGCAATTGCATTAACCCTGCTAAATCTTTCAAGGGTGGGAGTAAATCTGCATGTGTTTGCGTGGGTTCGGATTTGGGGCAAATGTCCTGCACAGCTGTGGTCAGTGTGATGAGTTCAAAAAGAAGAATACCAATTGTAGATGTTTACTGTGTCTTCTTGCTGAGAGGTGGAGTGGCAGTAGTACAAAATAGAAACCAGGGAGCAGATTCTGTGATACACTTGCATTTATTCCAGTGGATTTGCAAGAGGACATCTGCAGCAGGGCAGCTGGGCATGCAAACACTTCAGATCTGCCTGTTTTTCAGAGCTTTCTGGCTGTGACAGTGGCAGAGGGCTCTGAACCCAGCTTGTCTTTCATTTGCAACTCCTTAGTTTCACTAGTGCAAACTCGAGTCTTTGGGATTCTGATAGCTACCTTCCTGTCTTGAAAGACCCTGTGGTTGTTTCGGGGAAGGTAGCAGCTTATTATGGGGGTTTCTGGACTATTAAAATAGTTTAGGCCAACCTGGCCTCTATTTCTCACATGTTCATTTTTCAGATTAGCACCTTTGTACTTTCTCTTGTGCTGTGCTGATACTCACAGACGTGGACACAGCAGTCTCTGTAGCCTTCTCCAGCCCATTCCTTTGTCACGGTGCCTGTGAGCCTTGACTGCAGTTGGACTGTCAGTGCTGCTGAGGTTGTTTCCTAACCCACATGGGTTCCTGGCATTCCCCAGCTTGTCTGCATTCACTGAGCTCCTCTTTTTTAAGCTCTTTGGCTAGAGACCATATGTTGTTACTATAGTCATACTGAGCCTCGTGCATGTTGGCCTTCTGTGATGTAGGACTGTGAATTTCTGTGGAAAAGCTGGAAATGATAACTCTTACAGATAAGCACTCTCTTTTGGGGGGTTAGTAACTCTTGAAATTCTAGGCTGTATTTTAAAAGATTCAACTGTTTCCAGTATAGCCTTTTCATTGCAAACATCCCATTTACTATCAGAGGGCCCTACTCCAGCACTTGTACTTCTCTACATGCTCTTGACAGCTCTGCTTTCTTCTTTGCCAGCTAAAGGTAGGACTTTCTGCAGGTGATGGGAAGCCAGGATGCATGGATGGTTTCAGATTATGGAAATCTGACATGCCAATCAAAGGCTGTTTAGTGATTTTATTTTTGCCTTCAAATAATTGTGGTGCTTGCTTTCTGGAATTTAAGTGAAATAACCATAGATTTTCTCATGTGATGTTTGGACAGGGTAGTTATGGAAAACAGAACGGATGAGCTCTTGGGATCACCTAACCCATCCTTTTGCCCCAAGGCAGACTCAGCTCTCCCTAAACTACTCCTGACAAATGTTTGTCTAACCTGCTCATAAAAGCCGTCATCAATGGCAGTTCCACCACCTCCCAAGATATTCTCTTCTACCCCTTAAATATCCCTATTATTAGAGAGCTTGCTCTTCCTGTGTGGACATAGAGAACAATGTATTCAATTAATCTTTTTTTGATGATCATTTACATATTTGAATCCATCTGTATTTGGTCTTTTTTTCTCCAGGCTAAACAATACGGATTCCTTCAAGCTCTCCTGCTAGATTATGCTTTCCACACTCTGATCCTCCTTATTTATCTCCTGAATTCCCTCCAGCTAGTCCACATGAGTCTTGAAGTGTGATGCTTAAAACTGGACAGAGATCCCTACTGAAGATCTGTAGTAGCATTGATGAAGGAGAATTATTTCCCCTGTTCATATACAGGGCTCTTGTTTCTGCATCTCGATATGATCCCACATAATGGTTTTGCCCCAGCAGGACATTGATTCATGCCCAGGTTTTGAATTGCAATAGCCTCAAAGATCCATTTTCACAGAACTGCTGTGCATGAGGAATTGAAAGATGCTGCCACAAAAGTTTAGGTTGAGCTTGGCAGAGGCTTTGAGTGTACCACACTAGCAATGAGATGGGCTTAGCCTTTAGTTAGTGTTGTAGTGACGGGCAGCGGCTGCCACAGCGGTAACCAAAGTCAGGTGGGAAGTGTTGGGTTTTGGAGTTGGGAGGGAGTGGATACAGGTGGAAATGAGTACAGCCTGTCTCCTTGGTTTCAGCGATTCTCCCCTGGGACTGTACCCTCTTGGTGACTTCTAGAGGTTGCAGTGTTTGTTGAGGTGTCTGCAAAAGGAGAGCGTGGAGCAAAGCGGGCTACTCTTTCTGGAGTATCCACAGCACCCCGAATGTTTTGAGTCCTTTGTAGCCAGTGGAAAGCCACTAATCGGCTTCAGGGCTTTTTTTTGACTAGGTCACGTGACAGTGCTATCAAAATTAAAGCAGCACGAGGAAGGAAAAGAGGCTTAAACAGCTGAGGGTGCCTGGCCGGTCATTTTAACCTTTTCATAATCATTAAAGCTGCAGAATCCCATTAGCAGTGAGTGACTTGCAGCTTCACTCCCCAAAGGAGGGCGGGTGACACAACTTTCTGTTCACTTCCACCTTTCCCCGAGGGAGAGTTTGTCACAAGTAGCTGGTAGGGCTCAAACTTCAAGCAGAGAGTCTGGCCATTTCTTCCTGTGCATCGAGGAGTCCATCACACCAATGAGAAGGAATCCATGGGTCTGTCAAAAGTGGAGGATTTATCCCTCTGTATCTAAAATTAAACTCCCATGGAAGGTCCTGCTTAGGCCATACTGTGGTAGATCAGCCCTTGCCCATCTGTGGCAGTAGTAGATAGGTACAGCATAAGGAAGAGTATGATGTTCTAGTTCACTGCCTTGCCACTGGTCAGTGGGCTGTGGCTTTACTATGCTTGGGACTGGTGACAGCAGCAGGTCCTGCACTGCTGCAGTGCAGCTCTGAAACAGGAAGCAATGCTTTTTGGATGGAGGTGTGTTGACTAAGGCACGAGGCAGTCAAAGAGCCTCCAGTTTGTTGTTACTCATCTTTTCCTCTCTTACAAGTT
Source organism: Athene cunicularia (assembly GCF_003259725.1). Classification (NCBI taxonomy): domain Eukaryota; kingdom Metazoa; phylum Chordata; class Aves; order Strigiformes; family Strigidae; genus Athene; species Athene cunicularia. The sequence continues at coordinate 13,932,716 of NW_020799101.1, forward strand.
TTCATGAGCACAGCATCACATCCAGTAGTCAGTCTGATTTTTCCCTGTCCTTCCTCCAGCTTCTGCATCTTGTGTTTTCTCTCTTCATATCAGCTAGTAAGCACGGATAGAGAAGTGCTGGTACCACGGTGTCTGGAAGGGCAGATAGTTCTGAAAATGGCTTCTAAAAAGGACAAGGAAAACCTGAATTCTGCCTGGTGTCACTGAGCTGCGATGGGTGTTGCAGGTATTGCAGCACCCAGAACCGATCCAGAGAGCACCCACTCCCTTGGTTAGTGCAGGCTGCCATGTGCAGGGAACAAGAGTGCTGCAGTGGATGTAAATCAGCTTTCCTCTGTTCCATGTACACCAGTCAAGACTATCTGGCTGTGTGTGTCTTGGACATTAATATTTCTATCACTGTGTTTGCTTATTGCATCTAATTACAAGTCTGTCCACTCTTGCTTGAAAGCTCAGTCTGAGGCTGAACCTCAAAAAACTCACACTGATTGTTCTTGGAGTGATGCCCACAGTCAGGTATTAAAACAACTTGTAAGACAAACGCAGTTTTTTCCTTGCTTTTTTTACCTTCAAAATCCCTGGGGGATAGAAGGAAAGATCCCCCCAGGAAACCTGGTTGAACAGTAATAACTAATAATCAGGGCTGAGCTGATCTGTCATGCAGTCAGCGCATCACGTGGGGAGGCATCTGAACAGCCTGGTGAAGGTGCCATCCTCTGCAAGCAGGCTTACAAGGAGAGCTGTGGAAAGCCCATGAGAGCTGCAGCAGCACTGTCTGTCCTTGCCCACTCCCAGCAGCAGAAGAGCAGCTACTGGTTGTCCCCCTCAGGAGGGGGAAGTGTGGCATCAGACTATAAGTCTGGGAGGTGTTTTACCACCTTCCTGTTAAGCAGGTTTTACAAGTTGAGTAGGTAAGATAGCCTCAGATGCAAGTGATTTCCAGTTCTTCCTTGCTGTGCTGTGCTGGGGTAGAAGGACAAGATCGTAATGTAAAGGTCACCCAAGCAAGGAAGGAGAAACCAGTGGCCACTTTCTGATGGGTTGAGACAGCTCTCTGCCAGCTGCACTGCAGTACATGGGCACACACATGCACGCGCTCCTCCTTCCCTATCAGCCACCTCCTAATGAAATCCCGATAACATATCAGGAGCTCTTGAGCTCCTGTTGACAGTCATCGCAGTTGCGGGCAGATGTTTTGCTGTGTGCGGAGATGATGTCATGGCTGGAAGTCACAGTAGTGAACTGTAAAAGCTGAAGTCAGGAGAGACCTTATCAGACTGTTACAGACCAACTTTAGGCCGCTAAGCTCCCAGACAGGCCTAATGAACTGAAACTGAGTTGGGAACGTGTGGTTTTGACAAACTTCAGAGCTCATAGTTACAGGCTTGCTATGAAATGTTAATTAAATAGCTACAGTGACATATGTTCCATCCTGCTGGAGCAGCACTTTGCAACAGCACTGCCATGTCACCAGTGCCTAACCACTGGCTTGTGAGAGTTAAAAAAAGTGTATTAGTCTGAGACCAGATTTCTTTGTTATTTGTAATTCAACTGACAACACACTTCTCTGTTGTTCTGTCTAGTGTTTGAATACTTACTCTATACCTAAGCTGTCGCCTGCATCTTGAAAAATGAGGCCTGATGCTACCAGTCTTATTCAGACAGATGTTATCATGGGTGGCTTTGGATGCTAAATATGGGCCTTTTATTTATTTGTCATAGTCTAAGGCTGTGTCTAATCAGTATAAATACTGCAGTGCCTCAGCTGTGGAAATAACCAAGATTTGGCCTTACTTCTGTTTCTGTAAGTGCCCTTCTGCCACCTCTTTACCACTGCCTGGCAAAGTGCAGAGGAAACTACTCCCTCCACAATCCATGGTGAATGAGGTGGTGGGACAAGAGGTAGAGTAGGTTGGTATGGGTTTGCTTGCAGAATATCTTGCAAAGCTACAGAAGGCTGGGAGCTTCTGTCTGCCATAGACCTTCTTGTTGCATATTCTCTTACCACATCCCAAGGGAGGCCCCAAATTGTTCCCAATCTCCTGGAGAGGTGTGAGGATTGGGGTTAGCAGAGTATGGTAGTTTGGACCTGAGAGAAGAGAAGGAGGGTTTACGTCAGTGAGTTTCTTCACCTTACTGTTGAAATACTTCATTTGACTTCTACCTGCCTTTTGTCTGCAGACCTGCCCTCCCATCCAGTTACACACTTTCACAGCTGTGTTTAGTGATATGTTCAGCAGAGACTAGTTGGGTTGGAGCCTGGATGCCAGGCTGGAGAGCTGTCTTTGTTTAGTGGGGACAGGACCCAAGTCCCTCAGACACTGGCAGCATCCTCCAGGTTCTAGAATAAATGGCTTCTCCCTGAATCAGGGTGCAAGTCACTGCAGACCTGAGCTTGCCAAGGCAAAACAAGGAGCATACCCCGAAAGCCCTGGCAGCACCTGCAGAACTAAAGTAACTCAACAGTGGTTTTGCAGCTTCCCTACTCACATTTAAGCCATCTGCTGAGTTAAGCGTGATGTGAAAACTTGCCTCATGCTCCAGTCCAAAACAGGACATTGGGAACAGGGTTTGCGTCTAAGAGCAGAAACAATGGGGCTGCCTAGAAAAAACAAGGGGGTGGGTTTGTCCACCTCTCTCAATAATTTCCTTTAATGACAGTATATAAACAGATGTGATTTTGATCTGCTTCCCAGCTGCTCTGAAAGAGTAGTGTTGCCTTAATAAATCAACTTCTTTACAAGATGTAACCACTGGCCCATTTTTCAGCCTGCTTGTCTGTGTCAAGAAGCAAAACCAGCAGAGCAATACGAATCTGAAATATGGTGCAGAAGAGCAGAGGTGTGATAACAAAACTGCCAACAAACAGTGAAATATTTTATTGAGCACAGGTGAAGGCCTTTTTATGAGATCATCTTTGACGGAAGGGTATGAAGCGAAAAAATGTCAGCATCCCATCATGAGAAGGAGAAGGCGGCAGCTAGCCGCAAGGTGCAAGCCTGGCAGAGTATCACTCCTTCCTGCGTCTTTCCTCCCTGGGTTTGTATTTGGGAGAATCCCTTTAGGGATGCTGCTTTTTTTGAGAAGAGGAATAGCTTTGTTTGCAGGACATTGACAAAATATAGCTGTGCTTTACTGTCTTAAATCATGCTTAATAAAAGTAGCTCCTAGGGAAAAATTGCAGAGGGAGGCAGCAGGTGTCCAGTCTTGTTGCTAGAGGTGCAGGGCATCTCTGTGAGACACACAGGGACAGTGCTGGAGTGGAGCACCATGCTCCTGACCTGCCAGGACACTGCGTAACCCCCTCTTTGCAGCAGACATCAAACCCCAGTGGGATGCTGTGGAAGAGGACTAAGGCACCTCTGGTGGCTCAAGTCTGCTTGTGCCGAGTTGTTCTGTTTTGCCCAGGCTGGGTGTAGGGACTGTCCTGCTGTGAGTGAGTCCCATTGGAGGGCTCCCAACAGCTTCCTCCTCTCATGGGCATCTACATTAACTTTTTCTTGCATCTCTGCTGTGAACCACCCTAAGTAAAGAGATTGCATTTTTTCCTGATACTCATTTAAGTGCTAAGGCCTCATTATGAAAAGGTCTTAAATAAATGTGTTTTGATCCCAACCATGTAGCTACCATGCAAACCTCTGCTCTGTGTGCTTGTGGTTTGGAGAAATGACATACAAGGAAAAAAAACCATTCCTTTTGCTACTGTCAAAATAAATGTATAATTCATTGTATTTACTGCTCTTGACAGATTCCTCTGAAATCTCAGATGAGAATCGGAAAGGCTCCAGTGTCTCCAAGTGTCTTTTAAGATGACACTGTTCTGTGCTCTGCAGGCTGAAAGATTGTTTTGATTGTTAAAACAGTTTCTAATTTATGTTTTAAAAAGCTTCAGGAGCCAGGCAGTTCCCTGCTCTCTCAGAGGCCATTGAGTTAAAACAAGGTAGAGTGATTTGTCTTGCCTCAATTTAGCTGTAATGAGTATTAAGTGGTTTATCTATGTGGAGAAAAGTTACTCAGCTAGATTACATCCAAGTTGAATTACACCCTGTTCCAGATGGAGTATATTTTTTAAGACAGTAAATCTTGAGGAGGGTGGATAATAACAGTAATGGTCCTTCCTGGGATAGACTGCAATGCTTCTACCTCTTGTGGAGATAATGTGTGGAGCTGCATCCAATTAGTTTTTCAAAGGCTTTGTAAAGAAATGCAACTTCAGGTTTTACGGCTCTGTGAACAATTTTGCTTGAATCATTTACATTGTGCAAGTGAACGATGGCTAATGGTGATTATGGTTTTCATCCATTTTGCTGTTGTGTGTAGCAGCCTGGCAGGGCATGATGCCAACTCTCTCCCCGACTTCTTCTTCTGCACCAAGTGTGATGGCTGAGACAGGGAGGGTGTTGGGTGGGAGGTGAGATGTTTTGGTGGGAAATTCCTTCCCTCTGTTGCCGTCTGGTCCACCAAGGAACCCATTGCTCATGCAGCTGGTGCTTACGTCCCTGAGCAGTAACTGGACGAGGATGTTGGCCCCACAGGCATCCCAGGCAGCACAAGTGCCAGAGTATCCAAAAAGCTTATCCTTGGCCATGATCCTTTTGTGCTTCCCTGATACCTTACCTCCTCTTCACTGTGCCACACTTCTGCAGAGCCAGGTCTGGGAGCTGCTGGTGCCACCAAGGAGAGTGCATTTGGGCTGGTGAAGGTAGAGCAGTCCTCACATCTGGCAGCAGGCTTTGACAAGGCAATAAGTACCATTAAATTAATTTATAATGAAGGGGATGAGGGGGCCTGAGCTGTCAGTGCTTCGGCTCTCTGCCTCTCCTGGGTGGGTCAGTGGGGCCGTCCTTGGCCCATGGCTCTGGGGGAGGCAGGAGAGGAGGGAAACTCAGTGATAAGAGGAAGGTCAGAGGCAGAAAAATGTTGGGAATGTGTTTCTTGATTTAATGCGGGAGAGACCCAGGCTGGGGTTTCTCTGCTCAGCCCAGCAGTGTTACTGCCCGCTGTTATGAGAGTTACGGGATTTTTTTAAACTTGAGACCAAGATGCCAGTGTCTTGTCTGACACCTACCTCAACACAGGCAAGTCCAGAAGATGAAGGTGATGCATCTCTGAGGGCACAGTGAGGATAGTAGCTCTGAGCACTCTCAGCCTTTGCCTGAGATGGAGCATCTTCTGCTGACAAAACAACTCATTTGCTTTTTTCTTTTTTTTTATCCTCATACATTTTATGTTGTTGTGTAGTGTTTTCTGGCTAAGGTCAGACATTGAACATGGCTTTGGGGTTGGACAGTGGTGTTTGAAGAATTCTGCAAGTTTCAGAGCAGGCATTCAAGACTGTGGGTAGCAGTGGTGTACATTAGCTCCTGGGGATGCACAGCTTGCCTTCTGAGTAGTACTTGTTTTGTTGCAAGGGATATGAAACCAAAGTGTGGAAATAATTCTCTCTGCATTTCCTTTTTGTTGGCAACCATGCTCTGTTCTTTCCACCAACCAACCAGTCAGTCCTTGGAGCATTCAAGGGCCTGAACACAACAGCTTCTACCTCACAATTCATCAGCTTAATCTTAATTTTGTGTAGCTGTTAGCAGTGTGGGCACCCACCACTCGCACATGTTGAAGAGCTTGCCCATGAGGTTCAGGTTGCCAGCCTCCACCTTGGGTAACTTCCCACTGTGCTTGAGTGCAGAGCTGCTGGAGAGGACCTCCTGCAGTTTCTCTGCCCTCCATGGGCACAGAACTGTGATAAAGGGCTTGTTTGCATCAGAAATAGTTCCCATAAGCATTTGGTTTTGGTTGCTGTTCTTTGCAGACAACATGGTGTGGTGATCCACAATATAAACAGTAGTTATAAGAGAGTACAAAGGTGAGGGGGGCACTGCATACAGCAGGCTCCCTGCCGCTTGGAAAACAGGCTTGGACTACTAATGGGCAACAGGCTTAGTCAATACTGTGGTTCTTGTGCAGCCTGTGTTTGTTATGAGCATCACATTGAGATCTTCTTTAGCATTGTCTAGCATTTTTACACTTGTTTATGCAAGTGTTGCTGTCTGGGCAATTTAGGCACACAGAGACTGTGCTCAATCCAGAGGTGTATCTCTGATTTCCAGGTAGGCATGAATTGAGCCTCTCCTTTGACACTGCTTTGAATCCTTCCTTGGAGTTGCTTTGAAAGCCCTGACACTTTGAGATAAAAATCAGGATCTGCTGTATCAGGATCACTGCATTCATTGTGTGGAGGCACTCAGCTCTGCTGCTGCCCTGGCAGCATGTGGGTACTGGTGAAGCTGGACGGAAGGACAATTCATCTGACCAGATCTACCGATGAAGGCTGTCGTATTTAACAAACCAGTGGAAATGGTGGAGTCTCTGGTTGCCTTCAGACAGATCTGGAGACTGTTCTGGGAACTGTTTAACCGAATGGGTATTACTGGACTGAATTTAGGGGTATATTAAAGCACGGTGGTCTGGGGCACAGAGGAAGTCAGACCGGAGGGTCTGTGGTCCTCCTGGCTTTGTATTTGAATTTCAGACTCCCCTCTCACCTCGCTGGAAGACAGATTCATTACTAATTCAGTAAGTTTTCAAACTGGTGCTGAAATCTTGCTGACTTAAGCACCGATCTGCAGCATTATACTCATCACATTTTGATATGCATGACTAAATTCATGATGCTGTGAGGCAGGAGGCCTTTGTGGGGAAGGTGCTATGGATTGATCCTGTGACCTACTTGGTTTGCCCTCTTCTCTAACCTGGAGACTCCTCCCCTGTTGGGATAGTTGGTGGGCAGAGAAAGTTTGTGGTCCTGCAGCTGAAGATAGTATTGCTGTGAACCTTACCACCACTTAAACTGCTCACTGAACTTACATAGCTTCCTACAGTGTCTTCTTAACCTTTTTCATGATGACTCGTTTGGATTTCCTGGGTTTGGACAAAGCACAATTCAAACAAAAAAGTGAGCATGTTTCCTCTGAGAGTGTTTGTGCTTTAGATGGGCACTTGACTCTGATCTGTCCTGCTGTTCCTTTATGTGTGGTTTGGCACTTGTCTGTGGCAGCACTTTTTCAAGCATATTCCAATTTTTCTCTTGAACGGTCAAAGCGCTCTCAGTGATTAGCTGTAGCTTGCACGCTAGCTCTTCTGCTAAACTGCCCCCAGAGTGGCCAAGAAGCAGCATTCAGGCTTGTGCCGACTGCGTTTGGCAGCTACTGGCAAAGGCAAAGATAAGCTGTTTAGTGCAGTGCCAGCCTAAACCTTGCTTGTGTGCCTGGGCATGCGTCTGTGTGCGCAGAGATGCAGCCAGTGGTGCCTGCTAACCATGGCGGGCTGATCCTGCAAGGTGCTGGCACTCAGCGACGTGCACCGGCATTGGCATGGTTGTGTGAATGCCCGGTTCCTCGCTGATTCACGCACAGCAAGCAGTCCTGTGGCTTTTGCAGTCATGCTGTAATAAATGAAATGATGTAAAATATAACTCCATTTTGCATTTGTGTGGAAAGTGTTGAGTTTTTTTATATGCTTAAGCTGCAAAACTCTCTCCCCATTTTCCTCCCGCTGTAACAGCTTACAGCCTCTGTGACCAAAATTACAAGTGGAGGAGAAATTTTGCAAACATCCAGATGGATGGGAGGAACTATTGCAAACTGCTAAGCTATAATGAAAATGGAGAAAAGGTTTTCCCAGGTTCCTTTATTTTCTTCCCTGTGAAACATGCAAATGAGTTGCTTCAAAGCATGTTTCAAAACAAAAACCAGATGTTTTGGAGAGCAGTAAGCCACCCACAGAGCTCTCCAGCAAGTTATCTTCTACACCAGGTCACCCTGTCTGGTGTTGCTGTCTTACTGCAATGTTAAACTGGCCATTACATTCCTTCAGGTTGAATATTACCATTTTATGTGAGGTTATTCTGTATTTTATTGTCCTGGTAATTTTTCTGTTTAGTTTCACGGGCTTTCACTAGAAAAAACAGATGTCCTGCGTCGGCACTTGTGTGCATCAGGATGTGTACATGCTGCATCTCTGTGGCCTTGCTGTATACACTTCTTGCCCTTCTACAGTGCTGGGAGTTCTGGCAATTCTACCTCCTTGTAGAGCTGTGCTAGCAGCTTATTTCTGTGAGTTTTTCAGTTGTTTTTGAAAGAACGCGGCACGTGTGTGGAAGGGTTGTTTATTCAAACCTAAAAGGAAACATCTTGTTCTGTTATGAAGTGTTCTGGTGCATTTTAGATGAATGAGAATGACTTTCAAAGCTAGGAAAATTTTTCAAAGCTAGGAAAAAAACTTTTATAAAATTATAAACTACACTATTTCAACCTCACTTTCCTTCTGTACCCCCAACCAGGTGGCACTGATACAGATTCACAGAAGATGTTGCTGTTGCTGAATCTCAGCTTTTTAGTAAAAAAGCCTTTGGCAGAATCCCCTCCTTACCCTATAGACTTGGGATTTTATTTGTTAGGTCTTTCCCAAACTTGTCTTCCACAGAGTGGGCAAACATATCGCTGTCTGACAGTACTTGCCTGTAACACAAGAAGCTTCAACATATTTTTTTTCTTTTCCTAAAGATTCGTCTTCCAACTATATCAGGCAACTTGAAACAAAAGTGAAACTGCTGGAGGATGACAACAAGCTTCTTTCCCAGGTAAGTTTTTTATTGCCTAATAGGTATTAATGTAGCTCGGTTCTCCTGTTTCCATATAGTTGTGTCTGCCCACTTGAATGCACAAGGGCTTTCAGTGGACATCCTACCAGAGGAGAGCATAATGGTCTTTTCATATCAACCCCCACTGATAGAATTTGGTCTCCTTTTGTTTAAAAAAAAAAAAAAAAGAGGAAAAAAACCCAACCCTCTGTTATTGTCTGTGTGTATTTTGGAGATGCATTAATGCCTCCCTGCAGAACACCTTGATCCACCGCTGCTGTTGGGGATGCTGTGAGGGTCTGGCGCTGCCTGTGCCCCTGCTGTAGGATTTTGTCTTGCTTGCCCATTTACATTGACTTTTATCTTGTTGAAAGAGGAGGCTGTAGTCAAAGGACAGCCTTGGGAATAGTTTTGTGCATTGCTGGCTCCCAGCTTTTTTTTAAGATCATGCTTAAAGCCCAACAGACCTCTCTAAACTGTCACTTTTTCCTTGCATCTGTCCTTCAAAGTCTATTCCACGTGCCTTTGGCTTTTGATCACTCCTGCTGCTTACCTATCTGTATATAGCAACATCAAGCAGAGGGAAGAAAAGAGTCATTCTGTCTGGGATGTCCCCTGGATCCCCCATAAAACACAGCACTTGGTATAAACAGGGACAGCTTTGCCAAATTCAGTGAAACACTGTCTATTTAAACCATCGGAAGAGTTACCCTTTTTGTCTTATTCTTTGCATTCTTTCACTGTTGTATGTTCTACCTCCCTGGCATTTAAAAGTTTTTTTCTATTCTTTGCTTCTTACTTCAAGCACTGAGTTTCACAGTCATTTTGTTCCAGGTTCTTTCCAATAGTAAGGACAGGAAATAAAAAAACTTGCTCTTAATTATTTTTTCTTTTAAATACCTTTTTGCCAGTTTATGTTTTGCAGTTCTTTACATTTCACTAAGTCTGAAGATAAACTGCTTCAGGATCATGTTTCTAAAACATTACTGTTCTTTTTTTAAAAAAAGGCTCTATGTGTTCTGAAATTTCAGTAACATGATTTTGTCAAACCTTACTTTTACGGAAATACACATTTTTACTGGACTCTGAGCTTTCTTTAGAGATTACCCCAAATTTCCAGTGTAGTCATGGGCATTGCTAGCCATGAAACAAAACTCACAGAGCACCAAAGGCTTAAAACCCCAAAAGGGTTCTCAACAGCTGATGAGTGGCTTCATGTATTAATCAATTGCTAATTTAATTTTAACTCCCTCCATCTTTTTCCCAACCTGCGAGTGAGCTGGTGGCAGTCGAAACCCCGAGACTGTTTAATTGGAGCTATTGATGGGCAGTTGGGATGCACATGGGTTCGGGGACAGACTCAATGTGCCCTTGGCCCAGCTTTGTCCTGCCACAACTGAGCACGTGACTCCACCAGATCTACCTTATGAGGTCAAAAAGATGTGGTTGGTAATTAATGGGTGGTGAATTAATAGGGGCTGAATAGCTGCCCAGGCTTATTGCATCAGGAGGATGAAGCCCAGTTAGTCTGGGGGTGCATGAGCCTGAAGCAGCCCCATGCATCAGCCCTTCACCTTCGTGATGTCCTGAGTGGGAAGGCTGTGCTTTTTCCTCCATGTACACAACTGTCCTCAGGTGTCCTCACCTTTTAGGCTGTGTCACTACAAATACTTGAATCCAGGAGGGAGGGAAATGATCTTAAAATCATCTGTGCTTAAAATCTGTGCTCTGGAGAAGGCCAGCCGCCTCCCCCGCAGCAGCAGGCGCTGCTGCCAGCCTGGCTGTGACGTTCTGTGCAGCCCTGTGCGATGTCTTAATGGCCCTCCAAAAAGGCCAGGATCCAACCTATTTTAGGTCACGCTCAGGAAATAATCTCTTTTTATTGTAAGCAGGGAGACAGCTGTTCTTAGGGCAACAGGAGAAGTGTTGAAGCTACCATGGTCTGGGTAAACTCCCTGGGAATACTGAGCTGCATCACCTCCAAATCTGTCATGCTACAGACCTAGATTTAGATTTTTTCTCTTCCAGTGAGAAAGATGAGGAAAATCTTTATAGTCACAAACTGACATGCATATGTACATGTTGCTCACAGCACTTTCCTGGAAAAGTATAATCCACTTACTGAATTCTTAACTTGCTTCATCTGATTGGAAAGTGTTTAGCTGTTACCATGCGGATCTTGGGATAAGACTAGTCAAAAAGGATCCTGGCAAATTTTCTCCTGTTTTTAAAGTTGCCAGGTGATCCTGGCTGTTTGAACCCTGCAATGGCAAACTGGCTTGTCAACACCAAAGTCACATTTTAACTCAGCTTGGCTTTCTCCCTGGGAGTATTGACATTGCAATAATATTTGCAGTCTGGTGTCAAGAAGTTCTATCACCAGCATGCTGAGGAGCGATGAAACCTGACGTCCTAAGTAACAAACAGTGCCTGTGCATTAAAGGATTAACAAATCAGTGGTGGTTATGGAAGTCTTCTTGGCTTCTCTCCAGGTGCCAAACATAGAGCTGAAATAGTGCTTCATCCAGAGAAACCCGAGAAGGCCGGTGCTGGCAATGATACTGCAAGCTTTACAGGAGGATTTATATTAGTGGACAGTGACACAATGCCCTTTGCTAACTGGTCCATCCTGAGCAAGATTTGTTGCTTTATCTTCTTCGGCATCTAGGGTGTGAAGCTATGCTAAGAAGTGGTGTCTTTCTACCACCTTCGGGCATGGAATTAAGTTGGTTCAGGGGTTCCCAGCCTGCACTTTTTCTTCTGCTTCCTGACATCTCCTTTCTCCATAAGCACTTGAGAAAAAAATTTCAGTGGGAGAGGTGAGAGCTTTCCAGCCCATGGCGAGGTGGCCACATGCGTTACCTGCAGCACAGGTGTGCTGGGATTCACACTTATGTTTTTTCTGGTGACTCATTTGAACATAATAATGGAGAGAGCTTTTCTTCCCCTTGGGAGATCAAGAAGTACCATCTCACAAGCCACACTTTGCAGTGGGAGGAAAGTAAATGGAGAAGTGGATGTTATTTATGATAGCTGTATATGGATTTTTTTGGTTTTGGCTTCTGCTTTCTAGGGAAGAAGATGTGTATTTCTAGTTTGGAAATGAGCTGCTGACATTGCTAACCCATCCGTAATCATCGCTTTTCCCTTTCTCTGAGGAGAAATGACTCCAGTTATACACCTTTCTTTGACTCAGGATTACACTATAATGTTTTGCTGGCATGGCTGTGTTAACTACAAAGTCATGCTCTTGGATGGCATCACTGTTCTGGCAAAATCCCTGGCAGCAATTCTGACAACACACAGCTTTTGTTGTCCTGGTTTATATCAGCTGGAGAGATGCTGTAGAGAATGCCGCTACCAGAAAGTGCTGGTAGTCGTCTGTGCTGTCAGCACAGTGGCAAAGACCCTGCAGAGCAGGTGGGGACCTCAGCGCCCTGGGATTGATGGTGTCAGCCTTTCTCACAAGTGTAGCTGATTTCTGGAAATTTTAGTCAAGATGAACATAAGCTCTGATAAATGTTTGGTGTTGGCTTTGGAGAGCTTCACAGGCATCACTTTTATAATCTCAAATTCTCTAGGGAAGACATGCACTAAGTTCTGCTGTGTGCATGTAGTTCATCTATGCAACATCACGTGGGAGAAGTCTTGGTTTTCCTCTTTGTTGTTGTGTGGAGTGCCCAGGAGAGCTGATGCTAACCTCTCTTTCACGGTGTCTGGTTGACTAGATGAAGGTACCTTCCATATTACTAAGATATAACCCTTTAGATGGAGACCATATTTGCTTTCCGTTCTCCTGCGCTGAAAGTGTCCAAGCAGAAAATAGATCCCTTAAGCTACCTCACACTGCCACTTAAAACTGAAAATGAATTTGTAGTTACTCCCTTTCCCCTCAAAAATAGAGAAACCTCTGTTTCTGAGCTTCAGGAGCTCCAAAGGTCGTTTTTGGTTAGTGTTATAACTAACTAACAAATGGAGTGCATACATTTTAGAGATAATAACAGGGACAAACTTCTGGCCATTCTTTCACATTATTTTGCATTTGTAGCTGACTGTACAATGGCAAAGATTGGACACTTTTATCTAAACTTGAAGTTCACAGGCCTCATCACCCTGTTCTCTCCATAACTAAGTCCTGTGCACTGTGGCCTGGCTGTCAGGGCTTCTTTTGGTTTATAGTCTGTGCTGAGCTGTGTGTGACTTTTCCCTTCAGAACAGGAATGCTAGAGGCATTTTACTACTCAGAGATGTCTAGGGCATGTTGCCCACCTTTGTTTCAAAAAGCCCAGTTTTAAACAGAGCAGATGTATTGGGCAGGCAAGACTCTGAGTAACTGGATGTTTGACAATGAGGTCCTGATGCATCTTTCAGGGAAAATTTCAGATTCCCCTGGTGCAGAGCAGAAATAAAAAAAATTCTTCTCCAGGGAGTGGACAAGCCTTGGGATTTATGAGGAACAGCAGTGTGTTTAATTAAAATTGCCAGATAGAATTCATATTACCAGCAGTTAACAGCATTTCAGTATCTGCCTGCTAGCTGACTGGGATTTAGAGTATCCTTGGAAGATCTTAGAGTGTCCTTGGAAGGTCTTGAAAACTGTGCTTAGTCTTAATTTTAAGAAATTACATGCTTCACCTGTATTAAAAGAATGCAGCTGTACAGATTGTAAAATGTTAGTAAATAATGCCTGTAAATGCTGCTATTATAACAGAGTGGAGGTTTTTGAACTAGGAGCTTCCATGGTAAGGGCATCTACAGGCTCACTCAGTTCTTCTTAGGGAAAAGTGAGCTTGGCACAAACATGCACTCAGCAGTCAGTTTCTAACATATTGCTTTGAAAATGAGGGATAAAAACTGGACCCCGGGACTGAAGAGAGCCTGAGAATCATTAGTACTGTGAGGAACAAAGATGTAAATGCCATTTAGTGGAGAGCTTGATCTCTTCCTGAAGAGCAAAGGATGGAGGAGAAGAAGAAATTGTCCACAATGTGCTGGCTGGCTCCGGGAGAGTTAAAGTACAATTTCCTCTGTTGTTTTATTATCAGTCACTTTTGTGCCAAGTCTTCCATTAACAGTTCCTGCTTGTGGAGTTGCCTCTTGACCCTCAGAGTTGCTACAGGGTCTTAATGTTTGGGCCCCTCCTTGAACTGCAGCTCTGGAGTTTTGTTGTGAGGCCATGACTTGCACCGCGAGTGTTGCACATGCTCACCACAAGCGGCCCAAAATTACAAACCCATCTAATTTTTGCAAAGTCTACCCACTATTTGTGTGTGAGGAGGATAAGTATAATTGCTTTAATTTAAGGTCTCACAAGGGAAACTGGATTTTTTTGTAACAGAGAGCAACTCAGACATGAAAGATTTCCAGTGCGTTTGGTCTTCATTTAAATTCAGAATACTGAACGGGACATGCCCTAGGTTACTATATTACCATTTTTTATGTGCTGTTTAAATGTTTAGCTGCATATTAATTTTAACTAATCAAAAAGGAGATGCCTATGTAGGGCCTCATCCAAATATTCCTTTCAAGTCAACGGTGAGACTTTCTTTAGGACTCCGTGCATTTTTGAGTACAGTTCACGCAGAACCAGATTTTCATGAGACCTTCTCTCATGATCACTCTCCAAACTTCGATTTAGGCCTCTAATTGCATTGTATTGCTTACATCTGTAAATGCAAAAATGTTAACAGAATCCCTGAAATGTAGCTTCCTTAGCTGTGGCAAGCAGAAGCTTACAGAAAACATAACATGCAAACCCAATCTGTGTCCACGTGTGTTTCATTTCAACTCCTTTAATGAATGAAAATGACAAGACTGATCTGACAAATTTGCTATCAAACAAGTGGACTTACATTATTGTTTACTTAAATCTTATTTACTGAATAAAATGTTTTTTCCCCCCAAGTAAGACATGTACAGTTTTATAAGAGCAATTCAAAGACGTCTCAAACTTGCATCCAAAATATTTTCACGCCCTTTAAGACAATGGATTTCTTTCTCTTGACTCTGGACATTACGGTCTTGAGGTGCTACCTACCAAAATAAATATTCTCTTGATATTCACCTCCCCGTCATGGGTAGGAGCACATCTAAAAAGCAGCAGTATCAATGACAGAAATGAGCTTCTGCAGCTTGCAATGAAATCTGGATTGTGTACTGTGTGTTCTGGGGCTTGTCACCTGTGGAATGAAGGGATTTTATGAGAATGTCACCTGGCACATAAACAGAGTTCCCCAAAAACCTAGGAAATGTAATTCAAGAAGTTCTGAATCCAGAAGTTGAATAACAGACAGAAACATTCAGTGCTTATTGAATCTTAGGAATTTGAGGCGATCATGTAATTTCTTGAATCTTAACTTATAATTTTTGAAGGACTGGAGCTGAATTTCTGTGTGAGAGTGTGAGTGTGAGAGACGCACACATGCAAAGCTCCGCCATGCCCCATTTGTTTCTGTTGTGGGTAAGCAAGAACATTGGTTTTAATGAGGCTCAGTTTAACCTCCAGCTGTGAGATGCAGGATTAGTCATATCCTATGCTTAACCAGCTTTGTAATAATTTTACTAGATTCCACTTTTCTCTGTATTTGAGGACAGGGTCAGGAAAAAACCTCTTAATTGAAGTTAGATCAGGCTAGGAAGCAGCAGTATTTTGTGTCTTTGTAACAGGTAGAGACATTCAAGGTACACAGATTCTCAGTGGTCAGTCCATCTGAGGACAGAAAAAATGTTTTAAGGGGAAACTAAAGCAGAAATAGAGCTTAAAAACAGATTTTTACAATAAGTTTGGTGCCAAATTCAAGACCAGCTCAAGAAAAATTTGGTGTCTGATATCTGAAAACAACTTGGGGAAGCATGGGAGAGATGTTAATCATTCATTGCTCTTAAAAAAAGAGGCTTTACCTGAAACTGTAAATTTGTGACAAAGTTTTCAGTTCTGTTTTGCTTTTCATGAAGCCGAAAATGCAGATTTAAATCTTTATACAAGACTTCTAAAGACTATTTAAACTATCTCATAAAAATTAAGACTGGCTGTAACTGATTCTTCTTGACTATTTGAGTCCTGGTTCAGCAGGGAGCTTTGAACATCTAAGTGTTCCTCCAGAAGAGAGGGGCTGGAGTGTCCATCCTGCCCTGAGCACTTCAGAAGAAGAGAGAGAAGGCCAGCAGAGCATTAGTTACAGCCTGCAAGGGACTTTTTCTGATTTATGAGGAAGGGATTCAGATCTTTGCCTTCCTCATTACTAGGTCCCTTGTTTTATGGGATATGGGGAGTGCCTTGAAGGCAGCCTCAGTGGTGTTTGGCTGTGGCTGAGCTTTTGGGAGGAGGTGCAGTGGTTCCCTCTGGCCTCATTGCCTGGAGTGCAGTTGACAGGAGAAAATGAAAGGTGACTTCTGGGGATGTCCAGTCAGTTTATACATGTGTTTAATACTGCATCCACATCTACATCTACTTGCTTGGTGGAACTGGGGCAGCATTCCTTAGCTGATTTTGATGCTAATGAGCCATGGATGGGCTCCATTAGTCTGAGACTCCTAAACTCATTGCTTACACCGGCTACACTGAATGTCAATGGTTATAGCTCCATTTGGCTTTGTTGACTATTGAGCTGCATTTCTATTTGGGTTATAGGCTGTGATGCTTGAATCTCAGCTGTGCCAGCCCATATTCTCTCTTGATCAGAGCCTGCCAGTTGTGTGATTATAATTATATACTTCAATTTGGTTTGAGCCGATTATCTGAGTCTCTCATGAGTTATGGGGTTGATCTTTCTCTGCTGATCTAAAACAAGAGGAAAAAAAACAGACACTCTTAAATATTAAGGGTGTATTGAAGTTCCCTACCTCAGTTGCTAAGAGAAGGGAGAAGTTTGAAACTTGCACTGCTTTTATTACCTGTACCCCACTGAGATACTAATAAAAATATTTTTCCAAGGGTTGTTTTACATGGCAAAATCTGCTAAGCCTCTTACAGACTGTCTCCTGCTATTTATTAAGCCTCTCCCAAAGTGTTGGCTCCACTGACAATAGAGAATTCCAGTTTTCACCATTGCAACCAGATAAAATCTGCTGGTTTGCCCCTCTAGCTTGTATGAATACAGCTCATGATATGAGGGGAAAGTCAGAGTATAGGCAGAAGTGGGGATGCTCATTCCTGCATTGTGTTTGCGAAGGGCTGCGATCCAGCCGTGGCACAACGTCCAAATGCATCCTTACAGCTCCCTGTGCTGCTGCTGTACAAGGGCTGTGCACCTCATTCTCAGGGTTGTACCATTTCCAGTTCCACATGAACAACTGAAAATGGTTTTACTGATGAAACAGGCTGAGGTTGTTCTTGTGACCTTCTGGCTGAATACTGGAGAAGAAATTGGGACAGTAGGTGTCTTAGCAGACCATCGTCTGCTAAAGCCTTTGTCACCAGTCAAAGGAGTGATCCCTGAATGTGATGCATGTACAACAGGGATATGAACCCATGTAAAGGAATTTAATCTCTCCTGTTACAGAAATCTCATATTATTACATGACATGGAAGATGTTAAATAGTTTTAATCTCATCCCTTAATTTTTTTCTCTTATTTGCAGTATTCTTTCAAAATCAAATACGTTGATTTTTATTGCACTCTCATGTGTGTAATTTCTAGCTTGCCTGATAAATGCCATTGAAGCTAATGGGACTCTTCACATATACTTAAAGTCAGATATGTGCTTTGCTGAGCTTATTTTTGTTTGAATATGTCTTGTAGTGACAACTGCAATTATTGAACCTTAATTCAATTATTTTCTAGCTTCACACAGTGAAGTCACCCATCCCTCAACTTCCTGGTGCATGAGACCCTAAAACATGGATTAATGAAATAAAGAGGAAATCTTTGTGCAAGGTTGTGTGGTAGGGGATATTCGCTGGGGCACAAGGCTGCCTGAAAGGGCCACTTGTGTAGTGCTGAGGTCATGAGAAACCAGGGCCATTGCCCTGGTGCCCCTGTGGGAGCTGTGCAAGTCAGGTTCTTTAAGCATCTCCTTCATGTTGTCTGAGATGTATTTCGGCTTTGCTTTACCTTGGCAAAATATTGCTGCTCTGCTGGACTTACTAAGGGTATCTTGGGCCAGGTCATTCTTACAGAGTGGTGTGTTCTGATAGTGCCATTGAACTCCATAGGTATGGTAAAATGTCTGTAGTTGTGGAGAGGAAGGTGATCAAGCTTTATCAACTGTTTGTGGGGTCACCATGCTCTGAATCGGTCTAGTAAGATGTTAATGTTTGTGCAGATAATAATGGGTTCTGCAGGACTTCATAAATATGGGAAAAGGGGTTGAAGTTCAAGTAATACTATCTTGTCAAGTGCTGCATGTAAGACCAGCTGGTTTTGGTCATCTGTGGTAAAGACAGTTTTTTCCAAGATGATAAAGTAACTTTTTTTCTGTTAAGTTTCCAAATGTGTAATGTTCTTCTGTTTCCTTCTAGCTGGCTGACTGCAACAGCTTGCCACGAAATTTCAGTAAGGTAGAGAGAGTTAATGCATCCACAAACAGCTTCTTGGATCTGGGGGCTGCCGTTTAATATTGCTGCTGGTTGTTTGGGGCTCTGATTGCTTGTTCTTTCACATGCTAATGTTGGTGATTTCCATTTTTTAATCATCTGAATGTATTAAATATGCCCCTAATTATTTTTTATTTCCCTTCTGTACTTGTGCAGAAGACATTTGGTTAGTAATATCTGAGTTTTGACCAACTTCAAATCAAAGCCGTTTACCTACATGAAGAGGAGTTGGTACTCTCAGCTAAATTGATGCAGGAAATAACAGGAAAAGATTTTGAGCTAAACCTTCCATTTAATTACCCAGTTGCAAACAATGAGTTGTTGAGTGTCAAAATTGAGGAAGTTTCAATTACTGGAACAATTATGGTGTAGAAAATTGTTGCTGGTAGGTTTAAGAATTTATATTATGGTGACAGGCAAGTAATTCAGGTAATGGGTGGTACAGGAGTCCACAAAGATGAAGGCAGCCTGACCCGGTGGGCTGAAATAAAATGTTCGTTCTTTTTCTCTTCACATCTAAACATCTATAATCAAAAGCCAAGGCCTCAGCAGAGTTTTCCATCTAACATCCAAGATTTATGGGCTAAAACTAGAAGGTGAAGTAAGAATGACAATTTTTTCATATAGCCTTTTTTTCATATAGAGAATTACCCAGATCATAAGCCCAAATCCTTATGGTCTTACATGGTCAGGATGGGATGCTTGTAAAAAGGTAGAGTAGCTGCTCAAAAATGGAAATTGCTTGTCTCTCTCAGGGCTGGGTGATGGTGTGGCATGTTCATTTGTCCAAAGAAAATCTTCTGAACTGGTGTCAATAAGGGTATCTTCTATTGCCAATATTGAGTTCCTTTCTTTCCATCTAGTTGCGTTTCATGTTAAGATACATAATTTCTTCTAAAGCTGTGTTGAATAGCAGATATAATATTAATACATTTAAGTAGTGCAGTGTGTAATCTGCTGTCTCTTGAGCTTAGTGCCAGTGGGTCTGCGTTGTAGGAAAATGAAGCTGATTATTATAAAGCCTCTGAAATAACAGTCCTGTGGGAAGTCTGCTGTCGGTGGCTCACGTATGCTTGATTCTGGACACATTTTTCCATCCCTTTTATAAAGGGACTCCCCAGAGGCAAGCAAAAAATGGATTTGTAGGACATCTGCCCTTTGAATTGTTGCTTGTTTTCTTTAAAAAACATGTCATGTGGACCAGGAGAGGAAGTTTTCACAATGCAGGAGGTTGCAAATGAGTTACAAAGAAGTGAAGAGAGCAGCATCTCAGGTGCTCAGTACTCCTCAGGTGTCACCAGGGCTGTCCCTCCTGGTTCCCACCACGAAGCAGAAGGATGTAGGTCTCTAGCAGCAATTCATCACATGTGCCAGGCCTCTACGGGTGCCTTGGCATGGGATGCCCGTGTATAGACACCGAAATTGCTCTAAGGTGACCCCACAGACTGTGGGGAGAGAGGAAGCTGTGACTCTTTGTAAGGGCTTTAATAATTCTGCAGAGCACAGGGTCAAACTGATAATTTATGATTAACTGTATTTTTTATTTTAACTTCTGTTCAGTCTTCAGCTGTTACAACTTATGTGAAAGGAGAAAATAGTGTTTTCAATTAAAGGCTACTTATGTAACAGCCCTGTTTTGAATGCTAATTCATGAATTACTGGAAGCTGGCAATGTCGCTTTTTAATTTTCCTCAGTCACTTCAGCACATAATTCTAATTGAAATAGTTCTCTTTTTTCCTAATCTCTTTCATAAATGCTGAGAAATATCTGTCAAGTAAATTTCTGTCTTTCTGTATTTAATTTCTGTTAAGAATGATCCATTTTGTTGCATCAAAGCGTTTTAGAATTAAATCCTTGTCTTTTTTTCTCCCTTCCAGCAGAAGTAACACTGAAGGGTAACAGAAAAGATAATTTGTCTAAATTGTCTATAAGTTTTCAACACTTTATCTTCACAGTGGGTTCAACATGGCCACAGGACTGATCTGACTTTACTGGACAGAAATGGAAAGGAAAATAAATGTTTCTTCATAGTACTTTGACCTTAAAATACCACAAACACCATCCATCTTCTTGTGTTATTTGTGTTATTTTCAAATTGAATCACTCAGCACATCAGGTCAAAAAGTCAGAGGCCACCATTTCTTCTCCCTGCTGGCAGGATAGAAAGCTTTGATAGGAACATGTGTTTGCTGATTTTTTAAAAAAAAAAAAAAAAAAAAAAAA
>NW_020799101.1:13953162-14004549 GCF_003259725.1 Athene cunicularia
TCTTTCTTTCTTTCTTTTTTTCTTTCTTTCTTTCTTTCTTTCTTTCTTTCTTTCTTTCTTTCTTTCTTTCTTTCTTTCTCTTTTTCTCTTTTTCTTTTTCTTTTTAATATTTGGATGAAACAAGGATTTGAAAAAAATTCACAGTAAAAGAGCAAGACCACACCAGAGTAGTCAATGGACAGTTATTGGTGTTTGCTGCAGACAAGTGTATTTCAGGTTACGCACGCTGTAAATTTGATCAGGTTAAGTAAAGACTGACTGTGACTCTCCTCATCTCTCTCTTGGTCTCCTTTTCTGTGTCCCTTTCTCCGCTGCTTCTCAGCTTAGAAAACATTCCCAATAAAAGTTCAACCGACACAACACTCTCCCATGGAGAATTACTTAGATGAAAATGATTTTGCTGATGAATTCCTTGAAACTCCAGAAATGTGAAGTGATTTTACCTGAAGGGTGATTTATTATAGACATGTTGCCCATTAATTGAGATAATCTCCAACAATGATGATGAACAGAGATGATCAGGGATTATACTTTTAAAATGCCGTTCTGACTAGAAAAGCAATTTGGGATTCACTTACATCTCAGTAATGAAAATTGGGTAAGGTAATAAGAGATTCCATTTTGTGAGTGAATTGACAATGCAAATACCAGGATTTTTAATTTAGGTCTAAGTGGAGTAATGGCCACTCATTCTGATGCATCATTAGTCATATCGCTTTTTAATGAGGGATTCACTTTCTTTTCCTGGTTAGCTCTAACATTGATAACAAAGCCCAATGAATGCGTAAATGTTTAGAGAAGTCTGATGAATATGTGTTACCACATCATTTTAATTTAAAAAAAGAAGAAAAAGCAGTTTTCCTTTTATGGTGAAGAAATACACATTTGCTTTTAGTGCAAGAAAAATAAATAGCGCAGAACTGTGATGGGTAGGCTGTTGTAAAAAATACTTAGCGCAAGATACATTTTGAAACCAATTCTAGAAAATAGAGAAGAAAAATTTTATTGAGTGGAGTACTTGTGAAAGGACTGGCTTTCTTGCTGATAGCAGTAGGAAAAAGTGGTAGTTTGGCCATCTCCAACACAGCTGCATTATAAATAAGGGCAGCTGAAGATTGTTTTTGCCCTACCAAACCCACACCATGCCCCAAGCATATCGTTCTTCTTCTGGATAGATCTCTGTCCAGCATTTTTATGTCTTTTATTTTCTATTTATTTTCCTTTTTTTTTTTTTTTTTCTTTTTCTTTTTTTTTCTTTTTCTTGTCTTTACTTAAGAGCTTGTTTTGATGTTCATTGAATGCAGTGGGAATTTTTCTATCAAATTGAATGTATTAGGTCAGATTCATAATCAGCAGTCACCTAACAATAGTTTCGTCACACACAAGTGCACTGTCTTAAATGGGATTTGCTTAAAAAAGGAATAGAACGAATCCATTATAAACACTTGTTAGAGCAGAGTTTTGACTGTATCTTATTTACCAACATAGTTTCAACCAGTTTAAGCCAAATTGAAATTAATGCAGACATTTACTCCAGGCAGGAGCGTGGGGCAGTTAAATCAAATCAGTAGAAACTAGCGTATTTTTAGCCACAGTAGTATGATACTGTGTGTTGACCAGACTTAGGTCTGTTTGCCTTACTTCTTTTGGTGGGCGAGGCATTTTGACTTTTTAAGAGGACAAGCTGTAGTGTGATGAAACACATGCTACATCTAATGTAGACCAACCTGTTCAGATTTGGGGGCAAGAGAACAAGTTTCTGGGAGACAAATGTCCACCAAATCTTTCTTTCTCATGCCCGTTTCTACACACCTGTGTCTCCATAAGCACATGGCACCTTGTCTTGATGCAGTTTGCAGAAACCTGAAGCAATCCAGGGCCTCTAAACACTGGCGAGGCAGTGCATGTCCTTCTGGAGCACAGCCTTCAAGGAAATCTGTGGCCCCTGGAATCTCCAGCATAAAGCAACAACCTCGAATTTTTGCTCTGCTGTTTTCTTCTGCTTTTCCCTTGCCTGTGCAACTGTCCATTCATCACAGATGTCAAGGAAGGGTGCATCAGCCCCCGAGCTGACAAACTAAAGGAATGGGTAGCAGAGTCTAAGAACCTCTCCAGGAGGTTGCTGTCTCCCCGTGCACATACAGTAGTGAAGAAGAGCTTGCACACAGCAGGGCAGTGGAAGCATAACAAACCAGGGTAAAATCCTTACAGGATAACGACCAAAAGACCCCCTACACATCACATGCCAGGGACAATGCCGGTAAAAGAGTCTTCTCATCATCTTCCTTTGTGACCTTCCCCTGAATGTACTTATCGCCCAGGCATGGTGGAGGAAACTCAGTTTTGCAGCAGTTACTTTTTAGCATCAGGAGTTATCTGCTTCAGATCTTTCTGTCTCTGACTCTCTACTGTGAGATACAAAAGAAATGTAAACCACGATTTTCTCCGATACTACCTTGTTTACAAGGGAATCCCAGATATCCAGTATGCTAATGCCATTCTGTATCACTTGACTCCATGTGAGGCACACCAGTTCCCAGCAGGTTGGGGGATACAGGACTAGCATCCATTTCTCGTGATGGCTTTCTTGAAAACTGCCCTTCTCTTAGCAGCTTGTAAAAGGAAAGTTGATAGGGTGAGTGTGCCAGAATGGTTGTGAAAGCAGTGGGTCACACTAGATGTTTTAACCTAAGAGAACAACATTTTGAAATAAAACCAAAGCTGAACATGTCCTAAAACAGGCCATGTAGCTACAAGATGTTTCTGACACTGATAGAAAATGATGTGTCCGCTCTGAATGCACCAATTCTTCTCTGCTAAATGGGAGCAAGAAATGGAAATGAACTTTCCATGTTTCCAGAGATCTGTGCATGGCCACAGTCCCCAAAGTCTCGGTTATGGTCAAGCCTTTGGGGTTATTGAGGGGTTTTTATGTACAGTTGATCTGATTTATGAGACTTCCTGTTAGATTTTATTGCACCAGTGGCCTTTCTTTGGTTCTTTTGAAGTAGAAAACATCCTTTCTACAGCAAATGCAAGTCAAAAGTCTTAATGGAGCATAAAAATCTAAGAGGACATGATTTTATAGCTTTAAAATAGAGGACAATGCACTGCTTGATACTCTTAAAAATATGAAAAGTTAATAAGGATGTTTATCAGTAATAAAAATGTATAACCTTTTCTCAGACCTTTGATTTTGGCTACTTGTGTATTGGCTTTTTATGGGTGTACTTTTATAAATGAGAAACCTGATCGTTCTAGGACCATCCTCTTTCAGAATCAGAGAACTAATAACATGAGGGAGAAACTTTGTCCCAGGGATATTATTCAGTACTCTCGACACCCAGTGCTCCTCCCTTTGAGTGAAGACTATTGAATGCATTTATCTGGTTTCTAGGGTCATATAGACTACTTTCATTTATTTGAATCTATTTAAGACCCGTGGGTGCATGCAAATTTATAACCTGTTCCTGTCACACACATTTTGCAAGTTTAGGTGCATCACAGTAGTGCTGTTTACAAATTCATTGCTTTCCACATGCAAGTGATTGGAATGGCCTATGCTGTTTTAAAAAGAAAAATCTAGAAAATGTCTCCTGGTGGATTTCTATTGCTGATTTTGATTTAATCTGAAATCCTTAAAATATTTTTTCATTTGTATCTTAACAGATGTTTTTAATGATCATGTAGGAACTTAGGTAAAATAAAAATGCCTTCTTGCTATATCACTTAATGCAGTAGACCTTGAATGGTTCATCTCCAACTTGCTTGCAAATATTTTCTCTGGGTGTAGACATAAAAAAGCATTTTATTACAATGTTCAAAGTCACTGCTGTTGCAGGGACAAGTAAGGGAACAGGTCACAGAACAGAAGTCAATACAGCAGGAGGGGAACAGCTTTCCTTCTTGTTAATATGGGCTGTCCTGTTTTCTGTTGTTGTCTTTGCAGCAGTCCAGCACAGGAGACCTGAGGACTCTGAGGAAAGGGTTGTCCCCGTACCACTCTGAGTCACAGCTCTCGTCACTGCCGCAGTATCAAGACACCCTGCAAAACGTAAGAGATGTTTCCTTACCTGTACAGACAAAGCTGCGGGTTTCCCCAAATGAGGGCATGGCTGGAGGGGCACACGTGAAGATTCTGGGGGAGCTCACCTGGCTGAGAATTCACCCTGAAACTGGTCATGCAAACGTGCAGCTGAAAACTGCAGCTGTTGGGAGGGTGGGGAGTCCCTGAAAACATTGATCTTTACCTGAGTTTGGATCATCAGCATCCCAGCATAGGATTTTCAGTTAACTGACAGTCACTGTTGTGCATCTTTTAAAGCAAGGGTATCTTGTTACACCTGCAGCTCTTTCTTTGTAAATGCCCTGAATGCCTACTGTCAAAAAGCTGCTTGTAGATGAGGTGAAAGATGGTTTGCCAAGTGTCTGGTAGTACGTGGCTGGGGCTGCTTTAATGATTAAGTTCTTAAGGCTTTCATGGAATATTTTTCTGTATCATGAATGAGGTTTATGTTTCCTAAGATTTGCCTGCATTGCTTGTTCTCAAACAACAGAAGTTTACTTTTTAGAGCTGTAAAAAGGGGGTAATAACAATTTAAGAAGGTTTGCCTAAATAAAACTCCAGTGTGAAAGTAGAGCCCCTTTTTATCCCTGCTGAACTGTGGGATGAATGGAGACCCTCCAACCAAAATAAAGAGACAAACCCATGCAAATTAAATGGAAAACTGTGGCTGAATATCCAGTTTTCTAACTTTGTACCCCATATATAGTCAGGAGACTTTATCAGGAGGGCAGAAAGACATGGGCATGGAGATGTTTGGCTGTGCTGGTGCCTTACAGTTTTGGGGATTTTGCTTTGCTTTCCTTGTGCTCAGGATTTTGATCCCCAGCTTGGTTCCAGCTGGGAGATGCTCAGTTGCCCTGTGCTGATTGCCTCAAAGAGCATGGCTAAACACAATTTTACATTTGTCTTGTGGGTCAGGCTGGAACACAGCCGGCAGCTTCTACATAGGAGCTGTACCTGAGCTGGGAGCTCACAAGAGCCTTCTCTGCCTGAGCATTGGCCCCCACACCTCAACGGTGCTGCATGAGGGCTGGCAGCAGATGGTGCTGCCTGCTGGAGCCCTTCCTGGACACTTGTCCCTGCTTTTCCTCCTTCCTCAAGGAAAAGGTGGCACCTGGTGTTTATGGAGAGGCCTGGGTGCTGCATGACACTCATCTTCATCTGTCACCCTGGCTCTGTTCTGCCGCCTTTGTGGGAAGATGATGGAGAAAAAACAACACCAGCTCTGGATCCAAATCCACTTTGTCTGGAAGACTTACGTAGCCATTTATTTACTTCTTGTTACCAAAATCCCTTTGGTTTGTGGCTTCACACGGTAGATTGTTTTTGAGATAAAGGATAACAATCACAAATTCATGCAGATGTCTTTGAATATCTCAGGTACCTCCCAAAAAGCAGACAGTTAGACATACCTGACTTTCTCTGCAGCCTTTTTTTTTTTTGGCAGCAGGCACAAGTTTGTGAGAAATCATTCCTCTTTGTGCTTGTCCAGTCTTCACGCAGGTGAGTGATGGACAACTAGTGTCGGCTCCAAAGCTGTCATCGTAGTCACTGCCTGTGCAACTCTTTGCGGAAGTTCCTCAGCACATCCCTCACTGTCACAGTTGGCACGTAGACATCACTCCAGCTCTTCATGGTTCTGATGTACCTCAGTTAATGAAACAGTTTGGT
This sequence comes from Athene cunicularia, assembly GCF_003259725.1. Lineage (NCBI taxonomy): Eukaryota > Metazoa > Chordata > Aves > Strigiformes > Strigidae > Athene > Athene cunicularia. Next base: position 13,958,900 of record NW_020799101.1, read on the forward strand.
GTTTCTAATGGATCCTAGATCATGGACAACAGTGAACACTCAAGGTGCAGAATCAAAAGTCACTCATAATTGCAGTCTGTGCACTGTTTAGTGAGTGGTGCATCATGCAGTTGGTGACTTACAGATTTGCTCTGTGGTCTGCAGCTACCAAATATCCATGAAAAAGCAGTCCCAGGGGATTAGTTCTGACCTACAAGCCTCTGGCCATTGCAAGGGAAGGTGTGACATGTATGTTAGTTTGAACTGATGGCAGGCTGGTTGAACTCCCCAGCCCTGGGAACTACAAACCAGAGTCATCTTGCAGGGTACCAGAGGCTCCCTGTGTCCTTTAGGAGATGAGGGTGATTCCCTTGAGCTCAGACTCTCGAGTGAGGCACGAGAGGAGGTGGCAACAAGCAGCTCCTTCTGGGACCTGCCATTCCCCTGGGATGAGAGGGGCCAGCTCCAGGGCAAGCTGGTTGGGCTGACTTGATCTTTCCCATCACCAGCAGCCACCAGACCTGCTCAGCCTTGGGCCAGATGATGTCTGTCCCCATGCCATGATGTCCCAGGCATGGGAGCTGAGTTCAACATACCTGTAAGCAGTGCACTGCTGGGGATCCAGTGGCCAGCTCAGTATCTAGGTGTCAGTGATGGAAATGATCCCAAAGCATCCTTGGAGGACTTCTGCTTGCATTTGCTAGCCCAGGCTGTTGCTATGTCTTCAGTACTGTGCTTCTCCATGGTAGCTAGAACAGATTTTTTCACCCATGTTTCATTCATGTCTTGCCTGCGCTGCGTGTGTTCCCTTCATGGCTCCTCCATGTGCATGTGGCAGCTCTTGGAATGAGTTCTGGCACTCGGATTAGCAGCCCTACAATTTACTGCAGGAAGCTGTTGGAGGAGTAACACTGGGGAGTCTCAGATGTGTGACTGGAGTGCACAGAGAAGGTGATGCTAAGTCTGTCCTGGAAACTCTTCTAGCTCAGAACTTTTCTGGAGTTTATCAGTACCAGGTGGGAGTTACCAGTTTTGTTTATTGGCATTGTCCAAGGAGTCTGGATTGCCAGGTCATACGGTTTCACCTCTGATTAGTGAGGTGGAAATTACATTTTAGTAACACTGGAAGTTTTAGGAGAATAACAGAGGTTTTGGGTAATTGCTGTTGCAGAGGGAGAAGCTCTGTTGGTGCAGTGCTATGAATCATGACTGGGAGCTGTGCCTGCCACTGTGGAAGGACTCCTGCAAACATATGTACTTTCTTTTCACCTCTCTGTGCCTCAATATATCCCTTGAAAGAATTAGGTGAGAAGTCACTCATTCCATAGCATGGTTTTCAGGCAGTTCTTTATTACTAAGCTAAATAGCACCAAGTGCTTCAGGATGCTCCAGGAGTGGACACTAAAAGGCAGTGTTTAATTTTTGGAACAGTATAATGTTGCTGGAGAGCTCACATGTTTCTCTCATGGGCTTTCTCCAATGCTAATCAAATGATGAGTGAAGGCTGGGAGGTGGAGTTGTCCACACTTGGGTGTCAGCTCTCAGGTCTCTCACTCTCCATAAAGCCACCCTACACAGTGCGTAACCCTTGGTCACATCTAATTGCTGCGTTATGTTTCTGACATGGTGAGAATGTATGATGGAAAAGAAAATTCCCCATCCATAGGGAAAATAAGACTCTTATTTTATTACTAATAATCATGTTTCAGCAGTTCATTTTCTAAGAGGTGAAATCTCAGCTGCTGACTTCTGCAGCATTTCAGACCCCTGTAGCACAGCTGAGGGTGAATGCGGTGGCCGAGGCACAGCCCGGAGCTTGCATCTCTGTCTCTTCTCTGCAAACTTTGGCCTCTTCTTGGGTGCTCCAGCTGTCCACGTGGACCTTCGTGTTCCTGCCTGCTGCCCTGTGGCATCTCAGTGCCTAGGTATGGGAAGGTGGCCTGAGGACTGCTCATGTTCATATGATTGGAGGTACCTTCACCTTGAGAACCTCATAAGCCAGCTGCCTGAGAAGCCATTTATCCACATTGGTATAAAACGCCATTAAATGTGAACCATCCTTTTACTAGCAGTCAGAGCTAGCCTGACTGTCTTAGACTCAAAATTTACTATTAGTGTTCACATGGTTTATAATAGGAATCCTGCCTTTGGTGAAAGTACTGTAGAGGTTTGTAATGGAAATAGTGTTAGTGTGTATGGAGTGTAAATAGAAAAGCGTGTGTGAAATCACCAGCAGGAATGCTAGAGCAAGGGACACATAGCCTGTGATGATGACCAAAGACACAACCAGCAGCAAAAAAATGAATAAATGCTTCAGGATGTGTGTTTTGTGTCAGGACCAAGGTTATGCTGTGATGTGCCATTGAGCTTTCTGTGGTTCTGAGAGGAAGGTTTATCTAAAGCGCCCAAAATGAGGGAAAGGATACAACAGGCACCAGCTTTCCTAGGGTTTATGAGGGGTGAGTAAACAAGATGTTGAGTTAAAGATCAGCCTGTAATAACTACTGACTCCTAAAGCATGTGAAAAATGTGTCCAAAACCCAGTACTTTGCTGTCAATGAAGAGGGACACCAGAGCTGTCATTAGGACTTGCTAGTGGATGTCCCTTGTCCTCTGTGTCACACACAGTGACCCCAACCATGCCACATACACATCTACCTTTTGGTGAATGTGTGTGTGTGTGAGGTTGTAGGTGTGCAGGTGTGAGTGACATGTTAGAGAAATCAATTTTACATTAAAATAAATATCACTTTCCTCTTCCTTACGTTTATGTACTGAATTTGTACTGCGGTAGTTTTCTGTGTGACCCCTTACTGAGGAGCAGGAGCTCCCAGCAGTGCCCCGGCCAGGTGTAGGAGTATGTGTCTGCAGGTGGTGGCTGGAGGAAGGGACCCGTGCTGATCCAGGGTCTGGTGCTGGGAGTCCCTGGGAAAAGTGCCTGCAGATAAACTCTGCAAGGACTGAGCAAAGCTCCCTGTTTTGAGAAGACAGTGATGATGGTGCCATTGCACAGACTTTATATACATCCCTAGGGACTACAAGGGAAAAAAAGGGAAATTTCCATTAGGGTATTCAAAGCTGCATCTCTCAGAAGTCTGGTTTAGGCTACAGGCCAGCATGGGAAGAGACAATTCCATTTTCCTCCCTAAATCTACTCCAAAACCAGTGAGGTCCACAGGAAAATGCAAAGAAGCAGAACAAGTATGGTTATGTGATAGAGAGCACTTGACTGAGAGGAGCGCTGAGTCCCTGGCTTCCCAGCACTGCCTCTCAATGCATTTTAATCAGTGCCTGTTTCCAGCAGGATGCAAAGCCTGGGAGATGGCTCTGGCTGCCTGGCTGCAGCACACTGGCTTCTTTGGCTCCTTCCCTTGATTTCCCACCACAGTCACAACCAGCTGCATTTTGTAGCTCTGCCTTGTAGCGATACTTGTGAGAAGTGTATTTCATTTTGCCATATGGCACACCCACTACTATAAAAACAAACCCAAATGTTTGTGGTCTGTAGGTGTCAAGGGAAGCCATTAGATGGGTTGGGAAGGGATGATAAGAGAGTCCTTGGCTAATGTGCTGGTTGTCTCCTGAGCCTGTGAGAGCAGTGGCGAGGAGAGGTGATACAAGGGCATGTAGTAGCTAACCCTAACCCCAGTGACAGTCCTGTCCCTTCCTCAAGTCTGGAAAGATGGTGGTCTCCATCCTCTTCAATACAAGTGCAAAGGCAGAAGAAAAGTGAGAAGGTATCTCTCCCTCAGCTCCCTGCAGAGGAAGAATGAAGCTAGCCCCTTTGCCAGGCTGGCATATTCAGAGAGACATGGCTGTGTCCCAAGCCTGGTCTTGGGTCTCACTAGGGGACCCAGAGCAAGTCTGCTAGTGCCTTCCTCAGCCTGCGTGGGAGTAAATCTGTTCCTCTCTCAGGGGAGAACTGGATCAGCTTCTTCAAGCCAACCTCACTTTTCAAATCAAATTTGAAATGGCCAGAGACCACTGTTCCCATTGTGGTGCCCAGAAGACACACCCAGAAGAGCCAGGGGAGCCATCTGGTCATTGATGCCCCTGCAGAGTCACCCAGAGCACAGGGGACCTTATCATGGCCCTGAGGTGTCCCTGCGCAGCAACCCTGCCGTTACCAGCATGGAGCCCCCAGCCCCTCGCTGTGCTACACAGAGCCCCAGGGCACGGGGATCCCTGGGCTGCCCAGTACCTCTGGAATCCCCAGGAATGCTCTTTGCAGCTTCAGCAATGCATCGCAGCCTCTCAAAATGCCTTCAGCCCCTTCTGTCACTCCACCAAGCCCAAGGCAGTGCCCCAGTGGTCCCCCGCCTTCTCCCATCCCCTCACCCCCGTGTGTCAGTTGAGCTGAGCTCTGCTGGCATGAGTTGGAGGATGACCCCAGGACTGCTTCTTACCTTCCCCCAGCAGCGATGATGGCCACGGTCCTTTCTGGGCAGGGGGAAACAATGATCGAGGAGCGCGGCAGAAGGCAGCTCCTTCCTGCCGGCAGCACGGATACCACCAGGATGCTATTGAGCAGACAAAGAGAGAAATTCAAGGCAGCCGTTTTGCTGCTGCGGCAACAGCGACTGCGGAAGGGAAAGTAAAATGAAAGATTTGTTGGGATTTGCAGCCCGGGGAGCACTATTGTGAAGCTTCAGTATTACCAGCAGCTGAGAACAAACTGATCCGTTTTTGAAGGCAGCTGCCCTTCATCAGCAGTTACTGTAGCAGCTCTGAGCGGCGGGTGGCTTTTTTCCCCACAGCAGCCAACCACCACAAAGTTTGTCAATGACAAAGTTTGGGGATTTGATGAGCGAAAGAGGCATTGACAGGCCGTGTTCATAAACCACCCTCACAGGTAAACCACAGGAGGCAAGTAAAATTAATCTGCTTTGAGGATCTGCTGTAGTTTCTCATGCTCGCTTGTCGCATGTGTTTGTGTGGGGCTGGCAATGGGTCGGGGGAGAGAGTTAGGGGCACGGCAGACCCTCGCTCTGCCTCAGGCTTGGGAGGAGACAGCTTCACCAGCGACAGCCAGGGCAGCCAGGCTGAAATGGGAGCTCTGGAAGGGTAATACAGATGTGCGCAGGTCTTCTGCATCTGCGTGCATCCTCCACCCACCCAGAGCCTTTCACCTGGGCCATACCTAAATCACATTTACGTCAAAATCAGGGAAGTCTTAAAAATACCCGCTGTTTCCTTCTGAAATCAAATGTACTTGATGTTCCTTTATTAAAAGAACTAACACCTCTCAAAATCCTTGCGCTGATAGTGCCCCTGTGAGTCGGCTGGAGTCAGTGCACTTTGTCCGTGTGTTCAGCATGGGCTCGCTCTGTCGGTGGCAGTCAGACGACTTCTTGTTTGCTTGTATCAGGTAGTTACGGGCTGAAGCTGCTCTGAATATGTCATGCTGGTGACAGTTTTAAAGTCCAAGTGGGCAGCTGAAGGTGCCGGTGGGCCGTTTCAAGAGCACGCACCCATTTCAGCTCCCCAGCACTGGTACCAAGGCAGACAGCAGCCGCTCTCCTCTCCTCTGCCCCCTGCCGCCGAGGAAGCTGCCTCACCCGGAGCTTCCCAGGGCTGGAGCTGCAGTCCGCTGTTCCTGCGGTGCTGAGAAGAGGCACCCTTCCTGTTTGTAAATGAGATCCAGTTGCAAACAATGTCCTGACTTTGTTTATCCTGTCTGGGGCAGTCCCTCAAATCCTCCCTTTCCTTTGGTGCTCCAGCACAGCCCGTACAGCCAGTGCTGTGTCATGGGGGCCAGGGAGAAATGCTGCTTCTTTCCTCAGGCGTCCTTGATGTTTATGTTCAGAAAGAAATGAAACAGTTAAATTGTTTCTTTGTTAATCGTAAGGGCTGTGTAAGACCTTTGTGTTACTTAAGTAGATTTCCTGACCTCTGCAGAGGCTGTGAAGATGCAGGAGGTGGTGGCTGAGCCATACAGATGGGCTCTGCCTGGCTCCCGTGCAGACCCAGCAGTTAATTCATGGATTTGAATGTTTACATGACCAGCTGCTCTCTATGATTAAAGGCAGCAAATTAAGAATGCCAAAGGAGATTAGCATCTGCAATAAAGTCCCTTGATTTGATAGGGAAGATGCTAATACAGAGTACTGATGGCTCCTGCACTCACTCCTGCCAGTGGTCGGAACCCATGTTGTGCTGGGGAGCCAGTGTCTCTCTGCGGGACCTCTGACATGTTTCTTCTCCTGTGCCTGGTGGCAGGGTGTCAGGCACTCGCAACGGTGACTTTGGGAACTTAGGGCTGTGCAGCCATTTAAGCGCACAAGGTGGGAGCGGGTGGTTTTTGTTTTGTGCTGCATGCTGGCAGGCTTTCTGCACAGTAGACACAGAATAACAACAACCAAGTGTCACCATCGCTTTGGATCATCTGCCAGGCAGACTGGACATGTAGAGACCTGGGTGCTCCCTGGCTCTGGTGAGGGTGTCCTGCGCTCACCCGCAGCAGGGTGGCAGAAAGGCTGTGCTTAGCACAGTGTGGTTTGCAGAGGAGCCGACACCATTCGCTTCTTCATGCCTCTGGGAAATCTCCTTGCAGCCAGCAAGGAGCCCTGGGGCTGCTGCCAGGGGTGCCTTCAGGTAGCCTTGGCCCTGGGAGGCTGTGAAAGGAGCCGGACCCCTTCAGGAGCACCATGAGTGGTGACAAAGACAGAGCTGCCATGGGCATGAGAAGATGCAGCAGGGAGGGAACGGGCTTCAAAGGAAGGGAGGGCAAAATGTCAGCCTGGCGTCATGTCACGCTTCAGCGCTGCACAGCACCACTGCTTTGTTTCAGCCATTAACCCCCCTGCAGCTGCAAGGCAGCGGAGGATGGGAAATGTGGCCCGGGCTGCAAAATGATGAGGGGGTCTGACCTACCTTTGTGGGGCCCAGGGAGTTGCTCAGTCTGGTGGTAACGGGAAATTTTTTGGTGTCTGATCTCCTGGGGATGCCACTTGATCTCTACATGAAGGGAAATTTTTATTTCTGAATGGACCAACTGTCTGCATGAGCCCAGTGCTTGCACTTGGTGGTGCCTGTGCTGCATTTTTGACAAGGACACTGTGCTTTGGGGCTTCAGTGTGTTCCCTGTGAGGGTCTGGGGATGCTTTGCCCATGCTAGAGTGGTTCTGTGCTCTTGGTCCTTGATTTTACTGCTGGTTTTCCCCATCTGCCCCCCAGCACTGTCTCTGGCTGGAGCTCCTGCAGGCATTTTCTAAACTTTGTAGCCACAAGTGCCATTCACAAAACCAGAATATGGTGCACTCCCCACTCCGGCAGCATGCTGGGGCTGGGATTTGCAGTCAGACACGGCACCTTTCCATGTTATTGTTTGGCTCTGCCACCTATTTTCCACGTGGCTGTGGGCATGCCTCTTGCTTGTCCCTTAACAGTTCCTAATTTATAGAGCAGTGTCAGCACCTTTATTTATGTCAAACACCTGGATGGTGATGGGTGCTAAAGTAGGGCCCAAGTATAATTCAAACCTGGGTAAGCAGGCTGCAAACAAAGCCACTGTGAGATAAATAGACGTGCCTGAGAATTTTATTGTGAGTTGTCTGGCAGTGCCTGCCTGTAATGTAATTTTCCTTGTTCTGTCTTGGCAATAAAAACTTCACAGTGTCTGATAGGACTCCATTTAGCTTTAATGTTGTCTGTGGTATGCCATTAGAAAAGTGTGGTTTATTTAATTGGGTTTGAATCCTAACTGTCTGCTTGTTTTTTTGAAATGGTAGACAAAAATTAATAGAAAGCAAGGAGAGGATGTGAAGTTCAGAAGCACTGACACTTGCTCACACACTCCATGTTGGTCTGAAGCACCCTCAGTGCCTGGGCTGTGACTGTTAGGCGAAGTAAAAGCAGCATGATGCTCTCCTCTGGCTTTTGAAACTTAGTCTTTTGCAGTCTTTCTGCAGATCAGGATTAGCGCTCTCAGAGCTGAGGTAAGAAAGGATATCATTAAAAGACAGAATATAATTGAACAGAAAGAGATTGAAAACTGATGGCAGGACCAAGGTCTCATGTCTTTTCATATCCCTCGAGGAATCAAGGAGAAATTGTTTATTGCAATTTCTCTGTTAGTTTTTGAGATTTCTAACCCCAAACCTCTAAAAGAGCAGACACATGTTAGGCTCTTTTCTTCTTGGGTTCCAAAGCATTCCCACTCTTACTAAGAAACGTTCATATTTTAAGCCTTATTTTGCCTCTGTGGAGGTGTGTCATTATCAGAAGTTCTCAGCATGCCTGTTACAGAAAGTCCTATTAATTTTGTTCTTCCAAACACGTTGGAATGGAGTATTGACGGCAGTGCTTGTCAGCATCTGTGCTGGACCACATCCCATGCAACCAGATAGAGCCAGCAAGGACTCATTAGGCAACTTGGTTTTGGACACTGGCAATGCCATCATGGCTTGATACAGAGCAGCAGATGTTCTCCAGCAGCTGCAAGTTGAGGCCTTTGCTTTTCATATTTTGATAGAGCAACTTGTTGGATACCTGGCATTTAGCCAAAGTCAAACCATCACAGTCTCAGATTAAAAAAGATCATTGGCAGTATTTATGGTCATTGGATTTTATTTCTCACATCAGTGCTGTTGCTTTGCTGATTGTCTTTGGGTTCTCGGCTGTGGCAGTGAGTGGGGTTATTTTGGTTTGTTTTCTGCTTTGGATTTGAGGCTGTTACCAGGTCAAATGTCATTCTTAGCAATAGAGAACTGGAGGATTTATCCCTTGTGCATGAAATACTGCTTCAAGGATGCTCTGGCATGAGAGACTGTAGAGTCCCGCTCTCTTTTCTTAAAATCTATTAATGACACAGCTGGACTGTGAATTTCCTTACAGACTTGGAGATTGAACTATAAACTCTGCAGGCTCCAGTGAGAGGTTTCTGGAAGGGTCTTGAACAGAATTGGGCTTTCCTGGTGGATTTGTGGTTTGGGCATGCAGGGTGTATGACGGGTGGAATGGGGAGAGGGCTGATGCTACGTGGGAACAGTAAGGTCAGAGAAGTGTGTTGGTCCCATCAGAGACACCAGGAAATATCCAGCACTGATCTGCTTGAAATGGAGGAGCAGGCAAGGGCTGAAAGGAAAATGTATTCAGTGGTGCTTCAGTACTGCTGTCTTCACAGAGGCAGCAGAGGAATAGCTCTTGTCATGGTTTCTCCACTGGGAGAGGGGCTGGGGGTGTGTGTACTTAACACTTGACTCCCATGAGGGATGTGAAGAGCCTCTCCAGGGGCCTCTCGGGACACCGCAGTCCCAGAGCCGTCTCAGCAGCAGAGGCAGAGCTGCTCTTTCCAGGGCTGAACTCATCACAGATCCATGCTACAGCAGTCTCAAATCCTCTGAACTGCCACAGTGGTTTGCAGAGCAGCAAAAGCACCAACTTACCTAGGAAGCATTGGATGGGTCACACACAGCTCCACGTTAGGTTCCCTGGGACTTCTGCTTCTTAAAGACATCTCTTGAAGAACTATCTCTGGGTCTCAGAGGTGCAGTGGTCAACAAACCCTGTGTGTAGAGAAGGAGGATAAGGTGCTTCCTCCAAGCACTTGGGAACCCCAATGCATCAGATACATAACTTAGAGCCCCCCGCTCTTAATTAGGCTGGTAACCTAATTGCTGGGCTGCTCCTTTTGGCAGTGTAACTGTGACTGTGGATGAAACAGAAAGTGGTGTGTGATGTAATTCTACCCAGGTGACCATCTGACACCACAGCATAGATGTACAGTTGTTTTCTTTTTGAACTACAAATTCCTTGTATAAGTGATGAGTTGAACAAGCTAACTTCCAGTCTTGTCTCTGCTGCTGTAAACCTGGAGCAAAGTTAGTTGACACCAAAGAGAATAAGAAACCTTGCATTTTGAAATGACTCAGCCTCAGCAGAAGCAAACTAGAAAAACAGCCAAGCTGGTGTTTCTCAACAGCTTTATTATAAGTAAAGGAGCACCCTTTTTGGTGACTTCTGAGCTGTCTTTTAGCACCATTCATTTATATAATTATGAGACCACATGTGACACCTCAGCCACATGTCTGAGGATGAAGAGTGAACCATCTCTGAGCTACCAAACACTATGAAAACCGAGCAAGTGAAAAAGCCAGAAGTCCATGTAACACGAAGAGTGCATGTTTGACAAAACCAGACAGGAAGAGGAAATTGAAAGTGATACATGCCCCAAAACACACTGTATTGCTTTTTGCCTATATGGGCAATTTCTGCTTCTTAGGATGTAACCAGATTAACCTTGCTATTATTGTCCATCAGGGTGCTGAGTCAGTTGTGTTCCTGTGGCTTTGAGAATGTCAGCTATAGGGAATCGGAAGGGCTTGTGTTTCTGGAGTGATGGAGGTCCTCGGAGTAGCTGAGTTAGAGTGCTGGGGTGCAGCTGTGGTAATTCTTAGTGACAGTTTCCAAATGTGTCTATTTTAGGCATGAGGAATCTCCACCATCTGTGTGATTTCAGCTCCTACCTTAATGCTGACTTCCTGAGATTTCCCCCTCCCTCCTGCCCTTCTTCCAATCTCCTATCTCTGGTTCCCCCTCTCCGGCATTTCATTTGAACTGGTTTCCTGCTGGGTGAAATGCACATCCTCTTCTTTCTTCCCATTCCTTCCCTTCTCTCCCACTGTTGGCAGTTTTCCAGTCCAGAAACCTTGACCTTATCTCCAATTCCTTCCATTTCCTCCCCTTTAGCTAACACTATTGGTGAACTCTGCCCATTTTCCTCTCCTCCATCCTCCAAAGGCTGGCCATGCATCCTGCTGGATATGTTGTCATTTCTTTCCTTGATGACTACCGTCCCCTCTTTTCTGGCCTCCTTTATGTATGCCTTTGTGCAGGAAACTGATAGGAGTTTGGCTGAAATTTTTTTTTTTTTTGGTGAACTACACTGGAAGCAGTGGGAATGAAGTGCTCACTCCCCTTTATAAAACTCTGACCCTTTGTGTGTCTGGAAAGAGCCATTTCTAAGGGTGCAATTGCACAAAAAGAGCTAAGTGTAATGATAAATATTAAGCCACCCTTAGCAGTGTGGGTAATTTTACTTGTTACATCCTACAGTTGCAAAGAGCGGGGATGTTGGTGAGATCTTTGCTTGCTCCCCCACTTTCTTCACATGCATGTTTGGCCTTTTGTAGTAAGTCTGTGGACTGAGGCATAGCAGGCCAACAGCGTGGTTGTTTGGTGACCATTGCACTCATCAGTTTGGATATGTGTTTCAGCTGGTTGGGGGCTTTGGCTTCCAATCTAAGGATCAAGTATCATGTCTATTTTAGAAATGAAATAATCTGTTACTGAGACTCCAACAGCAAGTTTTGGGTCTACCTCCTTTGCTGCATCCCTCATTCTTTAATTTAACATTATTTTTCTCTCTTCAGTCAGATTCTCTACCTGTGTTCAGGTAAAGCTCAGTTGATTGCCCTTGGCAAATTTCAGCCACTCATCTGAGAAAGAAGGTGGCCCTTTGAATGTTTTTTGTGTGATACAACATATCTAGTGCATCAGTGTGCTTGCAGGATTACTTTTATCTTGTCAGCATGGTCAAGCTCTTTAGAAAACATTTCTTTCTAATTATTCTGATTTCATTTGTATTCTGGAATAATTTTGAGAGTGATTATAATAATGAAAATGCTTTGTAGCTCATTAGTGACTTGAGTTCTGTGAGGAGAAGCTGCTGCTGCCTGTCATGCAGGGAGACCTGGTGATCTACTCTAGTTTGGTCAGAAAACACTATTTAAAATATTGCCAGCAGCAGGATCCAGCAGAATTTATTTTACTTTGTCACATTATTCTCAACTCAGAAGAAATATTGAATGTTAGACCTTTGCTTGGTATTCCCTGTGTTACTTCTAAAGAGGGCTGTGGGGGAAGATCCATATCAAGTATGGTTCATGGCCATAAACTCCTAAATATTCTGCTTTCAGTTGTCATGATCTTGGTTATTTATGGAAAGAAGGCAACTTTCATGCTGAAGCCAGAGGAATCATGCATGTATTGGTGTCTGACCTCTGTGGGATTCTGGAAGGACTCTGTTGGATTTACCAGCTCTGTGAGAAATTTATAACCCATTTTGGAGTCTTAAGTGGTAGCTGTAGACTGGTTGGACCTGGTCTCTGGTGCTCCCTCCCCAGCCTCTGCCTTTTCTCTGTGACATTATGGACAGGATGGCTGAGGACATGTCCCCAGGCAGCCACAGCTCCAGCAAGCTGTAACCCTCTGCCAGCAGGTCCAGAACCATGCCCAACTTGTGAGTGTCTTTTGGTCTCTGTGCTTTGGCAGTCTGTTAAATCTTCTTGGAGAATTACCATGGAGTTATTAAGTCTAATTTTCGTTTTTCTGAGATGCCTGCATCTCAGAAAGAAAGTTTTTGTAACACCAGCAACTCCGCTCATGAAGATTGCTATTATGAGTAAATGGCTGTTGGTCATGACATGGGTTAAGCACAGATCAGTGGCCTAGGCATGAAAGGCTCCATGCTTTTCGTGCTATTTTTGTCAGTAGCCTAATAGATTGGCCAATCTTTTTCTTTAATATATGCACATGAACACTTTTATTAGTAAAAAGTCCCCCACAACTTAAAACATTTGGAAGAATGAGAGGTGGCAAAGTGCCCGTCGTTGGTCCTCCTTTCTGGCATGACTAGCTTGCTGGCCTTAACTTAGAAAGCAAAGTGATGAGATGAAGCATAAAACATGCTGTGTTTTTAAACGTGGAAAAGATGAGAACTGAGTGCCTCGTGTGTTGTATGTGAAAGCATTCCTCTGATGGTGCTACATGTCGCTCTGCCATCCTAATTTGCTTTCAGAAGCCCCCAGTATAATAATTCTTTGTGTTTCCTAAAGGATGTGAAGACTAAATACAAGTTTGGTCAATGGTTTCATTGTTGATTTCTCCCACTGCTACAAAGCAATGCAAAAATATTAGGGACAGGCAGGGTGCATCTCACTGAATAAAGATATTGTGTCTCTCATCATCCAAGTCAGATGGCTTTAAAAAAAGAAAGCCCTGTGAAAAGTGCTTACAAGGCTGTTTGGACAGTAGAAATCTTTCGTAAAATGTAATTTCGGCATCTTTCCCAATGAGATCCTTCATGCAGGAGGGATGGCCGGCATTTTGGAAACAAACCCAGCCAACATTAGGTTTGGACATCTGCTTATTTTAAGGTTGCTTTCACAATTTTCTCTGTAGCTGAAGATTGGTACTTGATGTCTATGTGAAAATGTTGCCAGAAAAGCAATGAGGTTATGCCAAGTGTTTCTTTCATGAATGTAGCTTCTTAGAAATGACCACTTCGTTGGAAAATCATCTTGTTTGCATTGCTTTCTTGGCTAGAAGGATGAGAACTGTTTGATCTTGTTCTTGTACAAAGTTATCCTAAGTGAGCAAAAAATGTTTCTTCAATCAATCAATGTAGCTTTAAACCAGGGTGATCTCTTGACTGAGTACATTTAGACTGAGTGATGGCAGGCTTAAATGGCATTAAATCAAGTGACTTGTGAGGAAGGGGTAGTCGTGTCTTTTGTCTTTGCAGGTGGCTGAAGGGGGTTGAATTTGAGAGAAGCTAGTGCTCAAATTTTTTTTATATTTTCTTCCTCCTTGCTTAAATTACCCAAAGGGAATTAAAACATACCTTCTCTTATTTCAACAGGGACCAGCTCGCATGACATCTGATCTTGCGTCTTCTCCTGCAGCAGGATACATCCCTGTTGGTCAGAAACCAGAGGCTGTTGTGCATGCTATGAAGGTGAGGATGCTGCAGATCCCCACAGGGCTGTAGGGCTGTGCTGCACAGCGCCATGCAGTACGGTGCCGTGTGGTGCAACAGACTTCAAAGTGGGAGAACTGGATCTTTGCTCTTCTCATGGAAACACAACGAGAAATAGAAAGTTCGTACTCAGGCAGGTTGTCAGTAATAGGCACCTGTATCATGATGAATAATCATTGTTTCACATAGTTGTGGAGTGAAGTAAGAGCTTGCGTGACTATTTTTTTGGGTGGGAAACCTCCAACAAAAGCTGCTGATGCTGAAGGTGTTGGTTACCCTTTCTTTTCATCAGTCCTGTGTAAACTGGGTCTCTGGGTTGACAGTGGTGACTGAAATGCTGTTTTTAAAAGGTACACAAAAACTGCAGTTCCTACATAGATTTTGTTATTGAAAATCCTGCAGCAGTCTTCAAAGGAGAGAGTCTTTATTTTATGTAAATGCACAGCAAACCATGGCATCCATGTAGATATGTGCATCATCAGTGGGGATTAAAGCCAGGAGCACTGGCAATAAAAACTGTGGGACACTGCTAGCTGAGTTAAAGGAAAAAACTTGCACTGTGATTTCACAGCCTTTGTCAAGTCCTAGTGACCATCCATTAGCAGGAGAAATGTAATACCCTGGTATTTGTTACATGTTTAACTAGTTCAGCAAGTTACCTCTGAGTATCTAAGGGACATGAATGCACAAATCCTTTCCAAGGTGCCATAGGGGTGGCTGGAAAGTCTCTAAATTAGGCTCTGGCTGGAATACACTGATTTCTAAATTTAGATTTGTTGAAGCTGTAAAATTTTGTACAGGGTTAAAAAGCTTTCATCAAATCAAAGGATGGCTACTCTGGAGCTAAGATCCCCATAGTCAGTGCTGGAAAAAAGGTTCAGCGGTGGCATTGATACTAACTTAGCCTGTCCTAGACCTGGAGACTGGTGCTTACAAAGCTCTTTGCTTTGTATCTTTCCACATCTGACAGCTAAATAAATGACACAGTTTTTACTCATAGCTTTGATCTACAAGTTAACTAATTTTTCTTGGGTTTAGTGTTTTCGTCTTACTTTTTTGTGCCTCTCCAGGGTCTCTTGACTCTAGGAGGTGGCACGTGGTGGTGGTAAAACTGACAAGTGTCAGGAGAAGCAGTAGTGCAGCTGGCAAGGATGTTGGTTCCACTGGGCAGCTGCAAGATCCTTAGTGGATATTGAGTGTCACTCTTCCTCAAGTAGTTCATCTTCTATGTATTTATGGTGTGTGAGGAATTACAAAAGACAAGTTTGGTTTGGATCAAATTTTAATTTAAATTATAAAAGATCCTTCAAGATGAAAATCTTGATTTTTCAGCTCACTTGAGGCTTTATATACGCAGATTCAATAACTCATTGGATCTGAAGAGAAGTGTTTGTAGCACCTTCAAGGATTAAAAAATACCTTTAGTACAGTTTTTAGTAGTTCCCAAAAGAGCCCTCACCACACAAGTGGCAGTTCACTTGTCTTGGTGTATTTGTCCTGCGTTTTCCAGACAAGCTTCTTCTTTGCTTGTTGTGAATGGTTCTGTGCTATCAGCGGGTTGTTGTGCTCCATCCTGTACTGTGCTGCATTGCACTTGTGACATTTCTCCTGTGTATATACGTGCATACGGATCTGCTAAACTGGTGCCTTGAAGAACTCATATGATACATTTGTTTTTCTGACACTTTGTACTAATCCAGTTTTGCTTGTATTTAATCATCCAAGCCCTCATACAGTCCAGACTACTGCTGTTGCCTTTTTCTTCCCAAACTGTGAGGTTCATACCTTTCTGCTCCTGCTCTTCATTGCATTTGGTGAGGTGGTGGTGAGGGACAGTATTAAGCAGAGTTGATAATGTTTTTAGGTTACAAGATCAAATAGTTGTAAATTGAGTATGAACACATTCTGGGGGGAAATTGGGTTCCTATTTGCTTTAGGGAAGACAGGACTGAAATTCTCAGTAAAGGCAAGAAACATAAGTGGTTTTAAGATGCAGTTTGATAAGCTTATGGAAAGGATGGGAAAATGAATGAGGAAGATTCTTGGAAACTGGAAATTAAGTTTGGGAGGTCTGGTGCAATGATGCATGTAAGGGGGTTGAAAGGAAGTTGGATGACTGCTTTCTTGCACATATTGTTGTTGTTAGTAATGTAATCATCATCATCATCATCATCATCATCATCATCATCATCCTCTACTTCAGAGGCTTATTGATCCCTAGGAAGGTCTGGAAGGAATCTCCTCAGCATTTTCATAATTTGGCCAATGGGGTATATTTATTTGTCTGTTTTAAAAACCCTGGAAAGTGCCATGGCTGGGGTACAGTGAACAGGTGGCATAGCAGTCACATCTCATGGGGCATAAATGATCTCATGTGATGTGTCCTGCTCACACACTTAAGGTTAAAAATATTCTCACATTTGAAGCGAGGAGGAAATTATCCTGTAGGTCAGTGTGGTGGGGAGGGATGAGAAGATGTTTATTTTTCCATCCTGTAGCCCGTTTCCAAAGGTCAGCTGGAAGTTGAAAAGACTGAGTAAACTGGTCATGGTCTTGATCTCTCCTCTTCCCTCTTGTGGCACAGTGAAATTGTGGCTGCTGGTCTCCAGCTGCAGATCTTAAACTGGGTAGAAGATAACATCTTTTGGCCACAGCGTGCTATAGCATATGGAGTAGGTCTTATTTGCACCCTGCAGAACTGGGCAGCTTTTCCAGTGCCAGTCCCTGCATGTGGGAAACTGGATGCAGCTACCAGCTTAGACTCTCACCACCTGTGATATAACTCATGACCTTCCCTTGAGGAGAAGAGTGTAGCCTTCAGATAAGACTTTGCATTTTGGCTATACCACATCAGATAATAGAAAAAGCCCTTCTTGGTTGTGTAAAGAAGTCCCATGTCTGTACCAGGCTACCTCCTTACCACGAGGAAAGGAGAGGAGAGATGGAAGTTGGCGTTGCTTGTCTTGTGGGGTGTTTGCATGTGAGTCTGTCCAGAAGTGATGTGGCTGCAAGATGTGGCTCTGCACCCAGGCAAAGGTCACTGAGGGGCTGGGCACTCTGCATGGATCCACAGGGCTTCTGGATTGCCTCTGTCTGCACCCATCTATGTAATCTCCCCTAGGCTTTTTCCTTGGCTTTTTCTGGCAGCTGAATGCTAGCTATGTGGCTGAAGCATTGCCTGCCATTTAGTGTAAATTCTTTCTTGAACATGTTTAGGGGTTTTCTTTAGTTTTGCTTTTGAAATAGTTTTTGTTTATTTGTGCCTACTAAATAAGGAGCAAGATGACAGGTTGGCACTCCTAACAGCTGTTTTTGTTAACGAGAATAAAAGGTACATATGCTACAGCTCAGTATCTTGGTGAACATCAAAGCATATTTCTTAGGAATTGAGCAAACCTGCTGAAGACGTGGGGAGGTGAGGAAGAGAAAAATGTAAGAGAACGATGTTTAACCTGTATCCCAACTCCCCCTGTAGCAGCAGCCTGTATCTCTCCCATGTTCACAGAGTCATTGAACAGGTGATTAGTCACTTGTAATAATCTTGGATATGGCAGGATTCGGCCCTGCCAAAAAACAGGTAGAAGTCCCAGCAGGGCACATAGACCGTTCCCTTGCTGAAGCAGGATGCCGTGTTCCTTAGTGCATTGTCCATTTAACTTATAAATCAATAAAATCAGTGAGACTTGCACCCTTCAGAAAGCATCCCTCATTCGCAGGGTGCTTTCTGGTACAGAAATGCTTACCTCAACTTTCAACTCTCTTCCAAAGCTGTACTGCAGTCGTCTGGAGTTTTTGGTGGGTTTTTTTGTTTGTTTTTTAAATATGCATTCCATGGTCATCTGGGGCCAGTACAGCAAGTCAGAAGGGAGGTGGGTATGATGGACTGGGTGACTTTGAGGTGACACTGCCTTGGTCACAGACATCAGAGCAGTCATGAAGGACAACTAAATATACCCAAGGCGTTCCTCAGAGTTCAGGTGTTGGCAGGGAGAAAGCCAGATGAGCCAGCATGCTCATCGAGAACAAGTTGCAGGTTCTTTGGGAGGTGGCGTCCCCGGGCAGAAGAGCAGCATTACCTGGTCCAGCCCCATCCCCCTGCACAGGCCATCACCCCATGCCTGAGCAGAGCAGGCTGCCCTTGCTGACCAGTGTTTTACCCAGGGAGACCACATAGCACTGGTGCATCCGTGAAGGGCCAAGTGCTGTCAGTGTAGTGTGATGAAGAGCAAAAAGGAAGGGATGGCATGATCCACTTCGAGCCTGGGGTATACTTGTCTGTTTTCCTTGCGCTCGTGGGTTGGGATGGAGCTGAAATCATGGGAGGATATACCTCAGTTTCTTAGATCCACACTGAATCCACAGTTCTTGATCTTCAGCTGAGCCATAGACAATTTATGTGAAGGCACGTGTATAGTCCTCAGCGGTGTAACTGGAGGAACATTAACCTGGTCCTTCTAAACAGCTGAGACAGTGCCTGGCAGGATCTGAGAATGGCTGGGGCTCGGTCAGCACTAAGAAGCCTTCCTGCCTTCAGGAGGCAATTTCACCCTTCAGAATGTATTTTTTTTCCATCATGCATTTCCAGGACAGGCTGTTGAGTTTTAACCCCCTGAATCCCTTTTTCCCATACCCAAGATGCTAACACATCTTTACAAAGTGCCTGCCCAGATGTGGGGTGGGCCTGGGGAGCAGGATCTTTTCCAGGGTAAATGAGTCCCAAGTCATTCAGAAATTAAATGTAACCATAACTTCTGTCTGATCGGCTTTTGGCTCCAGCTCTGCCTCCTTAACACCATTAAAAGACACATCATTGAAAGAAAGGGGCTGCATCACCCTTCCACACCTCCTGAACTAGGGAATGTGGTTTTAGTTTAAACAAGTAATAGAAACAGTTTATTTTTGTCCGCTGAGATTTGTGCATGGCTGATGGAAACAGAGGCTGAAGCTGATGTGATCTTTAACTAATCTAAACCGTAGTTGTCCTTGACACTTGCCCTGTGGACACAGCCGGTGTTTAGCTGCCAGCCAGCCAGCCCTGGTGCTCTGCACGGGGATGTGATCCTGCAGGCTGCTGCCTTTACAGCCAACCATTGGAGGCACACTGACTCCAGACAAGTGAGTTCGATGTGCGAGTCCAGCTGGATCAATAATTAATTCTCTCCTCTTTAGCAAAAAATAGATGCTCTCTTTGTCAGCACATACATGATTTTGCATCCCTTTTGCCCTTCCTCTCCCCTTAGAAAGGATGTGGATAATCCATATTTGTGCAAAGACTGGTTCCAGCTATGTTGGTTAAACTAGCTGGTGTGTTTTAGAAGTAGGTTAAGGGCCCCAGGAGAATGACCTATTTTTGTTTGTAACGCAGTTCAAGTACAGCTGTACTGAGGCAGACCAGGGTTAATCTACCCTGTTATCCCATTTCGTGGAGCAGCCGGTGCTGTATGCCTCAGCAGAGGGTGAAACCCATCTAGCGCTGCATCTGGCTCTGTTCTTCCCTGGGAGGTGTAGGAGTATTTATGCTCACAAATACGCCTGCTGTACTGCTTTATATACATGTGGATGTATCGTGGTGAGTAAGACCATATGCTGTTGATGGCATTGGATGACTCCAGGAACTTTGACCCTGCACACTGGGCTGAACATCTTTCTCATCAGTGGCAAAGCCCTGGGTGAGGTATGTAGCTCAGCTGAGGCACAGCAGTAAAATCTTGAGGCAGTCCTGCGTAGTGATATGCCCAACTCGTGCAGCATGCCCATCTGGAGGAGCTGTCTGAATGCATGCATGCGCTATGGAGGGGGTATCCCGTGGGTCACTGTGTTTCCAGAGGGAAGCAAGGGCTTCCTTGAGCCCCAGGCAGCCTCATCTCTGTGATGGAGGCAGCACCGGGGCACAGCCAGGCCCTGCTGCCCTGGAGGTGCTCTGGGACAGTGCGTGCCCCAGGTGGGATGTGGGGGCTGGCTCCCCACTGCTACAGAAGTGTGGGGTGTGGGCAGCGCGTGGTGGGATCCACAAACCACATAGACCACATGTGTGGCCTGGGGATCAACACTTGGGGAACATGTCTCCAAGTGCTATTTAAAAGAAAGAGTTTAAAAATCAGACTTTCTCCATTTTTAGACATTGTCAACCTGAAATCTAAGAAAATAAATCACAGGCAGGACATTTCCACTGTTTTTTGCTGTGTCCTGAGCTGCTTTCACAGCACATTTACTTGTTTTCCCAAGGCAAATCTGCAAGTGTGGCCCAGCCACCAGGCTGAGTGGCATCCAGGGGGCCCATGAACATGAGCACTGGACATGTCAGGTCTGGGATGTTGGTGTGGAGCTGCAACATCTCTGTCTCTGCAAGGAAACCTGGTTCTTCCCAGATCTGGGGGTGCCTGCTGGAGTTGCTCTCTGAGCCACAGAACATAGCCTCCTTGGAGAATCTCAGATCCTTCACCCTGCCCCTCTCAGGCTATTCCTATTCTTTTGCAGCCATGTCTCCATTTTTTGCAGTGCTTTTCTCCTGTTAATATCATGGGAAAAGACCCCTAGTCATGAGCAGGAGGGAAAGGAAAAGCAATGCCCCACTCCTCCAGAGGCTACTGCAGGCAGGGTGCTGCAAGCATGTCTCTGGGTGTGCTGCCTGTAGCCAGGCACGAGAGGAAAGTCAGCAAACCAGAGCTGCTCCTGGAGGACCAGACAGGCCTGGCACCAGCACTTTGTGGTTATGGCCTGTATTCATCAGCATTTGTACCTGCTGAACTCACTGAGCGGCTGGTGAATGTTCCCCTGTGGCTGCAATCCTGGGTGTTCAGGGGATGTGCATGTGTGCCAGCCCCGGCCAAGGGCCACCTATTCCCTGACCTTTATGGGGCATGCGCTGTGGGAAGACACGGTGCTGATGGAGATTAAAGTAAAGCTTGGGGAGTCGAGGCGATTATCTCCATCTTCAGAGGGCGTCTGTAGCACAAGGAGAGGGTGACCCAGATTCCTCACGGCATTCAGCACTCGGTGGGGATGGCGCCTTCAGAGGACTGTGGTCAGCATGCAGGGTCCTGGCAGGCTGTATGTTTTTTTCCCCATCCTGTTCCCATTCCCTTCGCACCCTGGCTGCATCCAGCTGGAAGAGGGAGTGGGTAAGAGCCAGGAATCAAAACGGGATCTCTGAGTCCCAGGGCTCTGTGCTAACAGCCTGTCTCTTTCTTACTGTCATCATGGACCTCTGAGGGGTTCCCTTGAGAAACTGAATGCATTAAAAACAATTTTCAGCCAAAAGGTGAGTGAAATTGGCTGTGTCTGTTTAAGATCTGAAAGTTCATGGCTGATTGGAGACCACACACTTAAGCTGCACAGTGGGTAATACTCTGCTTTTCAGTGGTACAAATCTGTCTGCCTCTTTCCCTGATGGTTAAAACCCTGTTAGACCTAAAAGCTGCTGGCCTAAGCTGACCACAGTAGCCTCATGACTGAGATTAGTGGAAGGGAGTGGAGAAGTGCCAGTCCTGCGAAAGAGGGGAATGGAGGGAGCTTGACTTGCTGGGGGATCTGCCTGGAAGGTGGGGCCACCAGCAGCCTTCCTGGAAGAGATGTGTTTGTGTGCACAGGCAACTCGCTGCCGATTACCAGATGGTCCCCAGGACTGTGATGGCCCCACACCATGCAGGTGGTAGGACAGAGGCATTCCATCACCAGGGAAGGGAGAGGATGGAGGTGCCCAACCTAGTGTCATGCTCTGACTCTCAAAGCTTTGTGAATCCTACCAGTTTAAATACTAGTTAATGAGGTTGTTAGTAACACTTAATTATCTGAGGAACATAATATTTCTAATACTGTTTTTTTGTAGGTCCTTGAGGTCCATGAAAATTTGGACAGGCAAATGCAAGACAACTATGAAGAAGACCTGAGTGAAAAGGAGAAGGCGATCGTTCGTGAAATGTGCAATGTAATAACTCCTCTCAGCATCTCTAGGGGTTTCTTTTGTGGTCTTTTGTTAGAAGTACAGAGGAGTAGAGTTCTGCTGTGTACAAGCCCTGCTTGATGCAAGAGCCACAGGCATGAGGAAAGAGTGGAGGCTGTGCTGGCCACCGCTTTGGGTATCAGTAACCTGGGTGCCTCGTTCCCCGCATGGAGCAACCTTTGCTCAGCAGATATTTCCCACTCTGCTGCCTTCAAGGGTGCAGAGTAGCTAGCCTAGCTGACAGAGCTGTGCAAATGTCTCTTCCTGGCTTGGAGAGTCCTGTTAGTAGTTGACTTCAACTGTGTCCTTAGGGACTCAGTTTGGGCTGAGCAGCAACTAGTTGCTACTTTAGAGCTGTACAGCTTGAACGGGTTTGAGCCTAAACCATAAGATAACATGAGAGAGAATATTCATGTCTGAACAGCATCATAGTATGCAGGTGCCTATAGCACTACCAACATGTTGGTCAACCACACTGTTAACTGAGCTTGCCACGTCCTGTACAGTGAACATTTGTACCAAACCTCTCCTTGGTGGTGTCTGCTTCTGTGGCACTGCCTCCAGCTTCAAAGCACTTTGGCCATGCTCTAGCTTTGAACAAAGAGTTTGGGAGTTCTGCTAGAACGTGGCTCGATGCACGTTGCCTGCAGTCGGGGATCTGCCATTCTACAGTACCGGCAGTGCCCACAGTCAGGAGGAGGAACTTTATGGAGCCTTCTCTTTTGGAAGCCCACACTGGAGGTCAGCTCAAGTGGCATTGTTTAGTGCCTCACAGCAGCAGAGAGGAGCCCAACCCTCCGTTTAAATTCTGAAAACCACCTCAACCTTAAAAAGGGTGAAAAGAACACAAGTGCATCTTGCAGACTTAAATTCTTGGCAAGGGCTGAGGCACTTCATTTTGGTTGCTGTATCCCTATAAGCAAAGTGAAGACCAAAGTAAATGAAGGCCTGCTTTTTAGGATATTTTGTCTGCCTAATGCCACATTCCCTTGTAGCCATGCAGGGTGCAAAGTTAAAAAGCCATAACTTTATCCTCCCAAATGGACTCATTTCTCTTTGTGTATCATCAGATGTTTTTTCTTTAAATATTAATTTTATGTAGAGTCAAGACAGCTGTGAAGTCCTTTACACTTTCTTATTTTTTAAAAAATAACCTCACTTACCTCAGTGGTCCTAGAGTGATAAAATATTTGTCTTTTTAGAAAGTCATATATATATATATATATATATACACACACACACACACGCATACATGTCTGTATGTGTATATAGATAAAATGTTAATCATTATCTTTTTCATTATTTTTTCTGTTCATGGTAACATCATTTCTGTAAGCAGGGCACAGTTGACCTACCATTGAACTTAGCTTCTGAACCTAGTGTATTTGTTTTATACTATTACCCCAGGCAAAAATGGCTCTAATTTCAAGAGACTAATTAGAAAAATGCATCAATGTTTTCCTTGGAAACTGGTGCACAGATGCCATCCAGTGGCTCTTCTGAGTATTACAGCCCAGCTCTGGGAAACGGCCTTTTTTGACTTTCAGACTGCAATTAATGAAAATACTGCAACTCCTTAGTGGCTTTGCGGTTTTTAAATTCCTGTCTTTCTCCCCCCCGCCCCTTTATTTTTTTCTCACAGGTTGTCTGGCGAAAGCTGGGTGATGCTGCGAGCTCCAAACCCTCCATCAGGCAACATCTTTCGGGAAACCAGTTCAAGGGTCCCTTGTAGGAAAACTCTCCTGGAGGCTGGAAGTGAATGATTCTGTGAAGACTAAAGAGGCAGAGCTCAGCGTTTCTGGCTGCCTGTTCTTTGGGAGTTGGGGTTGAGGTTTTTTTTCAGGGTTTCCTTTTTGCTTTTTTTGTAACAATAGTGTAAATATGGCAGCTAAAGGCCTGATTTCCAGGCTGTGGTGCTCTGGAACTACTGTTCAATGGGTAACCATTCAATAATGCCAGACTTGCATCATTTGTATTGTAGTTCAAACCTGCTTTGTTGTAATGGTCTGTTTCTAGAATTAACTAACTCAAGAGAATTTCTAAGAGGAACAAGAAGACCCTTTAACCTGTGGAGAGGTCACAGTTTATATTGCTCCGGTTCACCTGCTTGTCAGTGATTCACAGCTGGGTTAGTGGCTCCAGGCAGCACCTTCCAGGGAAAGAGGACTTTGAATTCGTTGGCTTACTGCCTGCCAAGCTCCTGAGCTGCTAACACTTCTTTTGGAGGTCCTTATTTTGAAGAATGACATGCAGCTGTTTTCACAAGGCGCTGTGTACAGTATTGAGTGGTGAGCTAAAAACACTAGTACCACTTAGTACATTGTACGGTGGTAGTCACCACGCAAGCATACAGAAAGGCTTAAGATTCTGTATCAGCTGTTAATGAACTATTTTTCATGAACAAATGACACAAGATTTCTGCAGTCATAATGTGAATGAAGTTACTTAGCCACACACCAGTATTCCCTACAAATATGGCAACAGTTTTCCTGTAAAGCTTTAACAAAATAATTCAGCAGAAACTGCCGTCCTAACAGTGCTAATGGCTGTCACAGGGATCTTCGAGAGCAGCTCATCTTTCACATAAGGAAGATTTGGGTATTTCTTTTTAACGTTCTTGTTGATCCCTCACCTATAGCTGGTTCCTGTGTAAGGTAACCAAACAACAACATTGCAGAGCTGAATAAAAGACAGGCTGTTGGGTGAGACTACTTCCTGCCATTCAAGCTTTATTTTTGTTATTGAACCAAAATGAGTGGGTTTTTCTTTCTTCTAATGATTGTATATAAAACAATGGGACTTATATTTTGCTATTGTGGAGTAGCTGCTTGTATAGTTGTAAGAATTTGACCCCCTTTTCCAAGTTGTCACAGCAGCTGTCCCTGTATTTTATTAGCTGTTCTTTCTCAATAGTCCAAGGAAGTGGGGCTTGGTTATTAAACTTACTGGTGTAAAATAATTTTAAAGACAGGCATGTGAAAAGATCAAAGCCTCCTCTTCAAAAGTTGCATCAATTTTAGTGATGAGTTTGAAGATTTAATGACCTCAGACACCATCACTTTCTTCTTACTCTCTGTAAGGATCAGTCAGAGCTACAGACAGCTAAATTAGCTGGACATTAGCTGGACATCCTCTTTAATTAATTTGTTCTACCAGTTGAGTTATTAATTTGTGGTATTGTATTAACATGGAGTGCCAAGGAGCCCATGCTGCAAGTTATGAAAGGAAATTGGTCCCATGGTATACAATAATTTGCCTGGGTAAGGAATTTGGAGTGTCAGAGTGGAGATCTGTAACCAGTAAAAAAGACAGAGAAGGAATACAACCAAAATATAGTAATCAGTAAGAGTAAGCACCACTTTACTATTCATTGCAGAAATAAAAATGTAACAAGTCGAGTAGGTTATTTGAAAAAAAAAAAAAAAAAAAAAATCCAAGAACCACCCCCATACACACATACTCTTACACACTCACCAGTAGTTTATTTCTTACTACTGCCCAGTCAGCGAATGCTGAGCTAGCTAGCTCTAATAATATTTACATCCTATGCAGTCTTGAAAAATCTATTCTAGAGTCTGACTGTCTCCTTTAAAATATGGCATCTTTAGAGGATTCCAGATTTCCTCCTCTTTGCTTTTTGTTTTGACCTCGAGTTTCTGGTTACCATTGATTACTTGTCTTCCTCCTGTACAATTTATACCTTAAGATTTTTGTACCAGAAAAAGTGATGCAAAGCAGAGGCATCATGCTTCCTTAACATCTAATGTCGAACAGAGGTTTACTTTAATCTATCTGCTTGAAAGCCCATTTTAATTTCAGTGGCATCTAATCACTGGATTAAGCAGAGAATTTAAGCATATTGGGAACAAGGTTAATTTACGTCAGTGAATTTTAACTAAAGCAATGCAAATGTTGCCAGCACTTGTAGAGAGTTAATTGTGTTGATGACGTATTTGCTATTTTAGGAGGATATCAGACTAGCAGGTCCTCTCAACAAGACAGGAGCTATACTAATCAGATTACTAATCTCACCAGCTATAATTCTCATTCAAATATTCCTATCAAATCACACTGAAAAATTTATTCAATGACTTCAAGCAAAGCTTGTTTTGTTCCACCTGCAGACCTCACCTACTAGGGAAATAGTGGTACAACGGAAGTCCATCAGTGCTGCAAATCCCAAAGAGCCAGTTTACAGGGTAGCCACTAGTTCAGCTGAACAGTCTTGATACTCTTAGGGTAGATCCAGTGCTTTAAGATTCCGTTTGGCAGCACAGAGCTTCAATGCAAGATGTGCATCGTTGATTTTGCAGAACACCATGACAGCGCTGTACATGGGAGTGTTATGTTGGGGGGTGTTTAGGCTTGCTACTCTACATACTTAGCTTCATTAGAGCTATAAAGTGTCTTCCTGACTAAAATGACACTCAATGACTTCACAGGATGACTTGGGTGCTGCATTTTCAGTTGTCTAAAAAAGATGGTTTATATGCGTATTTAAATTCCCTTACCTATGCGCTAAGTCTTCAGTGAAACCTACCTGAGGAGCTTTGTACGTTATGTTGGAAGGGAGCATCCTATGAAATAGCAGCCATTAAACTGATATATTTGGGGCAGTAGTCCAAGTTAATTTCCTCGAGATTGAAGTCCTGGGTTCTGCAATCCCCTGGCAAAGAAAGCATCCACTGTTTACAAATGGACTTTGCTTGCTTAAGGAAACTAAAATCACATCCTTGACTTTTGTTGGAGTGACTGAAGCAGCGTTTCCATAAGTTTCTGAAACGCTGCGGTGTAACCAGCTTCAGTCGGCTCTTTGCACCGTGATGACTGCTGAGCACAACCTTGTTGAGAATGGCACATTTTTATCCAAATATTAGATATTAAAAGAAATCAGTGTTAAAGTGACCTTTTATCTTTTTAGAAACTGTGGGGGAAGAGTACTACTGATCTTTTTCAAAGTGCATGACTGTAAAGTGATAAAATTGTATATTTTTCATAATGTGGGGAAAGTCTATTTGTGCTGCTTTAGAAATCAGTTTAAAGTTTGATTTCTGTTAAACCTGTGATCTTACAGCCCTGCTATATTTTCTGTATATGATTTACAAAGAACTGGAAAGGTTAGCACCTGCTGTTGTGTATATAGCAAAATTCTTTAGACCTTAGCACGCGTTTTTACCTATTATTGAACCACTCTGGCTTTTTGGGGGAGGGAAAGTAATAGTACAGATTTTTTTGATAATGTGTGTAAAACATTCATTTGAAATATTTTAGTAAAAATGAAGTAAGATATTGATTGTGATAGTGTATACTTCTAGTTGAATAAAATACATTCTTTTTAAATAAACTGATGAATAAGATTTGGGAGACAACTGCTGAAATACCTTGCAGTAAGTATCACAGTTATGAATTCTGAATTAATATGAAAAACCTGGAAATCCACTAAGTTCAGAACCAATTTTATTTGGGTAGGTGTGAACAAAGTAGTCCCATTTATAACCAGGATGTACATCACAGTAGGTTGTTACATTCAGACTTTCACACTTAGAAAATATATATATTATGTACAGGAATTTGCAAATAGGTGTAAACATACAATACTTTAAGATACCAGTACATTCCAAAACAAAAATATCAGCAAGGCAAACACCTCAAAATGATTCCAGTCAGCTAGCATTCAGAATCTCTCTTAAATAAAGTAGCTTTTATGCTTGACATCGTGTTGTTTTAATTATTAGTAAAAGTGAAGTTTCTTACTATAGATCAAATTTCATGGTATCTGGCTATTTTGATAGTCAAAAATAGGCACTGATTTCTAGAAGGAAATTTTCTTCTTACTGATATAATTGAGCCAATATGGCTGGTTTTGCTAGTACAAAGTAATCCAGTGCTGGAATAACTCAAGACAATTTAAACTTAAGTCAAATGTATAAAGTTAGAATAGATACTGCAAAGCTGATTAAAATCTAGAAGCCTATATAACTCACCATAAACAATACCGCAAACAGATCAGCTAAATTTTCATTTCACTGCCTCATTTCTTCATCTAAATTATACAAATTACCCTCCTCTTCATCTTTACAAAGTAGGTTTTGGCTAGCTACTCCTGCCTAGTCAACATAAAGGGACATCGTGCAAATTACCTCATGCTATCTCATCCATGTAGCACGTCCAAGTCCTGCTACAGGTGGCATACCAGGTGGTGGAATTGGAGGTGGCACAGGTGGCTGACCACCTGGGGGAACAGTAGGCGGGGGGTAACTAGCTGGCGGCATTCCCAGCCCTGGAGGTGGATGAGGTGGTACTGCATGAGTTGGAGGCAGTCTTGGAGGTGGGAAGTTAGGGTTGTATGTAGGTGGAGGAGGATATCCAGGAGTAGGAGGTGGAATATTGGGCGGGGGGAATGAAGTAGGGGGCGGAGGTGGAACTGGTGGTGGAGGGTTGGGAGGATAGACATGGTGATATGGTAGATGAGTTGGTGGTCCATAGGCTGGTGGTAAAGCTCCGTAAGTTGGTCCTTCTGTTTTCATCATTGACTGAAGACTTTGATAACCCTCCCCTGACATGTAAGAATTTGTAGTAGACATCCCTGTAATATAACTGGTGGGGGGTGGGGGCGGGGGACGATGTGGCAGAGGTGGAGGTTGATGTACTGGGGCGGGGTGAGCAGGAGGAGGAATCTGGACCTTTGGCATATCTACTGAGTCCACAGTAGTAGATTGCTCTGCCTCTCCCATTGAAACTGAAGATGCCAAAGGAGGCTTGCGCTCTGGAAAAGAAAATGTATTTTTTTGAAGGATAGTGGCTTCTGAATACTTCATATTTTCTTTCAGTTAATATCTCAAAAGAGGATTCTCTGTCTCTGAATGTATTATGGTATCCAGTCAGGCCTTCTTATACCACTAGAAAATAAACAAGCTGCATAACAAAGCTCCAAGTTCAGCTTTTCCCATTCTAAAAGTTAAATACAACTTCCGTTCTTATTACTATTTTTTTTTGTAATTTAAATATTGCTCTACAATCAGCAGAAATTAGCAGACTGGAGGGACAGAATCACAACTAGCAGATTTAAAAAGTCATGGGATCCAAGATACCAAAAATCTTTTCATCAGTGCTTCAATCCTCATTAGTCCAGGCCTCCCTTCTACCTCACTTATACTCCAGGAGGTGGCCTGGGATTCCCCTCTGCACTTCACTTGCCTCTGATGTTGTGAAATACTATTTGAGAATACATGCCAAAGTATCAGGTCTTTAACACTCAGTTCTAAACCCATTTACCAAAAGAAACAAAAAAGACAACCGGAGGGTAAGTAAGAAAGTGTGAAAAATTGCTTGGGACGTGGCATCTGATCAGCTTTGTTCCACTGATTAGTTTCAGAGAACTCAGTACCTGACAGTCTAGGGAAGTTCATAAAAAGGTCAGAATTTACAATAATATACTTGGCCATTACTGGGAAGAACATGCTTTAAACTGACTTCTCTTTAAAGAACTTTTTTTTTTTTTCCCCTCTTAATGCAGATATTATAAAGTAAGGAATACCACTATAAGACTGACCTAACGGCAACATCTCTGTATGGTCATACAGTCAGTATTAAAATGCTCAACTAAAAAGAGTTTAGGGCATCTTGACATCCACCTTGCTTGTATATATAAACATCTAAAATGATGTTCAGTAAGAAAACATATAGAAGCAAATATAGGGCAGTAATTTCCAGTGACATGCAACAACTAAATTGACAATGCTAAACTTAATTTGAGATAAATCCACCTTCTAGTACTTCTGGTCAATAAACATTCTTAGATTCCACCTGTTTTTTTCTCAAAGCCTCAAGAGTTGGCGACTGTTCCTAAAATGTTTCAGTGCTTATACAACAATTTGCTTGTATAAAATTCTAAGAGGAAAATTTTAGATAACAGGGGAATCAAATTCATTACCTGCCTAAATAGGATTTACCTTATCGAAGCAGTCATAATTTTAACAGCAAAATTGTCCCCCAGGACAGCTACATAATTAGATGCAAGGTGGATACGCTGGCTGTGTTACCTATGATTTCAATGACTTCTAGTTCCTAAATTACAGCAGGCAATCATTTCCCCATTTGCTAATTTTCAGAATCACTGTGGATGCAAGATGTGCATTCAAGATTTAACAACTGAAGGAATAATGAACATGATACTTAGAAGAACCCCTTTCATTCTTAACTAGATTTTAACAAATGGGGAAAAATGAGTCTACTATATTTCAGAGCACTGTTTTTCTCTCTTGTAATTCCCTGTTAGAAGCTGTCAATTTACAGTTACATTATGGACCTTACTCTATAAAATATTTATGTCATATTTAAGGGTCACTGGAAGGACAGCTAATGCATCAAGGTGCCGGAAGCACATTTTTATAACAGTACAGTTTATTTTGCAAACATAAAGGTATGTGTGCAGCGTTAAAAGTTCTCTGGCAGATCAAAGTCCTCTTCTGGGACACAGCAAAAAAAGTATCCCACTTATTGTTTAGAAGTTCCAGACCTGCAAAATTTCTGTACTAAAGATGTAACATGGAGGACACCTATAGGACAGTTGCAAGCTACTCTAGTAATATAATATGGCATCTGCCATCCTTTTGAGAATGTAAGTCCCTTTTTGGCTGCTACTGACAATTAGTTTTAGTCTTCCAGGCCTTTAACAGTCACAGCTTTGTTTTGCCTTTGTCCACCTATTATAGTCTTGTTTCCATCATAACTTTGTGTCTCTCTGGAAAAGCCTGTGCTACTAAGATGAAATTCCTTCTAGAGCTTACCCACCTAATGCTTTTACTTGCCAAGCTGATTAATCAAGGCAACAACCCCTGCCCCCACACTGTTACCACCATCTGAATGAAAAGCAAGGCGATTAACAGCAAGAATAAATGTGCTGAAGAAAATAAAAGCTTACCTGGAGGTGGATGTGCAGGAGGTATTGGTGGATGTGAACTTTCAATTTTAGGAATTTTAGATGGTGGTGGTGGTTCTAAAAAACATTTGAAAGTTCCTAATTGGCTACTGCTCTGCAATACTTTACAAATTTAGTCTCATGCTAATGATTATCATATCATATTACACTATGCAAAAGTACAGTGGAAATGCTATGTACTGGGTATACTTAATAAAGAAAACTAAAATCAGGAACACATGCCTACAAGTTCAAGCTATGTATTTTATAACTAGAGACAAACTGTTCCAATAGAAGTATGTAAGTGAAGATGAGCACGTATACATTTTCTAGTATAAAACTGTAACTTGTAAAAAGTTAAAACAAATCTCAGAAATTGAACTATGCTCTGCTAGGGGAACGTGTGTCTAGAAATCAAGCAAAATGGCAATTGCACCATAAAGAAGAGGGAGAAGAGACAGTTCTCTGCAATTTAGCTACAGAGCCAGAGAGGGAGAAGTGCCAGACTTAGGAAACATTACAGAATCACATCCTAGCATTTCTTAAGCTAGACTATATATTGATACAAAATGCCTTTTACTGTCAGCCATGCTAACAACTGACTACAAACATCACTGATTACCAACAGACTTATTATTAGTGCAGCTATTTAATGACATGGTACCTTCAGTCACTTTAAGATCCTACAGCTTGCTGAAGAACTACTCCAAATGATGCATGGAGTTATAAATTGAGAGCTGAGTAGTTTAGCAAGACTTCTACTGAACAGACTGTATTAAGGGACTCTTGGGGCAGTTATACTCCATTTTTTCAGGTTTTGCAGTTACAAACACTTTAAATATAGCTACCGTATATATTTAAAGATGCATTATTAGGATCAAAATAGTTTAGAACTGCAAAGCCTGTAAGCAAACAAACTAAGCACATGTCAGCAAATTACTTACTCTGGTTAAAACAGTAAAATGAAAACAATATGAATAGAATATTAACATTTACCTGATGTCTTTGTTTCTTCTTTTGGAGATACAGTCTGTTTAGAAAAGAAAAAAGAAAAAATATGGAAGTAAGACAACTGCAAAATACAAAGCATTTTAAAATGATAACAGCGAGCAAAATAGGAAACAGTTCTGAAGAACTTTTTACAGATCTGACTAAACCAGAACCAGCTTCCAACTCAAAACCAGCTTCCTCCTCCCTGCCCTAAAAGGAGGCAGGACAAACCCAAAACCTTTATTTGCTTCTCTATTTTTATTAGGAGGCTAAAATCTCTTTAGACAGATGCAACACAAACACTGAACAAAGTCAAATCACACTGGGAAAGCCCAGATTAACTGGCAGAATGAAAAGACTGAAAAAATAGCAATTTTAGATACAGCATTTCCTGCTGTTCTCACTGTTAAGTATTACATCTTGCTTAATTTATTTATCATCCTCTGTATATACATCATGCTCTGGTGCACTGCTCACTGAGCTGAAAGCAACAGACTTGGCTTCTGTTCCCAATTCTGCTTTGACCTGTCATTCAACCTTTGCCAAAATCACTTCAGGCCTTTATGCTTTATTTACCAGGACAGGAGGGCAGTGAAAGTGTTGCTCAGTGTAAAACATTTCAGAAGTCTTCAGATGAAAAGCATTGTATAAAAGCCAAATGTTATGCCAGAAAAAAAAATTATGCACACTGAGCAAAACCCACAAAACCTCACATCATCCTTCCAATCACAAGCTTTTGGTTGGGTTTTTTTGTTGTTGTTACGTTGTGGGTTTTTTTAAAGAATCACGGCCAAGGGAATAAGAAAAATCTTTCCAGCTTACTTAGTCCAACTAAGTTGTCTAGTTGATGGTCTCTGAGAAAAGCAGAAAACCTAACTGAAATTTTAAGTACAATAAGCTTAGTTACAAATGTATTTAAAATTAATGATAAGAGTCAGAGGGGTATGGTACATAAAATTTTCTGTCTTTTGAATGAAAGGTGGTTTTTTTAAGGGACTATTTACCTCTAGGGGCTTTACCTTCATGAACAGTTGCTCAGTTTCCATCACTTTACTTTTCACAGCAAGAATGGACATAGATTTCACTCCAACTTGAACAGTGAATTTTCTTTAATCCTCATGGGTATTCTCAATATTTTTGCTGTCCAATACAAAGCTACCCAAGGCCTGCTTGAGGCTACCTTATTCTTATATTCCTTTGATAATAATTTGTATTCACTTTCAGCCACCTTCTCTGGCTGCTTTCCTGCTTTTTAAGGACAATCTTTATTCTTCCCATTCCTAACATACATACTTTTCTGGGTGACTCTCACACTCCTGCTGTCTTCATTTTACTTGGGTGGTCTTTTCTCAATTTTATAGCACTAAATTCCTTGCCAAGGAAACATAAACTGTATGCAACCATCAGATCTCCCCAAACTTTCAAACAGAAACAAGTCTCTACTACTTACTGCAACATTTAAAAAAAAAAATAAAAATCACACATTCTGGGATGTCAGCTGATCACTTCAAGTGGCAAGCAATTCAGTTATTGTACATTTGTTAACATGAAGCAATGTTCAGAAAATAATGTCATTGAGGTACACTATTAGAATGGAGCAAGAAACTGGAACCAAATACCTTGTGTGACAGAAAAACAAGTATCACAGAATCATTCAGGTTGGAAAAGACCCTTGGGATCGAGTCCAACCATCGGCCCTATTCTACAAAGTTCTCCCCTACACCATATTCCCCAGCTTATTTAAATGACCCAGTTTAAGCTGTATTTAAATTGAGAAAAAAAGAGGGGAAAAAAATAAAATCAAGAAGCAACAAAACCAAAGTCTATAAAAATTTAAATCACTTCTCTAATAATGGCAGTTGCTAAAATAGAGATGAACTTTTTTTTTTGGTGCTTCTACTGCACTGTAGTTTGTATTGCTCCAGTCATGATATCCCAGGGTCAACATTATTTATTAGTATGCAGATTGTTATTTAATACTTTCATAATAAGCTCAATCCATACCACAGTGGAACTGTTCTTTTAGTGCTGTTTCTATGGATTAAAATTGTTCCCATTAACAATTTCTAGTTTAATCAAACTAAATATGTTATTTACATCTAATGATTCACTAGTATATTTTTAGTCAAGTCAACTGAACATTCAAGTCCTCTTCATCACTAGAGATGTAGAGGACATGCAGATGCTTCAGACATCTGGTACGGGTCTGTAAGTCATGGGCCAGTGCCTCAGCTGCTTGAAACTATCTTGGCTCAGTACAAGGTAATGGAGTTACAAGAGTTCATGTAAATGGAAAATCTGGCCTCCAGGAACAAAGTATATTTATGCTTTGTACAAACCAAAGGAGAAGTCATGCAAAGCCCTATTTATAGAAGGAGGCAAACATTTTCATAAGGTTTATGGTACACCTAACTGAAGAACATTTTAGAAATACCAAGTAAAACACATCTTGTTCTAGACTGCTTTCTGGACAAAAAAATTATTTCAGATCATCTCATCTGTTTTTCTCAAATTCATGCTGTTTGTGCTGTTCTCCTACTAAACTCCTACTGAGTTATCCTTTGGTTTTGTATTTGTTCTGGATACCTACACTGTACCAGAACTTACCTTTTTATCTGTACTATTCTCTTCCTTAATTATTAGGTGATGGACCTCAAACTTAATTTCAAGAAAATCTAAGTTGCTCTGATGGCTTGGCCAAAGGTGATTATTAAAGAACAACAGATACTATTCATGCAAAAGGCATCACTTTTCCCCATGACATAGCCCATTAACACATGGGATGGGATGAAATTGGTAGCACTGTGAAGGCAGAGCTTTTACATGAATGAACAAGCATTCATAACAGCTTACAATCAGATGGACACACATAGAAAAAAATCAAATTGTTATTTACAGTTTCTGATGTGCTAATTTGTTCCAGGCATTTTTGTTAAAATAAAATAAGAGTTCCCTGCCCTACAGATTTGACAACCCTAGTAGAATTTGCATTGATGCTAGAAAAAGTATGAAAAGAAATACATACTACCTACAAAGATCTCTCCCAATTTTCAAACTAATTAACACAATCTATCAGCTTTCTATCCTGAACAGCCCTAAAGTTCAGTGCAAGAAGTGTATATTTCAGTGCAGTTTTTTTTCCTCTTGGAGTAGGCTATATCTTGCAATCACAAGACCAAGATTTTACAGAGTTACATTCCAATTCCATTTCATTCTATCATTTGTTGCTTCTTCCTGGGTTTTTGGTTTTGTTTGGGTTTTTTTTAACCCTTGATGTCTGTTCTCTAGTTTAGGCATGATTTAATTATAACTTAGAGCAAAAGCTGTAAAAGCTGTACAAAGTTTACTTCCTAAATTGACTTGTTCCAAAGATTTTACTTCTGAAAACACTCTTCTTACTAAGTACATACAAGGAAATTTGAGCAAAACTTTAACACTTTTTAAAAAATCTTTATAATTTACAAGTAGAAAAAAAAAAAAAGCACAAAAAGTCCAGATTAAAGTCTGAAAGCTTCATTTGAACTTGATTACTATGGAAAAGCACTCAGAGTACTTGTGATATTACCTAACTGCTAATCTACCTTCTTATTTTCAATGATTAGGTCATAATACAGAGTGAGACTTTCACTTATGATGCATTTGTAGGCTTCTACTGTTATAGATTATTTTGAAAGACTTTTGATGTATTTTTAGAAGTCACAAGTCTCTTACATTTGTAAGCAAAGACCTGAGTCAAATAATGTCTTCATCAGCATTGTGCACATCTCTACATTCTGGTATGGCACAAGAGACCTTCCCTAAATCAAGCCTGCTTAATAGCAAAACCAACAAAATTCAATAGAACAGAACCACGAACAGTTAGAACCTTAATAGCTCATGCTGACTTAAAAGTCTCTCCAGTGGTTTTGCCTCAACTAGCGTTAGAATGTGGTATGCGAAAACCATGAAGGCTGTTCTACACTAACATACTTGCCATATAACCAACAGAAGTCTACCATACAAAATTAATCACCAAGCTCACTCTTAAAGCAAACACAAGACTGCTGCACGCTGGCGCCTTTAAATCAAATGGACATCAGATCAGCTTTAAAATAAAATGCAAGTTAAAATTCAAAGTTAAACTTACTGCTGGTCTTTTAATTTGTCTAGGAGGACTTGACTGGGGAGAGGGCTTTTTAGACTGCTGTGCTTGTGTTTGCTGCTGCTGCTGTTGTTGTTGTTGCGCTGACTGTTGCGATTCTTTTTGCTGCTGAGTCTGCGATTGCTCTGAACTCTGAGACTGCTGTGATTGCTGTACTGTAGGTGCCTGGGGTGTAGATTGAAGAGATGGTGGCTGCTGTAACTGGTGAGGAGTATGATGAGGCATTTGCTGTTTTCCCTGTGAGTACAGATCCAGGATCTGATGACAGATGTCTTTAAAAAAAAAAAAATCCAAAATATTACACCCCCATAATGTACAAGTGTTTATTTGGTAAGCAATTACCAACTAAGCTTTTTATTTGATGTTAACTTCAGAAAAATTCATTGCAAATATTACTCACTGTTATAATGACCACAGATTTGACTTTTCTAAAACCACTGTTTTTCAATTTGTACTTGCTTTTCTGAGTTTCTTCTGCCTATGCTGAATAGTATGTAGGTGTATATGCACACCTTCCAGAACAAAGTGTCTTGGTATCAATATTCCGTATGTCATTATTATGCGATTGAAGAGGCAGGTAACTACGTAACAATAGGATAGTAATACAGTAAGAAAGTGAGTGAAAGAAGATTATAAGTTAAAACAGGTCTAGTTAGGCCAGTAAAAAAAGTTTCAGGAAACTAAGTAAAGGACTGGCACTAAATTCTTCTTCCAACATATTAGAAGCTAAAGGTCTGTAAGAAAACACGTAGGACCAACTCATAACCAGGTGCAGAGCGGCACTCAAGGAAAAAAAAAACCTTTCTAGAGAAGCTAAATTAGTTCTTTCCATGAGCATTCACTGATGCAGCAGTAGTAGAAACTGGAGAGATTCCCATTCTACAACCCTCCTTCAGTAGAGGGTCTGAAACGGAGGGAATTCTGTAAAAAGCTGTAATACAAACAGAGCAAGTAACCATTTCAGAAATCATCAGAACTGTAGGGTACTCACCTAAAAGTGGTAAAACCAACAAAGGCTAAACCACCTAAACAGCAATATGAACTGTTTAACTTAAAAATTCCTTAGAACCCAATGCCAGATTGTGACAAGTATCAATTATTAAAGAAAGTTTCTAATGCAATTTATGGAACTAGAAGTATGCTTAGCCTGGCATGTGTAACAGGTAAGTCAGTAAAAATTTTAATGAAGACAAATTAGTGGCCACATAACCACAATTTACTTAACAAGAATCAAGAAAGGTCCTGCTTTATTTTACAAACTTTCTAGGGCTCCCTCCTTCAAGAGGACGAGAGCAGGTGAATATGAGCAATATCTACACACAAACGGAATAGTATTCAGGTATTTGTATTGAGGAAAAGGATCCATAATTCATCCCCTATCAGAATTTACACACAGACCAGAATTCATCCCCCACATAATCTGTTCCTCAGATGTGGTACACCATAAAAAAAACAACCCCAAAACCTAGAGTAATTTGGTTAAAGAGTCAATCATCAATGAGAAAACCTTTGAAACCAGGCTCCATTGGTGCCAGTGCTCACAGAGCTGCTTATTTAAAATGATAAGGGGATAATTAAAAACATAGAAAACACACCCCCCAACAAATCAGGAGCTAATTATCTGTGCTAGAAACTAAACAAGTCGTAAAGGAAATATTCACCCGAAGACTGATCATGGTAACTAAATATGCTTCCAGATTAAGCCAGCCTAATAAGTTTAATTTAAAACCTGGTTAAGGCATAGCACACGTGATCTGAGTTACATACTCTACACATGATTATTTTGAGTAAAACCTAGATAGAAAGCAATCTGCATTTATTCATGACTTAGGTTACAGTTAAAGGAAATACTCCTGTTTGTGGCAAATGTTTTTCATACCTTCCAGAACATCAACAGGAACATCTTGGACAAATTGTTCCCACCACCGTCTATACATCGGTTTTGATGTCCATTCCTGTATTTCAAACTTACACAAACGGCCTGCTAAGTACATAACTGCAACAGCTATAATCTCAGGTTCCCACTGCAGTGACAGTGTAGTGCAGAGACTGGAATATAAAAAAGCAAAGCACAACATAACCCTGAAGATAATTCTGATTGTCAAAGTACAACACCTTAATGTATGACAGCTATAATTAACAGAGTATAAAATCCCACCACACTAACATCTCAGGCAATTTTAATTAAGAGCCTTGTTAAACAACATTTTACAAACTAAACTGTTTCTGCACTACTGCAATCATGAAACAAGGTAATTTTACACAGATAATACAAAGGGCATATGCCTGCAGAAGTAATACATCACATAGGAACATCAAGTTTGGAGTTTAAAAATAGAGACTCTAACACTATATGGGTGTGGAAAAACAGAGAAGACAGCATTATATTCCAAGTGTAGGCAGCTACATTCCACTGTAGTCTTACCTGTTGTTGCTACTCAAGTGTGCTGTCACTGCATTACACTGCTTAGGGAATGATACCCACATTTGAATTTTAGAGTTTCCAAATGTTTTTTACTAAAATATAAACAAGTACAAAAAAAACACAGAACAGCCAGCACTTGTAAAATAACTTGTCAAGCACAATGAAAGTTTCAGATCAAGATGTAAAACCAGGAAAAGGTTCTCTCTTTAATAGCCTTTGTTAGTTAATGCTAAAATAACTGATATTACTGGTATTATTGATATTAACTGAGTAAGTCCCTGTCATAAACTTACTGCTTCCTGATATTAATTTTAAATTAAACAATTTGGGTTTATCTTTTTTCTTTTCCCTTTTATAATTTTTCCTCCACAGAGTCTGTAATGTAAGATTCACTTGAAGTATTTTAGATCCAGCTAGCCAGCTAAGTTTCTGAGAATTCACTGATAAATTTATTATTATGTCCTTAAATGCATCAAAATAGTAGCTGGGAGAGTAATTTAAATTCATTTTCTCTCCAGTGGGCTACATTTAAATTGAAGGCCAATGGGATACTTAAACACTAGCAGAATCAGGGCAGGTGTAAGCAGTAAAAAATACATAAGAACTAGCTCTTAAAACACTTATTTCTTATTACTATTTTCATGGCACTTACTTGGGGGTGTACTGTGGCTGCATAAGAACAGAACCCCCATTCTAACAGCCATTAGTGCAAAGTACAGAATTGTTTTCCCAGGATCCTAGAAATCAAGTACATTTCTAATATAGTCTCTATTAAGTAAACACAAGACAGCCTCTCAAAACCAGAGATAAGTATTATTTGAAACAATCACTCCAACTTCATACTAACGTTTTCTGCAGGTGCATTTTCTTGAATTATTAAACAGCATCTACTTCCAAGTACAGTAGTGTCCAAAGTTGGATGGATACAGAACAGAATTTTTCCCTGACAAACTTAACAGTGACAGTCAAGCTGTATTTTTGTTCCACCTGTAAGATCATCACCTGCAAGACTGACATCAGATGAAGTAAACATCTCTTGACATCCAAATATGCTAAGCAACCTTTTGCTCAAATTAATCTGGAGAGTTTAGGTGGTATCTACAGAATCTGCACCCACACTAGGCTGCTTCAAATTAGACACATGAATGAAAATGCACCTCTTTTTTAATGGTGTTCTATTGCTATAGGTATGACTGTATTTGACATTTCTGAATAGTGAGGCCACTTACACATTTTCTTAAGGATTTGCTATGGAAATTAAAAATTACATTTAACTGTCCTTGGTGAATTAACTTGCCCAGCTCAGCAGAATCCTCCTTAACAAGGCTAAAGCATATCGAGTTGTTTTGCTGTTGGGTTTTTTCCAGTGACACACTACACATGAAAAGTGCTTCTACACACACTCCTATTAATTGATGTGATCCTTGTATTACAAGTCCATTATTCAAGAAATTGCAAATCTAGCACTAAAAACTGTATCCCTCATTGAATTTAATGGCTAGTTTACCATTACCAAAACACCACTTTAAAAAAAAAAATATTGAACAACATGATGGAATTGGGAAGTGACTTCTTTTCCCAGAATGTGTCACATATCTCTGGTTGGGCAAGAAGCCAGCTTCTATCCTGGAGATCTATAATTTGGTTTGGCCCTTTTAAACAGTAACTTTTTTTGATGCAGCACTAAATCATTATCACAAAATTGCAAAGGTCTTCATGGTCTACTTCTATACTTACCCTAGATTCCCTGCTCAATGGACCTATCATGGTAATGATGGAAAGAAAAACTGATGAAGATGATTAAGAAAACATGTAACAACCAGTAAACTTGTAACAACCATTTGTCAAGGAAATATCTAATCCCAAAATAAAGTAAGCAACAGTAACTATTTCACTTTCAAAAGGTTTCCTAGAAGTATCTTACCTGTCATTGACAAACGTCCATGCCATCTGAACTAGTTTTTGAATTTTATTTTTGTCTCCTGGAAAACAAACAAAAGAGTTGTAAGAAATAAAATTAGGAAGGACAAACAGTTTGGAATAGAATATTCTTGCACTATTAATGTAAATTAAGTTCTGAGAATTAATAACAGGCATTACTTTGCTCACCCTGTAATATTTTACCTTTGAGTTGTTTGGCATACTTGAGAAGAAATTGGTATGGATGTTCCACTTGCAAATCAAACTTTATTGTTTGTAGTAAGATTCTTTCAAGGACCATCACTTCTTCCTAGAGAATGTTACAAGGTAACCACAATATTATTCCTTCTTTTATTCACAAATATTTTATGCTGGTATAAAGCACAACTATGTAGCACCTCCATGCAAACATGTTTGTCTGCTTTTGTTTGATTAGGGTTTGTCTCCAAGGAGAACAGAAATCCCTCTGACTTAAAACATTATTTTAAACCCAGATCCTTTTTCTTCACATTTACTTGAGTCAGAAGAGGGGATGTGGTGTTTACAAAAGAAAAAGGAGAAAAAAAAAGTAAAAAACTGGCTGGATGGTCAGGCCCAAAGAGGAGTGGTGAATGGAGTTCAATCCAGTTGGTGGCCAGTCACCAGTGGTGTTCCCCAGGGCTCAGTACTGGA
Organism: Athene cunicularia; assembly: GCF_003259725.1. Taxonomy (NCBI): domain Eukaryota; kingdom Metazoa; phylum Chordata; class Aves; order Strigiformes; family Strigidae; genus Athene; species Athene cunicularia. The sequence continues at coordinate 13,999,648 of NW_020799101.1, forward strand.
GCCAGTTCTGTTTATTATCTTTATTAATGATCTGGACATGGCAATCAAGTGCACCCTCGGTAAGTCTGCAGATGACACCAAGTTGGATGGGAGTGTTTTTCTGCTTGAGGATAGAAAGGCTCTTGAAAGGGATCTGAACAGGCTGGATCGATGGGCAAACACCAGTTGTATGAGGTTCGACAAGGCTCAACACCAAGTCTTGCACCTGGGTCACAACAACCCCACACAACGCTACAGGCTCAGGGAAGAGTGGTTGGAAAGATGCCTGGTGGAAAACCACCTGGAGGTGTTGGTCAACAGCTGGCTGAATGGAGCCAGCAGTGTGCCCAGGTGGCCAAGAAGGCCAATAGTATCCTGACTTGTGTCAGAAAGTATGGCCAGCAGGACTAGGGGAGTGATTGTTCCCCAGTATTTAGTACTGGCGAGGCCACACCTCGAATATTGTTTTTAGTTCTGGGCCCCTCACTACAAGACAGCATGTCCAGAGAAGGACAACAAAACTGGTGACAGATCTAGAGAACAAGTCTTGTGAGGAGCAGCTGAGGGAACTGGGGTTGTTTAGCCTGAAGAAAAGGAGGCTGAGGGGTGACTTCATCACTCTCTACAATTGCCTGAAAGGAGGTTGTAGCAAGTTGAGTGTCAGTCTCTTCTCCCAAGTAACAAGCAGTGGGATGGAGGAAATGGCCTCAAGTTGTGCCAGAGGAGGTTTAGACTGGATGTTATGAAAAAGATTCTTCACTGATAGGGTTCTCAAGCATTGGAACAGCCTGCCCAGGAAGGGGTTAAGTCCCCATCCCTAGAGGTCTTTAAAAGATGTGTAGATGTGGCACTTAGGAACATGGTTCAGTGGTAGAGTTGGCCACATTAGGTTAATGGTTGGACTTCATGATTTAAAGGTCTTTTCCAACCCAAATGATTTTATGACTGTAAAATTCCTTTTCCTCCATGGAGGAAAGAACTGAATCAGACACGGCATGGAAGTGCCAAATATATGAAATAACAACAAAAAGGTTATCTCTCACCACATTTCTCTCCCAAGTTTCAGATCCTTCTGCTATTTATAAGCAAATTTTGAGAAGCATAGTTTTGCAAAGTCACCCTGAACAGGAAACTTCTCAATACTTTTGAGATGTAGTTCTCTTACTTAAGTTTTGCTATTAATTGCTTCCTAAAATGACATTAAGACTGCCAAATATGATTTATATCTTGATGACACTTCTAGCTCTGACTGAAATCGCTCAAATTTACTTTAATGTGCAAAATACCATCACAAGTTACATGAAATCCAAAGTAAATTTTTTAGACAATTATCCCAGTAGGCTCCCAAAGCTTGTATTAGCAAGAATTATTTTCATAGTTATCTATCCCATTACCCAGAAGAGCCATAAATGCATGCTAAACATATAATTTAGAAAAACTGCAAAATCAACTACTGTTCTAATACATGTATGTCACTTTGCTGGAGTATTCTAGGATTAAATCCATTTCAACATGAGTACTTTTACCTTTGGGTCATCTCCAAACTGTCCAAACTGTACATCATTTAGCAAGCTACGAGCTGTTTTAATTATATCTTTACATTTCTTAGGTGTTTCTTCAACTTTTCCTGCTAGGAAAAGACAGCAGGCTCCTGTCACCTAGAAAAGAAAGTGCTTTCAAAAAGTTGTCTGCATGTACATATGCAATACAGTATAGCATTGTAAAAGCACTGTCATTTTCCATTAACAGTTCTGCAAAAGTTTCCCAGGAAAAACTTAATAGGCATATTAATTTCTAATTTTATTACACTGTTAAACTTTTACTTTCTCAAAGGAAAACTATAATTTGGAGGACTGTTCATTTTACACAACTTTATTTCAAGGTCAGAAACCCAAAGCAGAATTTGTCCTGGTTCAGCATTGTCTGTCAAGCAGTTTTAAGATGGTATTACACTTCTTTTTTTCTTTTAGCCAATAGAGTGTCAGAACTATAGCTCTTAAGTCTTTCTAAAGAACAGTATCAGCAAGACATAACTGCAATGTCAATATAAATGTTTCTAAGCATAAATAGAAATGTGTAAATGAGCAAGAACAGTGTATTTTATGCTGCAGTGATTAAAAGATACAAATGCTTATTTTTCATTATTCAGAGTGGTGGCCAGCAGTAGTACCCAAGTGACATCACTAGTGCAATTGCTGTATTAAGTCATCAATATTGTAAATACTTACATATCTTGGGAATTGTTTGAAGGAATGGAACATATAAAACCGATGGAAATAAATTATTCCGGTTGCTAGAGTATCATAATGTCTGTGGTGTAGAATAAGGACTCTCAAACAGCGCATAAACCAAATTTAAAACCAAATACACACAAAGGAAAAGATATATCAAGTACGGCAAGTAACTGTCTGTTCAGAAACTAGTTAGAAAACACTGCAAGTAAAACAAGAGCTTTAGGAAAAAAAGCCACAGAATCCCTTAAAGCTGTTTAAATACTATGATTCAGTCCAGATACAGTTGATACCCAAAGCATTTATTGGAAGTGTGCAAAGTCCTGATCATGTTTATAGGAGGATCCACGCAAGGTCATCCTCATGTTAAACCATCTCTTTTAGAGAAGGTCAAAACCAGCAGTAGGTACATGAAGGAAGAGAACAACTACCACTTCACATTAAAGTGCTGGTGTGGAAGACAGGTATTAACTTTTCACACCTACAAATGCAAAAAAAAACTGAACATGCTTCCTACTCTTCTCTTTAAGAGCAAAATTTCATCTTCATTGGGTTTTATTAAACAAAGAACTAAGGAGATCAAAACAAGCATAGGAGGAAACAAAAAGTTTAAGTGGCAGTGTATGAGAGAGTGGGACAGTGAGGAGAACTTACTAATATATACAAAGTTGTAAATCCCAACCTAAACCAAAAAAACCCCAAACAAAAACACTAAAAATACTCAGGAGCAAGGAGGCAGAGGTTAGAAGCCTCTGAGGAAAAATATGTAGAAAAATTAATGCAAAATTCAAAATATGAGAATTGCATAGGTTAATGTAGTAAGAGACCAAGTCTGTAACTGCCAAAAGTTATCCCTAATTGGCAAGTCTCTATCACCTTACTTCTTTCTCTACTGCCAAAATGGTTCAGCTGAAACCTCGTTTATCCAATGAACAGATAAAAATTGTGTAGGAACACATTACATCAAATGTCAAGTAAACTATAAAAAAAATTATTTTTGATTAATGATTATGAAACATTTGAACTGCTCACTAATCACATAACATTTCCTGCACATTTATCTCCATTCATAAAGACATTTCACACCAAAGTGAGTTTAAAGGATACAGCCCTAAACGTGTTCCCACATCGAAAATGAATCTAGCCCCCTCTCTGCGGTATCGTGCCTCAGTAGCTGGATCAAGCCCTTCTAGCTGTGATGGTGTATGTGCCAAATCTTTCTTATCCCAGTACCAACATGGCTTTGTATGGTCCAGGTTTGCCAAGTTTACAGAAGGGCTGGAATTTTCTTTATTCTCCTTCATTTATTAAAACAGAATTGTTCTTGCTTTTCAAGTTTTCAAAAAGGAAGTCTTCAGATAGTTGCTTCAGAACCTTTAAGAAAAGTCAAAAGGATTTATTTAAAAATGGAGGGGACTTCCCCCCGCCCTCGCACAAAGATGAGTAAAGAGGAATACTGTTTAACCTTGCGTGTTGTAGGAAGGGACTTTTTCTATGCTCAAAGACATGTAATATTTAAACTTGCCCTTATCCTTCCCACATACTGCAAAGTCAATTCAAAGAAATAGATATAGGTTATCTTTGCTATTACCTGTTTAATAAAGAAACTTCAAGAATGCATTATCAACAATTTCTGCTACTTCTTAAGAACAACTTTCACCTACTTTGTTCACAAAATAAGGAAAATAGTGATGGTAGCAGCAAAACTTGAAAAGTTGGGGGGATCCACTCACTATTCATAACTAGGAAACACATTCATTAGGTCAGTCTGAATGGCAATTTAAATACCCAGCTGGTCTCCCAAATATCCCTGCTGGTAAGATAGCAGCAACCACTTGGCAAAAAACTTTGTAAAGTGATCTGTACTTGTATTACTTGGAAAAAAAAGGTATCGAAAGTAGTGTTCTTTGACATACCAAGATCAAGACAGCTGATGTGAATCTGTAGGGTAAGATGGCATCTAAAGTCATCCCCAAAACAAGTCAGTTGATTACATTAACAGCAAGTGCTACTTTCCTGTGTTTACTAGCACTTCAAGGATGTATACTTATACATCACAAAGCTCTCCAGGCAACTTTCTGGTGTTTGAGTTATGACTGATGTTCAGACATGCCTCAATTTAAAGATGAATTTAAAGACAGAAGACTGTCTTGCTGCCTTTTCTTCTTCAGGCACAAAACCACTCACTGTAATTCAATAAGCTACAGATACTATGCACAAATTACTGCAGTCACCTGCAAAGTTCTGCATAACAAATAGTGATTAATATACGATGCAATCTATTTGCTCAAAGCAAAACAGTCTGAGCTACACTCAAACTTAAATCTCTTAAAGCCAAGCTGTTAATTTTCTGGATGTTCCCCTTCTGACAAGGGAAGAAAGATCACCTAAACTGCTAGAAAAATGATGCCTGCCATCAGCATTTCACTCAACTTCAAAAAGTTTCAGAATAAAGGAAATCATCTTTGTTCCACGTTGGATTTGGAAGAACCTTCACAACTAAGGGTACCAGTTACAAATCAATCCACACTGTCATAAATAAGTGAATGGCTATTTACTTTATCAAGGAATCTAGTGATAGGATGAAGGGTAATGGTTTTAAATTGAAAGAGGGTAGATTGAGATTAGATATAAGGAAATAATTCCTCACTGTGAGGGCAGTGAGGCGCTGGCACAGGTTGCCCAGAGAAGC
>NW_020799101.1:14004599-14013737 GCF_003259725.1 Athene cunicularia
GTTTAAGGGTATTGGAGATCCTGGGATATCTGTATCTTTACTACCAGAATGTCAGTGTTCAGTTCTTGTTAAAGGACACACCACAATGCCTGTGACTTAAGCATCAAGTGTTTTTGGAGGCCTGGGCTGTTCTGTTAGGTCTGTCCATGCTGATGACTGAAGTCAGAGTGACTTGCTTGGTTCTCAATTAGGAGGTATATTTTATGAAGTGAGGTTAATGTTTCTAAATATGTTCTTCGTTTAGAAAATATGTGAATAAAGCCAGTACATTAGGCTTCTTAATTAATCTGCTTAAAAGGAATTTGGAACAAAAAGTCTGTGGGAGTCTTCAGGAGGAGCTAAACTCAAGCAAAGAAATGAAATTACAGAAGTAGCTTGGCAAAGTGATAGAGTTTAACAGTCCGTTTATTGCTGCTTTTCTGCAAAGAGCAAATATTTTTTCTGGTCAAATAGTTGTTCAATGAGTTAAGTTTGAAAGAGAGGCAAGGGGGTTAATAATCATTGTGAAAGAGATTGAGTTGTTTCCTGTGGGGCAGTTAGCAAGCTATCTTCCCTAGAAGATCAGTGAGGTGTTTATAGTAAGAAGCTTCAGCCTAAGAAACCTTTAAGGGAAGGTGGAGAGACATAGGGACAATCCTATCCTTATAATAGTCCAGAATTAGCAAGCTGATAAAAGTGATAGTAATTATGAAATACTTACTTTTCTTTTGGATGTTGTCTTGGATGTAGCCATTTTTTTCCCCCTGTTTTACCTTCAAAGTAATAATTTCTTACCAGAAGTTTATATTTAATTTGAGGCAGTCTTGTATTTAGTATCTAAGTTCGTCTGCAAGGGGGAGGGAATAATGTCAAACTGACAGTACTTACTTTTTCTTAGTAGATCTAGGAGTATCTTGAGCATCCTAAGTCAGAATATTATCAAAATGTGTTCTCTTTGATTCTAATTATAAGACTAAATGTCTTTGGAAGTTGCTTTCCAACAATTAGCTAAATTTGTTGGAGTTGGTGTTTTTCATAAATGCATCAAATAAACATTTAGTTTATTTTAGTAACTTCTTTTGATATTATTCTGAAGAGTGGCTTCTTCCCAGTATCACAGTAATATATACTCTCCTTTTTTCCTTAATCTGAAACCAAAATGGGATGAATAAAGTTAGTTCTTTGCAGGGTAGGGGCATGCAGTGTATACAGCAGTGATTCAATCTTCCCCCTCTTCCAGATGCTTTTGACGTGTGCTAATGTTGGCAAACCTGTGATGGTACAGCTTTTCATAGCAAACAGGATTATTAATTTAATTCTGGCCATCCTTTGCCAGCTAACTTATTAGAGACACTTCAGCTTCCTAGGCCTGGTTTTAGATGTTTAATAATGTTTTAAATAAGACAAATGTAAAATATGAGAAAGGACCTCTCAAATCTAAATAAAGTACACTAGTTCTTCATTGTACTGTAAAATTGCCCATTAGTGTTGTCTGGCTTTAGTCTTGTATGTTTGGAGTTAGACTTTGAAGAGGCTTATGTTATGGTAATTAAAAAGCAAGTTCAGTGCCCAAGAGTGTTTTAACATTGCTTTGACCAAGAGTGTTTTCACATTGCTTTGCATTCTTGCTCTTGCCCTTCCTCTGCTGTAACCTTCTTTGCTCCCTTTTTCTGTTTTTAGCTGCTCTGCCCTACATTGGCTCTTGCCTGCATCTCTTCCACCAAATGACTGTTCCAGTTGCTTCATCTATCCCTGTCTGTCCTTTACCACTTCCCATACTGTTGAGTAAGTCTAATGCTTTTTCTTTCTTTGAAGTAGGGAAGAATTAGCACTGAAGTCTTGCATTTCAATTCTGGGATGTGTTACCAGGCTAGAGCAGCAGACCTGTCAGCTGCAGGGAGGATTCCACCTGTCTTTCTAGCCTGGGTTGAAGCATGCTGAGATTTGAATAACTGTGCTTGAGATCAGTTTTATCTTCAGTGAGTATGTGTGAACAGGTGTTTACATGCTCTGAAGCTGGTCACATCTAAGTAATACCTAAGGCAGACATAAAGCAAAAGGCATGCTTTGGAGACTGTAGCTGCTAATATCCTATTAATATAACTTCTAATTTGAGAAATTTCTTTTACTTTTCAGAAGGATTTTTTGATCCCAAAGCTAGAGGCTGTTATATTATATATGAGGTGCTGACAGATTAGTATCTACTTCCTGTTTTGTTTTATTCTTGGATGTCTTCCCAATATTTCTGAAGGAATTGGCTGACCTGTCCTGGAAGTGCCTGAACAGCAGTGCTTAAACCACTGTGGTTTCCAGCCAATGTGTTAATGTAGGCCAAAATTGTCTGTGTAGCTGAAGATGGACTGTAAACTGTATCAGTTCTAATAAATTGCTTTTCCGTTGTTTCTTTTCTAGACTGTGATCAACCTGCACTAGAAGGAGGTGAGCCTATCTCTGGGGCTCTTGTATTAGCAGTCTGATTCTAGTCTTTTGCATGTGGATCAATTTTTAGGTTTTGTTTTTATATATATTTGTAGATATTTTAGGATATGATATACAGTGATGCAATTATGTAACTCCTAATAAAACTAAGTCTCTTACCTTGCAAATGCTGCCTGTATTTCTTAGCAAGTAGTTAATAGAAATAGCAGAATCTTCCCTTGCCTTTAATGCTTCATAGCACTGGCACCCAAAGCTTTCACACTATATTGTTTTTAGTGGAGTGGGAAGAGGATGTAATGTGTGAGTTTCCACTTCCATGGAAGCTGTGTTGATGGTTTGCCACTTCCCATGTGCTGGGTCTTGTTCAGTGTGCCCATACTGAAGATAATTTATGAGTTACTTTGCAGAGGGGGTCATGGTGGCAACCAAGCATGAGGTGCAGAGTATTCCCTGCCCCTGCCAGGCCTTCAGGGGGTGGTGGTGGTGTTTGGATTAATTGTCTTTTAACCACTCTTGGAACCATTTGGTTATCTTTACCTGATGACAAAGCTTATAGATGTAGCCACATAATTACTTAAAGTACTGAGAGAAGGAGCTTCTGTGTTTAAGAACTTTGGTATTGAAATATTTCTGACAAGGACTTCTGAAAGATCTAGTTTTTCAGATTTGCTTCTAGGTAATTCAAGTGAACAGTGTCTTAGTGTCTGCAATTAGATAATTTGTGAATCTGTATGTATACTCTGTCCCATTGTCCAAGTCATCAGTGAAGATAGTAAACAATGTTGTTCCCAGTATTAATCTCTGGGGTACACCACTGTGACTGGCCTCCTGCTGGACTTTATGCCATTCATCGCAACCTCTTGAACCCAGCAGTGCAGACAGTTTTCAGTCCACCTCACTGTCCTCTTATTTAGTTGATACTTCATCAGCTTGTCTATGAGGTATAGATATATCTAGATATCTATGAGGTATATCTTAAAAGCCTTGCTAGAGATGAACAGCATCCACTCTTTCCCATCAAGGTTACAGGGTTGGTCAGGCATGACTTCTTCATAAACCCATGTTGACTATTCCCAGTCACCTTGCCCTTCATATGTTTGGGAGTGGTTTCCAAGTTTACTTGCTTCAATAGCTTCCCTTCACTCAGAGTGAGGCCACACATGGAATACTGTGTCTAGTTCTGGGCTCCCCATTACAAGAGATGGAGCTACTGGAGAGAGTCCAGTGGAGGGCCACTGAGATGATTAAGGGACTTTCTTCATATGAAGAAAGGCTGAGAGAGCTGAAACTGTTCAGCCTAGAGAAAATAGGGCTCAATAGAATCTCATCAGTGGATATAAATACCTGAAGGGAGGATGCAAAGAAGGCAGAGCCAGGTTCTTAGTGGTGTCCAGTGACAGGACAAGAAGCAATGAGCACAAGCTGAAACAGAGGAAGTTCCCTCTGAACAGCAGGAAACACTTTTTTACTGTGAAGGTGGCTAATCTCTGGCTGGTGAATGAGTCTCCATTCTTTGAGATGTTCAAATGCCATCTGGCATGGTCCCAGGCAGCTGGCTCTAGGTAGGATTTGGACAAGTCGACCTTCAGTGATCCCTTCCAATGTGAGATTCTGTGAGACTATTTTTTGAAGCTTGTTTAAATGTTTCTTCTCCTGATCCTCTGTTACTGAGGATAAGTCTTCCTTATACTAGGTCTCAGGGCCTGGGATTCCTGAAGGCAGGTCTTATTGGTGAAGAAGGCAGAGAGTACCAGAGTCTTTTTTTTCTGTGTCCTTTGTCACCAGGTCCCCTGCCCCATGCAGCAGCAGGTTCACACCTTGCCTAGTCTTACCTTCCTTTAGTTCCTGATGCACCTGTAGAAGCCGTTCTTACTGTCTGTCTTGTCATGTCCCTTGCCAGATTCAACTCCAAGTGGGCTTTGGCTTTCCTAACCCCATCCCTGCATGCTCAAACGGTGCCTTTCTTCTTCCTGGGTCACCTGGCCCTGCTTCCATCTCTCTTGATTCTTTGACTTTTGTCAGGAGCATCTTGTTCATTCATATAGGCCTCCAGCCACCTTTGCTTAACATCTTGCACATAGGGATGGACTGTTCTTGAGCCTGGAGGAAGTGATTATTGAAAGTCTCAGCTCTTTACAGTTCTTAAAAATGATGGACTAGTAGCAGAATAGCTTTCTTTCCATCCTTCCATTTTCAATTGCATCCCTTAGAGGTGAAAGTAGTAGGCCACTAGAGCATATTTTGTGAAACCAGGAACAGGTGCCCAAGTTGGTCAACACCAAGTTATCCTCTCATATCAAATCTCTGGTTCTGGGTAGATATATAAGATTTGTTGGAACATTAGATGCAAACTTTTTAAAAAATAAATATAACAGACTATGATTTATAATTTTAAAAACTTCTATCTAAAGGTTAAAGTGTTCTCTTTAGGCATATGAATGACTTGTTACATTTTTAATACTTGTATAGGCAGCATTTCAGTGTTCTCTTTTTACTGCTTTGATAGACACTACACCTTATACTTTTTTTTAAAACTGGTTTTCCAGACCTTCACTGGAATGTAATGAATTGTTGCCAGTATGTTCTTCCATTGACTATTGATGGAATGGAATAGAGGTCGACCTAAACGTTCACAAAGTTGGACTTCTTAATTCTTCAAAGCCAGTGACATAATATTCAGATCTTCCAGTCTTTGATACCCTGCAACTATTTACAGGTTAATAAAGTAGGTTCTAGCAATTGAACCCTTGATACAAAAGCATTTCTTTAATATATCTGTGTAAGTTTTTGTTGAACATGTTAGGAAATAGCTACTGGTGTGTATCTGAAAGCCTGTGACCCCTTGTCCATTTTTTAGATTTATTTTTTTTTTACACAAACAAAACTGGCTTTTCAAAATAGTCTCACAACCTTCTGAGTCAACACTCCATTGCCTTGTACATGCTGTAGCGTCTGGGTGGTCTGTGAGCTTCTAGATGGCACAGCTAGAGCTGCTATGATTCAGGAACTTGATGAGACTTAATACATTTCAACAGTCCTTCTGTGGTACTCCATCACTAACTTCTCAAAGCCAGCAGTACTTCTGTAACAGTGCTCACTGTGGAGGGTAATACTGCCAGGGTTTGATATTTGCTGTTATGTCTTAATGTTTGGAGGCTGTCATATACATAACTATGATCTTGTAACTGGATAATCTTTTCTTTGGAAGCTGCCTTCTCCAAATAAACTAGGTCTAAGTAGGAAGCTGAGCTGTGTGTGGATGATTTTCTTTCCTCAAGGAACTTTACTTGCTGGAATAGTATTTTTAGACTTGCAGAAAGTAGCAAGGGTTGGCTGGGGAAGAAGGAAAAATGGCTGTCTACTTTGGATGACCAGCAACAACATTTAATCTTACACTTTGCTAAGCAGAGTTGCATTGATAGCATATTAATATATTAACTCTCCTTAAAATAGAGAAGCATCCATTCCCTCTGGAGTATGTTGCACCTGATTCTGTCAGTCAGGAGTAAGTAAAATGAATGTTGTCAGACCAAATTGAGAGGCTTTGTGTGCTGATACAGTGAAGAAGCTGATAAAACTGTAGAGCTTAGAGTTGCAGAAAACTACTGTGGGTTTTCAGATTGGTATCTGTTTTCTGCCCCTTTTTCTAAAAGTCAGCATTCAAGAAGTTATTTTTCACTTTGATCCTAGCTGATTCTTGGGAATAATAGTGAGCTCTCTAAGGTTCATGAAATTACAATTTTTGCATTTCTCCATGCTCTCTTGTTTTGCCAGTTATTAGGCCTAGCTTAAAGGACACAGCCAGCATAAAGATGAACCAATAACCAAATTGTATTTGATACAAAAGGGTCAGTACATGGGTGAGCGCTGGGGGTACAAACAAATCAGCCAGATTATACATAATCCACATCAATCCCACTGACCCCAACAACAACACCGCACAACCAACAACGGGTGGAATAAATGGTGAAATGCAGTCTCCTATAGAAGGGATGGGAGACAACTGAGTCAACATGCCAAATACATAAGACCAAGGAAGCCACACACTGAATCTCTACACAGCCAACGTTTACAAAAGCCAGACCTGACTGGAGCCCAGTCCCAGGGAGGCAGGAGGCCCTTCCCCAACAGGGAACTCTACACAGTGCACCCACCTCACACACAGACACTGCCTCTTCCTGCAAGTGGTCCCAGCTTTTATCCCTTAGTTGGACACCTGACCTTTGCTTACTTAATGTGGTACACCTGGGGCTCATTTACCCAATGGCTCTCCTGCAAGGCCGGACCCACCCTGGAGGGAAGCTTAAAGGCAAACTCACCCCCCCTTTGTGAAGGGCTGTGGGGATCACCCATATGTCAACCTTACTTTAGGACTTGGGGTTGAAACCCCAGCATTTCATCTATAAAAAATAGACTTCCTGCTTTCAAGACAATGACAGATAATGTGATTTCATTCTGTCACTGTAGGATGCCTGGCTTGTACAGCCTGTTTCTGTGGTTTATTAAATCTTTGAATCAATGCCTGAATATAAAAAATTGTCCCAATGCACTTTGAGTTTGGGCGTTAAGAAGACTAAAATGAAACAATAGTCTAATGTGATAACTGTTCCCTTTATTTTGTGGTGTCTTGTAGCTGGTCTCTGCAAGTGGTCTGGAGGTATAGTGCAGAGTTTTGTATAAAGATACGAACAGCGAAAAACTTGCAAATTCTAGTAAACAAAGGTCACAGTCTTAAAGGTACAGTGAGGCCTACTTGAAGGTGAGAAGTTAGTCTAGTAATGCAGCTTTAATTTGTTTTACTGAGGTTTTACTGTTGTACTTGAAGAAAGCAAAATTGTGTGCAACTTTGAGGAACATTTTACCTTCTGTAAATATACAACTTTATCTTTTCCAGAAAACTCTCAGAAATGTCAGATCAGGTTAATAACAAAAAGCTGGTTTGAGAACATTTCTGCAGACTTCTGCCCTGACAGTATGTGACACGTTGGCCTAAGGCATAGGACACGAGCAGTCTAGTTTTGGAAAGTACTGCTGTTCCCAGAATGCATTTTTCTCTGGTGGATAGAGATTTACCAATATCACCTGCAGCAAGATGTCAGGAACAGCTTCTCTATGATAACTGTCATGGTGTTCGTATTCAGTTTTGTCCTTTGTGTTCTGTAAGGAAGAATTGGTCAGAGTGGAAGTCATCTCTATCTAGAAATTTGCCAGTCCAGTAGATAGAGTTTCTATTTGTGGAAGCAGGAAACTCGCTACAAGAACTGGGAAGCAGAATATTAACAGTACCAGCCACTCTTGTCAGGAGTCAATCTGCTGCTTTCTCATTCCTGAGGTCATATCAGGTAGGAACAAATTTTTGTTCTGGGCTGATGGATATAAATTTAATTTTGCAAGCATTTCAAATGTGGCTTAGTTGTTAATGCAATGGTCCTTTACCAGAGAAGAAGACACAGCAGTATTCCTGGTGAAGGAGATGGCTCTAACTGTGGCAACAGGCCTTCAAGCTGCTTCTTGAGCTGTGGGTGCTCACTGCAGCACAGGAAGCCATGTAGGTCTGAGATTGAAAGGTGCTGCATCACCAGAGGCCTGGGACTGTTGAAAGTCCAAACTGTTGGAATCTGGGGAAAGTGGGTTAGTTATGCTGACTGTGCAGGAATGAGATAGCCCCAGGAAAACAAGAATGCAGGTAGTTAGAAGTAAGAACATTGAAGTCTCAGTTTGGAGGGGCAGAGGCAAGAGATCCCCAGGCTTCCTAGGGGTTCATAGGGGGACCATAGAAATAGCTGCAGCTCCTTAGGTGAACACTTTAGAATATTGCTTTTAGGGTCTGCTCAAAACCCTACTCTGGGTTTTGGTGCATGGCCTGCTGGGAGTCAGAGAGATAGGTTGGTGACATGGCTAGTGATTTGCATCAAAATAAGTCAGGGTAGGAAAATGGATTTTCAGCAAGCATGTTAACAGTGCATTAGTATACCCTGTGAAAAGATGCTGTTCAGTCGTTCTCCCTTAATACAGAGAAGAGGGCTTTGTTCAGAAAGTGTTGTGGCCTTCCTGGATGTCTTCTGGGACTGGAGGGGGCAATGCATTTACTCTGTGTGTGCTAAAGTAAATGTTCAAAATATTTCTGCCTTTGGTCTATTTTGTCACCTGCAAATATAGGGGGGAAAAAAAGTGCTACCTAGCAGATCTAACATAGCTCTTCTGAATTGTGAGGATTAAAATTCTGAAAAGCTGATGGCAGTTTACAGTGCCTTGTGGTCTGTACACATTTTGGTTATTACTTTATCAAACAACTGAAAGCTCAGGGGTGAAGCCAAGTAATACTTAATATTGCTGCATCTTTCTTGTTCCTGACAGCCTAGTAAATGCCTTTCTTATTTCAAACCACTGCAGTGTCACTGGTTTGAGTAAACATGGAGGAGACTCTAAAGGACTCAGGATGCCAACTATGAATGCCAGAAGACAAAAAGGGGCTTGGGTGTACCTACTTCTTCATTTTCAAGGTCTAGAATAAAAAGATAGAAAACTGCCAGTATTTCTTCTAGTCACAGTTTCTACAATAGTCACCATTTTAACCAGTAGATAGGGAGTGGGCTTAAGGCAAGTAGGTTTGGAAGGTTTTCCAACTGTTTTTAAGCCCTCAATTTCATCACTTATCAAGTATTCATAGCAGAAGCTTCTTAATTTTTTTTTTTTTTTTTTTTTTTTTTTTTTTTTTTT
>NW_020799101.1:14013787-14023314 GCF_003259725.1 Athene cunicularia
TTTTTTTTTTTTTTTTTTTTTTTTTGTCTTTACAGCATGCATAGCACTTAAATGTTGTCAGAAGTTCCTCTCCAAACTGTCAAAATAGTATTCTTTTGGGATTTAGAAATACTGAATGCTTGGTCTGCCATAGGTGTTTTCCAGGGTCACTATAATTACAGTATCTTAAAGTGTAATTGTAACTTGGGCTTGAGGCCTTCAGTGAGAAGCCCCTAATCATTAGCACCTGCTACCGGCCAGGTCTGTAATAATTTTACTGGGGAAGCTTTTTCTTTGAGCTATTAAGAAATACACCAGAGGTGCTCTTTTTATCACTTGCATTGCAGTAAATCTGTGCCCTGCTACAGTTTATACATTGGCAACCATTACATGACCTTACCATAGCAAAGAGCTCAATTTTCCTCAAACTTCACGAATGATAGTAATGCTGGTTTGTTATTTTCAAGAATGACCAGTGTTATGGGGTTTTTCTTATATACAACTAGGTGATGTCACTCCTCACCCACAGCAGGAATGCAGGCAGGTGTACTATCTGGGTGTGAAAAAGTGCAGCGTACTCTCACTGTGGTGGAGCGCTACTCCAGACTTCTTTTTTTCTTCCCTATGATCATGAACTCATTCCTCTTTCAACATGAGCTGTCTGGTGCCTTTCAAAATTGTACAGGGCACACAGCATCATTTAACAGCAAGCATAGATATTCCTGCATGTCCTAGAAAGGTTACGAAAAGGCACAAAAATACCCACTGGAATTCTTCATACCATTATCTTTTCCTTGTTCACACTAGTTTATACCGTTGTTCCTGGCTGCAGCGTGGAAGTCCTTGGCATTGATTATGCATAGAATAGACACTTCTGTACTGTTTGGGTGTGTTTTGTTCTTGGTGGTCTGATAGTGATCCTAAGCACTGCTGGTCAGGGTGAAATGCCAGCAGTACCATCTATGAGCACACCTTTAGGGAGTTAATATGCTGTGGGCAGAAGCTTGATGGAACAGCTGTGCTTCACTCAGCTAGAGAAAAATACAGCAGTTATTTTAAAACTGCTTAGATTCTCTTCTGTAAGGACAGGGTATTCCAGGAAACAACACAAAACTGTAGCTGAATTCAGATATTTATAACTTCAAGCACAATTTAATTGTGCACACTTTGTAGTGTCAATTCAGCGTCCAAATATAGGTCTGTAAGTGTTTTTTGGTTCCAGCAGTGGTATTGAAACATTCAGCCAATTTAAGTTGTTACAAGACATGAATGTATAATGAAACTCATTTTGAGGGCAAGAATCACATATGCCGTCACACAGCATAGAACAGGTCTTAAAGCTTGTAGAAACTTGTTCCTGTTTCCTCCTTTTTGTCAGAGAGATTTGCAAGACTTTTTTTGTCACTTCATGTAAGTATTGCAAGGACAGTGTGGGTAGGAAGTCCTTCTGAATGAAAGGGCTGTGGTGTATCTGATGTACGGTTACATCTGTATCATCCAGCCACTCCGAAGAGAAACTTCAACTGCGGATTAGTTACATTAGAAGGGCCCGGGGACTGTGGCGATCACTTTTATAGGATCTGCTGCCTGTACTGTGATTAGAGATGTGGGTTGTCAGTATCATGGCCCTACATAATTATCTGATTGGAAAGGAGCAGCCTAACAGGCAATAGTAAATCGTATTGGAGTTGCAAGTAAGTGTAGAAAGCAGAGGGTGGGCAAAGGTGTTAAGACAAAAAATAAGCAGAACTGATAGGAGAATTTTTCAGTGCATAGAAATAATCGTGGGCCCAATTGCTATGAGGTTGCTTGAGGGCATTCCACTTAGGTGGAATTATTGTTGCAATTAAACAGTAGTCCTTGGCATTAAGCATCTTCGGCTTTAAATCTCTTCCTTGGAGACAGTCCAGTTAATTGGAATATATGTTATTGCCTAGTTTTGTATTATTTATGCCATTGACTATAATGCAATTAAAAAAGGACTTAAAAATCTGTACAGTGATACCCAAGGAATTTTTTTTGCTGTTCAGCTAGGCTGTTCCTTCTGCTCTAGCTGTTGAGTGAAGCAGATGCAATAATATAGTGATACATATCCAATATGCATACTATTTTTTTGTGCATCCTAGAGAATTTAAATACAAAATATGAATCTGATGCTACACACACTTTTTTTTTTTTTTTTTTTTTTTTCCCCAGTAACACATGGAGGAGTGAGTTAAATTCTTGTTAGAAGTTTTCTTCCACCTGTTTAAAGAGGTGCTGCCTCTTTGGTGGTTTAAAATATGCTTCTTAGGGGCTTAAGAAGCAGTTGCAGTGAAGACTGACCCATGTGAAATGTACATTTTGGGGTAAGAAGGCCCAGACAATTCCCATTGAAATGATGTAATGATGTGTGCTTAGCTATCATCATCCTAAAGTTTTTAACTGCATCTAAGGCTTTGTCAAAATTTCAAAGCATGACAGCTGTCTTGAATGGGGATGAAATTCTGCTCTTAGTTGTTCACTTTGTGGCAATGTAATGGATGCTATACTGTTTTGTTGCATGTAGTATTTCTGTATTTTAACTCTTACTCATGCCTTCACAGCCATCAGCAATGACTTGATTTTCTTACTGTTGTCACTTTGTCTCTAAGCAAAATAAAGGAAACAGTGATAAAAGATCGTAGTTCTTGACCGCATAAGCCATCGTTAATATTAAGGTTTACATAAAGTAGTTTTAGTGACTATCTGAATTTACTCTGTGAAGTACATACACTTTGAGCATACTAGTGTGGTCCAAGAAATCACTGTCTGAAATGATGTACTAAAGTGATTTTGAGCATTGTTGGCACATTGCAATGGGAAGTAGAAGAGGTTGTGTTAAGCCATCACAATAAAATCAGATGCATGAACTAGATTTTTCTGTGTAAGTACAAAAGCAAAAATGTTATCTCACAATGTTTTTTGATGTACTTAGTTGTCATTAACTGTTTTTAAAGTAGTGACAAATGCATTTACTGTAACTACTCAAACCCATCCTGTAGGAAGAGAAATAAAGCATTCATTTGAAAGCATTAAGAATGTAGGCATATGTTTCTAATGATTTTTTTTTTTTTTTTTCCCCAGTAAGTCCTTTTCAATAGTGAAAACTTGAAACATTTTCAGTATGGGTCTTTTTCGTTTTTAAATCTCTGTTTGGTTTTGCTCATTCAGTGTTTAAAAATTCATTCTTAATCCATTAATTTTAGATGATTGTACTTCTGATATGATACTGTGCTGACATTAAGGAACAACAAAGCTTATAAACACTGACTTAGTAGATTTCTTGAAGAAAATACATGTTTGTGAGAAGCAAGTAGCCCAGAGAGTGATGACAGAGGTAAAAGGTACCTACCTCCTGAAGAGGATGAAATCCATCTGCTAACTGATTGTGAAATAAAAGGTGTCAGGAGGAATACATGAATCGAAAAACATGAGGTTTGCAGAGAGCTTATCTCTGGAAGACTGTTCTTCTGAAGAAGTAACAGGGACAACCTATTTCATTTACCTGAGAGAGGAAATGTGCAGGGTCCCATTACAAATGGGTCATGTGGCTAAATCAGGTCTTTGAAAGGAAAATAAAGCTGAAATTCTGTATGAAGTAGGAGAAGCTGACCTGGGTAACTTCACAACCTCATGAAGAAGGGAAGTTTACTACATGGGGCACTCTGTATTAGTTGAGCTGTGCATTTTACTGATTCTGAATACAGCATCTTGATGCAAGGAACAAGTGTATCAAGGCTAGCTCTTAAAGAAGGAAATAGTGTGGGTTATGGCTGAGAGAGTTCTTGGGAAACATAAATTTACATTGTATGTTGAGTGGAATGCAGTCTTAAGTTGAAACAGTATGGTCTTTTCTGTCATTAATCTTATCAGTTTTCTGTAGGTCATTTTTGTCAGCATTGTCATCAATGTTATGACAATACTTCAGATCCTGTTTAAAATAAAAAACAAAAAAATGCTGCCTTGTTATAAGCACTCTGTAATCACAGGAGGTCCCACTTCCAAAAGAAAGTACATAAACAGTGAACAGTGATGACATTATATTTAGCAGAGATTTTTAGGCAAGTTTATAGAGGAAATGACATGGAAGAAAAAGGAGAGTGCAATGGTGGGAGAAGAGAATTACCAGCAAGAAGAGAAGGGGTAGAGTACGGTAACGGTGAGAGATTGAAAGTTGGGGGGGAAGGGACTGAATCAGTAACTAATTAGTCATTTATTTAGTGGGAACATCTAGATTAATACCTCAAGAGTGGTGAGAGTGTTAATGTGGTTTCCAAGTGACATGTTGTAGGTGGTTTTCACAAGCAAACATAGTGTTCATTGTAAATGTATAAGCTGAATTTTTCTTAAAGATCACAGATCTCTTCCTCCACCCACACTGTTCTTACACTTCTTGATTTCATGCTTTCTATTTGCTATAAAATGTATTTATCTTTTCACCAGCAGTTATAAGATTCAAGTTTAGGAGAAAAAAAACACAACTTGATCAGTGGAAGCAAAAGATCATATTCCCTGTAAACCTGGTCATATCAAGTGTAAAACTGTGTTCTCCTACATACAGATTGGAGAACCCCTGTCAGTTGCCTATAAGCATTAAACTTGTCCCTTAAGACCCTGGCTGCTCAACATATGTTGATACAAGAGATGATACACTTCCCTCTCTGAAGTAGGGGGAAAATTACTTAAGTCTAGGCAATCAAACTAAAAAAAAAGTAAAATTGCAAGCCTGGTTTGTGTGCATCCTACTCATCTGTCCTCCCTCTTGATGCAGCCAAGGAACATATCCCACAGCCACCTACAGTACTCACCTCTCTGTGCTCTTGGCATGGCTTGAGAATTCCCTCATCTTCTCCTTGTCTGCCCTTGTCGACCCGTATCTGTCCTTCTAATACTGATTCTAGATCTGCACCCCTCACCTTCTGTGCTAGTATATGCCAAGAAGATGCGTGGGGTGGGAACTATTATGTAATGAGAACATAATGTAATTAGCATCTACAAGGATCTGAATTAAAGAAGTTACAGTGTTAAGATACTGCACTGGAAATATACTGAGTCCTTGAAGCAAAGTTAAACTTGAACGGATAACTCTTGCTGTGGGAATTCCTAACTTGGTTGTTATTGTAAAAGCTCAGCAAATTTGTGAGTAGCTGGTTTACTACTCTGTAAAGTAAAAAGTAATAGCTGAAGCAAATAAGGAGCATGTCAGTTCTGTCCACTGGTCAGTTCTTCCCACTTCACTCATCAACTTGTTGGACATTTTTAATCAATTTTGACAGAATGGGCGAACTCAAACATAAATTGGCCTACTTGCTGGACGAAAAGCTGTGTTGAGAATAGTTTATCTGCCTGGCCTGTTTGTTAGTCAGTCAACATGTGTGCTGATGTTTTTGCCCAACATGCGCAGTTATATCAAAACCTGCAAAAGAAGATGCTGCCTGGCTAGTAAGATCATGTGGGAAGGAAACTGAAAGCAATGTGGAGTCCTGGAAGAGATGAGGAGGGTAGCTGAGAACACTGCAGGGATTCTGGGACCACTGAAACAGGTGTGTATAAGAAAGGGAGAGGCACATCCAGAAGAAATCAGGTTGTGTATTCTGCATCATGTAGGATATATTCTTTAAAACCAACACAGTTAAATACTTAAAAGTTAATATGGTGTTTTCTTAGCATAATGATTATATTCACAGTTTTGTAACAAAGGTTGCAAGCTTGCAGTTTTACCCAAAGAATGAGACATAGGTATCCATAGTGCCTTGTGATCCTTTTTTTTTTTTTTCCTGTCAAACTTAACTGCAGCTCTATGTAGTGCTGCAGTGAACTTCTTGGTGGTCATGTGAATGTGAAAAGCTGTGGGGGTTTGTTAATGATTAAATGGATTTTTTTTTTTTTTCCTGAAGTATTGTTTAGGAAGATCCATACTTTACTATCCAAGCTTGGCATTGCTTCCATAAGGAAATGTGGTTCTGTGATGTGCTCAGGTTCTCTAATACTACCAAGTATTAGTTTTCTTAAATAAAATGTTTAAGCCATCATGTCCCCGTCCCCCCACCTGCCCCCCCAAAAAAACCCAAACCCAAACCAGAACAAACACATGCAGTTGATGGCAATTCTTTAAGTACTTTTGGGCTTTTTGTACAGACTTCTTACGGTTACCTTCTAAAGCTGCTATGTGAACATGCTCGCTTTTTAAAGCTGTAAGGCAAGGGAGGGAATGTTTTACAGCTCATTAAAATATCATTTGTATGTGATGTGGAAACAGGTTCAAAGTCTGACACAACACAACTGCTCTCTCATAGCAGTATTAGAGGGGGGGGAGATGGATCATTTACACCCCTCACTGCCAGTTTTGGCATGATTCTTTTTGCCCGCCCAGCTGATACACTATATTTGGAAATGTGGCTGTGTTGTGTGTTACCAAGCTTATTCATCATTGCTGTCAGCGTACTCTGTCTTTGCAGAATGCTTTCAGGAATTTTCAACAATGTTCACTTGAAAGGAAACATGCATAGTACTTTAAAAAATATTCACCAGAAGACAACCAGAAAAGCAAACTTGCAAAAAAAAAAAAAAACCCCAAAAAAACCCAAACAAAAACCCCAAACCACTTTTCCACTGAAATGTGTATTGCGGCTTCTTCAGATATTTATGAAGTCTGCAGTTCATCTCAGTTCCTAAAGGATTTTGGTTTGTTTTTTCTCTGCGTGTCGTGCAGCTATATTTTATATTGCTTTTTCTGTTGTTATACATCTACGGGCAAACCACCTGTCCTTTCATTGCTGTGTTGAGAAGTGGACTCATACTTCATTTCTTTCTAAATAACAGTTTTAGTCCCTTGCAAAAAAATTTTATTCCAAATTAAACCCCCCTGTTTTTCCAGAAGTTACAAAATCTTTTTGGAATTTCAGGGAATTCAGTGGAATTGAATTCTAACTCTAAAATATGTTTCTTGAACTGTAATTTTATTAATGTAATTTTAATTACAAGAAGTAGTTTAACAAATGAACCCTGCTTTCTCCATATTGGGTCTCATGTTATCATTATCATTATAACTCGTCATTTGCTGGTTAAATACAACAATTGCTCAACTAAACTGTTTTTTGCCAAATGTAAAATTGGATTATATATTGTATGTTAGTTTTTAGAAATTTTGATAAAGTTTCATAACCTGTTTTTATCTAAAATGTACTGTCTGATTTGGTTTTTTTTTTATATGAGGCTGCTCTGCTAAATTAGTATTTGGAATATGTTTGCTGGACAACCATGTATAGCAGCAATTCCTATCAAATTATGGCTTTTACTTAAACAATATATCTATCAGATGCATTAGTTTTTAAATAGTTATATCTGTTTCATGTAGCTGAGCAGTGAATTGAGATAAGTAATGTAGGAAGTGGAGACCTTTTTTTCTGATTGAGAATTAGATAAAAAGTACAGTTTTATTAAGATAGATGATTCCTTAAAAGGAAATATTTCCATAACAAGATATCTCAAGATATCAGTCTGCTGGTCTTGCTTTTTTGTGCAATATAGACTTGATGATGTAATCGTGCATGCAGAATATTTTCCCTGTAGAAATTCTGATGATGAAGAAGCAATAGTTTAGACAAGATACATACATCAAAGAAGAAAGCAAAGATACTTACAGAACTTATCTCCTGTTCATATACTGGTAGCATCCTACTGAAAAAATGCATTTCTGGTTATGTTGCCATCAATCTAATGAGTTGTGTTCACCGACCTTGTTTTTGTTTTTGTTTTTTTTTTTTCCTGTGATATCTTTGCTGCATGTTATCTGAGCAGTAGGACTTGAGAAAGGTCTTGTAGTAGCCTTGAATTTCTTACTTGCATAGAGGAGATTTCCGCTAGAGATTATTATTTTTGCCTCTAAAACAATATTCACCTACCATAGTAATGCAAATGCTTAGCA
Organism: Athene cunicularia; assembly: GCF_003259725.1. Lineage (NCBI taxonomy): Eukaryota > Metazoa > Chordata > Aves > Strigiformes > Strigidae > Athene > Athene cunicularia. The sequence goes on from NW_020799101.1 coordinate 14,021,715, forward strand.
TTCAAATTTTTCTTTCTGTCATATTTGGGAAGCTGAAGTTCACATTCTCTAAAATCAGCTTTATCTTTAGATGTAACTCTTGGCAATGCTTTCACCACAAAAATAGGTTCTCAGTACTAACATGTTTCATATGGGGAAAAATTAAAACTGTAGTCCTAATTGTGTACCATATTCATACAGCTTCATGTGTATCATTGTTCTGAAGCAAAGAAATTACCTCAACAGAGAGAATCCAATAGAAGTGTTAAGCAGGTATTCTTTTATTGGCAGTGCTGGGGTTGACCTGGGGATTCTCCGCCATAAGGGCTCCCAAGAGTTAGCAAGGGACATCAGTTTACATACACACAGATCATAAATATTCATTAGATTTCTAGAAAGGGGTATCTTATGATAATGAGTTCCCAGAATTCATTTGCATAATCTGAGCATGTGTAGTGAAAATAGGATGAGGGTCTTCAGTGGTTGGGGAAGGAAGTAAGTAGTCTTCTTCACAGTGTTGGCTAGTTGACCCTCTCTCCAGAGCGTGTGCTGTGAAGTCCAGGTGTCTCCCTCCTAAGCCAGCAAAATCAGTTTCCCTATAACAGGGTCTCGGTGTCTCTTTGTTAGAGGCCCCCATAGCTCATTCTAGGAGTTGCCCAAGTGTTCACTGAAGGCCTTGAGTCTGCCACCAGTGATTTACGTAGGGAGCCTAATGAGCGCTTCGATCTTACCTAAACGGACTAAGGGACCGAAGGAAACAGTTGGGGAATCAGGAGTCCTTGAGAAAAATGAAGCAAAACACAAGCAAATCTTTGAAGCAAATGAAGCAAAGCACAAGCAAAGCTTTCATACATCACATCACAGTTTAGTTTTAATAATTGTTAGAAATTCATTTATTTGATATCTTTCCATTCCCTTTCAGTTCTGATTGCATCATGGCACTTTTCATGTCTCCATGTATAATATGTGCATGGTTGTCTCTGGGTTTTTTATTCTCATAAAATCTTGATGGAAGTTTCTATCCCAAGCAGATTCTTCTAAATACAATTTAAAAGGAAAAAAACCCAAACCACAGTATTTTGGTAGTTGTGTATACAGAACACTTACTTAGACTACTTTTCCTCAATTTATTGATTGATAAACGTACTTTGCTCTTAGAAATGAGAAACCAAAATCCATCCAAATAATTTCAGTTATTCAACTTAATATTTATGAGCATCTTGATTGATATAAACTCTATGTCATCATAATTTGCAACTTGTAACATGGAATATACTGTGTGAGTGTGTTAACTTTCTGATGATTGCAAAGATGCAGGGAATTGTGCTTAGAGGAAATGTAGAAAACCAATTGTATGAATCAACACAGAACTGCATTGTTCTTGCCCCAAAGATTTAGGACTCTATCTCCAAACTTGCTGTTGGATCCATTACAAACCATCTGACTTGATTTCTCTTAAAAGCAGAAGGATCTAAAATAAATGTAACAGGATGGCCTATGAGAGAAGGGAACACTCAAGTAAATAGGTGATGTACAAATAAAGTCTTTGTGAAGGTTGCCTCCTGTACCAAGAGCCCTGTTTATCTTTTTACAAGTATAAGAGCATTACGGGGGGGGGGGG
>NW_020799101.1:14023364-14046981 GCF_003259725.1 Athene cunicularia
GGGGGGGGGGGGGGAAGGAAAAAGTGTGTAATGGGAAGACCACGAAAAGAAACTTTTCTAAGTTTTTTTTTTGTTGGTATTTTTCTTCTATGGCTTTGTCTTACAGTATATTATGGCAGGCTGGTCATTTATATTGATCCTATTTCCAGTTTGTACTGTTATAGATTCAATATGGATCTCATAATGAGCTTTATTCTCTGCTTCATATGACCTGAAAAATGTTATCAAATCTCGTATCAAATGCAACTGCTTGTGGTAGTGTCTTTCAAGAGGATGTCCAGTGTTAATTTATAAACTTCAGGGGGTGTGACCAGCCAGTGTGATTACACTGACTCCTTACCAGACCGCATATGAGGGCTCTTCAGCAGTTCAATACAGACGCTGTACTGGACAAGTTAGTTATGCAACTCAAGGAGGACTGATAAAATTAAGCAGTGCAGATGGGTTGTTTGAGCCTCTGATATCTGCTAGAGAGAGCTAAAACTGGAGCAGGGGGATTATGCCCCAGGACTTCAGTCTACATGTACTCAGGGATAGTCTTGTTCCTTGCACTGTCTTTGTTGTTGGAAGATGAAAGGATTTGGCTTGTTTGCTTTCCTTTTTGAAAACACCTTATAGTTTTGGCTTAGATTTATTTCCCTTTTGTTACAAGGTGTTCTCTTTTCAATCAGTTTTGAGCTCTTTTTAATTTTGGGTTAATAAGTTAGCACTGTTAATTTGATTCTTGATCATTCAAAGTTAGTACATAAAATAAGCCTTGGGTTTGGTAGTTTCTTGTTCACTCTGGGAAAGGAAAGCAACCAGATTATCTACCTTTCCCAATAGAAGTTTTTTAATGTTTAGCATTTGTATTTAAAAGATCTCCCCTATACAGTTACTTAACATATGGATTGCAATTGTTTCAGCCTTGGCTAGTGTGGAGAAGCAGCTTTTCCTGCTGGTCGATACATTCCAGTATTAATATCACCTGCCAAAGAACAATAGCTTTTGATATGAGTATGGGAAGAAACATTTCATTTTGCATAAGCTAGCTACACTGACCGAGGATAAAAGGATCCTTTTTATATATACAGAGTGCTCAGAACACCTGGGATCCAAAATACTACTTCTATACAGTGATGTTTAGCATTTTTGTTTAGCATTTTTATGGATTTTTCTGTGCAGTGTGTGATAACTTACAGCTGTTATGGCTGAGGTGATCTTGATGACCCAGGCAGTTGAAAACTTTCCGATGTCCAAAGTTACCTGGATGTGTCTGAGTCCCCTCTCACTGCGAAGTAACTGGACATAAAATCTTCAAAATTGTACAGGGAGATATTATATACCATATAGACTACATAGGCTGCCCATACACAGGTGCAAACATTGCTTGTAGTAAAAGGTAGAAACATAGAAAAATGTAGATGGGAAAGGACTTCTGGAGATTGAGAAGCTCAGTTTTCTTCAACTTCAAAGTTATATCAGGTTGCTTAGGGCCTTGCTGAGTCAAATTTTTTTAATTCTCCAAAGTTGCTTGGAGATGCTGTTAAACGCCATACTGTTCCAGTGCTCAACCACTCTCATGGTGATGAGTTTCCTTACATCTGTTTTGAATTTCCCTTGCAAGATCATGTGACTGTTGCCTGTTGGCCTTTTTCTGTTCTCGCCTGAGGAGAATCTGCCTCCAGTATAACACCCTGTTACATAGGTGAAGACAGTTGTGGGCTCCTTTTCTTCTCCAGACTGAACAAACCCAGCTCCCTCCTCATGTCTTTCATGTGTCAGCCCTTTTGCTATTTTAATGGCCTTCCTCTGGATGTGCTCCAGTTCGTCAGTATCTCCTGTGCTGCATGGCCCAAAACTATAAAGTACTCTAAGCGTGGCCTCACCAGCAACAAGCAGAAGGGAATAATTACTACTTTGACCTGCTGTTTCTGCTCTTGCTTATGCAGCTCAAACTATAGTTAGTTTCTATTGCTTTAAGGGTGCACTTCTGGCTTATGTTCAACTTGCTGTCTGCTAGAGTCTCCCAGTCCTTTTCTGCAGTTGTAATGCTGTATAGGGGTTTTTTTCCTTTCCAAATGCAGGACCCTTTACATTTGTCTTTGTTTATAAAGTTCTTGTTGGCCACTTCCTCCAGTTTGTTGAGGTCTCTCTGAGTGGTGGCTCTCCCTTCAACGTGTTGGTTGTTTTCCCTGTTTTATATTATATCTGTAAAGTTGCTGAGGATGCTTTCTGTCCTAGCATCCAAATCTGATGGAGATGTTGACCAGTACTGACCACTGCTTTTAACCAACTGGCAGTTAAACTTACAATTATTAACCACAACTCTTTGAACTTCATGGCCCAGGGAGTTTTTATTGTCCACCATTCAGTGTACATCTCCTCAGTCTGACAGCCAGGATGCTATGGAACACAGTGTTAAAAGCCTTGCTTAAGTCAAAGCAGCTGGCAACCACTGTTTCTGCCTGGTCCACAGAGCCACTTCTCTTCAGAAGGCAGTCAGGTTGGTTGTACATGGTTTGCCTTTAGGAGTCTAGGTTGTCTTATCCCAGTCACGTTCATGTCCATTGTGCTGGAAATAGCTTCTCTTTATGATTCATTCTACATCTTGTACAGCAAATGAGGTGAGACGACCATTATCTAGTTCCCTGGATCCTTTATCCCTCCTGCCCCCACTTTCCTTTTCTCTTGGGTTTTGTTTGTTTGTAAGTTACCTGTTCTCTGTCAAAGGCAATCACTGTGACTTTTCGAAGGTGATAGCCAGCAGCCTTTCAGTGACATCAACTAGCTTTCTCAGTACCTTGGATGTTTCCCATCTGGTCCTACAGACTTGTGTAGGTCCAGCTTACCTAAATAGTCTATAACTTGATCCTCCCTTCCTCAAGATTTGCTACTAGATGCAGGAACCTGGGAAGCCTGAGAGCACACCTTGCTGGTAAAAGACCATGCCCAAGGTGTTGGGTACCTCAGCTTTTTCTGTACCTTTCATCACTAGGTTGCTTCCTGATTTTGCAGCTGAACTACACTTTCCACAATCTGTCTTTTGCTGATGGTATACCTGTCAAGTGTATCTTCTTGCCTTTCACATCCATCTTTAACTGCAACTCCAGACAAGCTTTGGCCTCCCTAATTCAGAATCTGCTTGCCCAGACAGTGCATCTATATTCTCTTCGGGTTGCCTGTCCCTGCTTCTACTTTACATATGTTTCTATTTCGCTTGAGCTCAGTCAATGAGGAATCCCATGTACAGTCAGCTGGCCTCCTGCTGTGCCTCCTAATTTTCTTGCATGTTGGGAAGGCTTGTTTTTTTGCTCTGAGGAATGTTCAGGAAGATGGCTGGCTGTTGTGGGTTCCTTTGCAGCTTCCCAGGGCATTCTGCTTACCATTACCTGAACAAGCACCAACTCTCCTGTCATGAGTCCAATGTTTTTAGTCTGCTTCTTTCCTTCCTTTCTTGCATCAAGGTCTTATACTACCACTTTATGATTACTGCATCCAAGGCTTCTGTTGCCCATCATAAACATGAACAGTTCTTCCTTATTCATGTGTACCAGGTCTTGTACAACCCCTCCCCTAGAAGCCTGTTCAGCGCCAGCATTAAAATTTGCTCCCAGTGCATGCTAGAAATTCTCTGGCTATTTCACACCCGGCTGTGCTGCCCCTCCAGTAGATGTGTGATTTAAGTCCTCCATGAGAACAAGGGGCTCTGTATATTGGAAAGCCAGCCTAGGATGATCTGTTTTTTGTGGTAACTGAAAATAAGTTTTCCTTAACTGGTTGTCTTGAACCACAAGCTGCAAAGACATACATGGGATATTTTGATTTTATTTTGAAATTAAGTATTTAATTTTCGATTCATTTTGTATTACTACTTTAGTGCAGTTGCAAATACCAGCTCAGCTGATATCCACAGTGCAGCTGATGAGGTAAAACAACCTGGTTTTGTATAGCATGGATACTTTGCTATCCATATTTGTTCATTAACTAATGAATTTGCAAGTGATCAGAATGATGTATTTTTTTCTATATATAATTTCTAGTTTCTAATTACCCTGAGGTAGTTAATGTGCAACTACATGAAATATTGCTTCAGACTGCACTGTGGTTGTCTTGCATTCAGGCCATGCAAATAATACTTGCACCTACATATGTGCCAGAAACAACTCCTTATCTTATTTTTAAATAAGATCTTGTCCATTCATCATTATTGTATTTTGTTTCTTAGTAATTGGTGACAATTTGCTTCTTAATCTGTTTTAGTTGGAAGATGGGGAAGAAGAGCAGAGTAAAAACTCAGAAGTCAGGTACAGGAGCCACAGCAACAGTATCTCCAAAGGAAATGTTGAATCTAATTAGTGAGTTATTGCAAAGTAAGTTTCAGCTTTATGCCTCTATGGGAAAGGGGATGGTGTGGAGACCACTCACAAACATTCTCTTATTCTTTTATTGAAGCTAATGAATTCTATGCCTTTCCTTTAAGTGGCCAACTTGCTACTTCATCTTCCTTAAGATAGTATAGTATAGTATGTATCTCAGAGTATATAACACTGTCAGTATGTACCATTATTGTTTTTTTTATATTTGTATGTATTGGAAATACGGTATTGCTGGCAGCTTTTGGCTTTACATCTCAACACAGGCATAAATACTGGTCTACTCTAGGTAATGTGACATTGCAGTGTTGTCAAAAATGTTTTTCTTGTAAACCTCAAGAGCTACACTGTTTCTATTTAACTTTTGAATACTTTGAACTGGTATCAGAATGTAGGAATTAACTGTGGAAAGCAGCAATGCAACTCAGTTCGACTGCACTAATATTTTTGTCTCCCCAATAAAAATGGGTTTTTTCTTCTTGTTTGGAAACTTTTTTTGTAGTGTTTAGTTCTTGTGTATAGACCAGAGGTTGTTTCACTTGTTGAGGAAATTTGAACTCATCCATTATTTCTAGTAAATATGAAAAGCAGAGCATAATTTCATATGGTAATGCTAAAATACTGTTCGCTTTTGCTACTGTCATTAGTAACTGTGCTGAGCTAAAGTTCTTGAAGCACAAGTGTCCATATTTTCATATCCTGGACACATATAAATGTTGCCTTAGAAAAATTGGAATATTTCTTTAGCATTGCTTACAAAGAGGAGACAAGGAATTGGCAGATCAGTTTGATGCTTATGTTACAATTGGCCTCTGCTTTGCTACCAAAAATAAAACGTAGATCTAATTTTCTAAGCAAAGACATGTATCAGCTGTTCTTTTTGTCAAGCTTCCATATTTTATTCAATGCAAAGATTTTTCAAATCAGTTGAGTAAAGTAATCTTCAGCTGTCCACTTGGATTTACATGGCTTAGATCAAGAAATCCACACACTGGCATTTAGAATATTGTCAGAGACACTGTGGATGTAATCTAGAGCTAAAGCTTGGCTATAAGTGTTCCTTTGATTGTCCTTCCAGTACACATGCATCTATGAAAACACTATTGACTAGGCAGGTCAAATGTATGTACCAGCAAATTTCTCAATTGCTAAGGTAAGCTCTGTGCTATTATCATCTACTTTCATTACAGCAAGAATTATGGCAAGCAGGCTAATGTAAACAGGGTGCTTTGCTTGGATTACTGAAACTTTTTGTTTGTTTGTTTTACCTGAGGGACTATCTACTTCAGTGGTCTGGTTGTTTACCTTTTTTAGTTCCTAGCTTGTGAAACATTTAACACTTCTTATATCTGAAAGAATACAAAATAAAATAACTTGAGGTACATTATACTGTAAAAATTTCAAATATGTCTATTACATATCAAAGAATGGGATGTTTATAACAATAGAGATTACAGTGTTTACCATGTAAACATGTTTGAAGGATAAATAGTACTAAGGTTCAGTTAAAGTTACTGTTAAACTATGACTTTTTCTCTCATGTTAATATATATATACGGGCACACACTATTAAGAAAAAAATGTTTTCATTTGGCATTTTTATTTCCAGAATGCAGCAGTCCTACTCCAGGTCCTGGTAAGGAATGGGAAGAATATGTACAGATTCGTTCACTTGTTGAGAAAATTCGCAAAAAGCAAAAAGGTAAATTCAAAAACCTGTAAGAGAAGGGTGGCTCAGAGTATTGATGTGCCTAAAGAATTGTCTGTTGACAGTTAAAAGTTATATTTTTGTTGTTGTTTTATAAATATTATGCAATCCTATTATTTTGGGACAAAAATCTTAATTCTCTGACATGCAGTTGCTTCTTACACTTGCAAATGTTTCTGAAATGTTCTGGTGGGCATAACCACTGTCATTAACCATTTTAATACTTAGAATTCTGAGTCAATATCACAGTCAAATGATCATGTGATAATTCTGTCTGGTAAGTGGAAAAAAAACCTTGAGATTGTGATGACAATCCGAAGAACTAGAAGTAAAATCCTTTGAGAATAATAGGTCTTTTCAATTCCTTACTGCATAGTCTGCCCCTCTGCCTCTATAAATCTGAACATTTCAAATTTAATTTTGTAACTATTTTATTTTAACCTGAATGTTTTACTGAACATAGAAGCAGTTTCAGCAATTCAACACCATGACATTAAATTACGACAAAAATATATAAAAGCACAAAATAAACACATCAGCTAATAAATCTATCTGCTATAAATCAAGCGTAAAATTCAAGCAGACAAATGACTGTGGTACCACAGTTAATATGGAGTTTTATTGCCAGTTTTCCTAAGTTAAGGTACTATTTTTCAAATAAGAACAGTTTCCTTCCAGTGTGTTCTGCAATAGCTCACCATTGCTGATTTTTGTTTTTTAAAATTTTTTTATTTGGAGGCATGCTCTAAAAAATGCTTTCCATGTAATTTTAGTAAAATTAACTTCTTTTATGACTGCTGTATTTTAATGACAGAAAAATAACTTTTTAACATGGGAATGAATGGATTGTGGCTAGACATACCTGAAGAAGTCCTGAAACAATTCTTTCTTCTGTGATATTTATATCATGATGGCAAGAAAGCCAGACTGCATTTAAAATGGAGCTTGTTCATGTACTTGCTTGAAGAAGTACTTAGAGGCTTGAAATGTCCTTTTCACACCTGTTTTTCATAATTTTGACTAGTGCATAAGAATCTTACTCATGAAGGGACTTTTAAAACTCTGAAAATCAGTTATTGGCAGAATGCATATGGAAGAATAAATGATACTGTTTGTTTGAGTGTAGCTCTGTAGAGGTGAACTTGATTCATTGTTTTCCTGTCCCATGACTTCTATAAATGTATGGTACATGTCCTGGGTTTTATGCTGTAATACATGTGTTATGATAAAACATAATTTAGGTTAATAAGAACAGATTTAGTGTTAGGGTTGGGCTGCTCACTGTATCTTTCTTCTGCACCAGAAAGACTGAAACATTCATGGGGGAAATGTCTGCTATGGTAGAACTAGTCTAACAGTATTATTTTAACAGAACACATTTTTTCCTTGAACGATGCAAAACCTACTAACCACAGCACTGTTGACATACAAATGGCTTTTAATGTAACACTTTTACATACATAGTGAGTATGAATAGTATGGTGTCTTTCAAAACTATTATTTAATGGAACATAGTAATTTATACTACACAGTTTTCTAGCTTAATAAAGGCTTTAAACAATTAGCAAAGGAAGTATAAATTGCTTTTAGGAACTGTAAGATGTACAAATGAATATATCTTGCCTAAAGCGTCATACTATGTGCTTTTCTTGAATAGAACACTGGGTTGCTGAATGTGAACTAAAATGATCTTAATTATAGAATCTTACTTTGTAAACTGAGTATTTTTACTTTTTAAAATTTCTCCTTGTTTGACTCATTAGCAAAATTTTTAATAAATCTAATTTTTCAATATAGATTTTTATCAGTATAGCTGTATGTTGTCCAGTATAGAAATAAATTGTTCCCCAATAGCACTCGTAATTTAAAGAAGACGCTCTTCTCTTTACTTTGGAAAAATATGGGAAGTATTGACCACATGATATATGAGGAACAGAGGCAGAATTTCAGAGATGCTTACAGAAAGGTTCCAAATGCAAGCTGGATGTTAAAAGCTTCTAGTAGCCTTATACAGTAGTCAGTGTTGGAAATCAGAAGAGCAAAGTCCCAGACAGTATAAACACCTATAAAGTTCTTTAAAAGCTATGCAACTAGTCTTACTAGATTTGTGAGACCTTAGTTCTGAATCTATTCTGGGGAAAATAGCATACTGAAGGGAGTATGAAATAAAGGGAGAATGCCAACTTTAAAAAAAAAACAAAAAACAAAAAACCAAAAAAACAAAAACCAAACCTCTGTACATCACATTCTCATTGCATTGAAAAAATAGTTTATTGAATTTTTCTACTGCATCATCAAAGACTATAGCTTCAGATGCTACTTGGACTTTTATGTTAACTGCATATTTGATTGGTTCTGAGGCTTGAAATGCATGACTTGTAGTGGGAGGGAATATTACAAGTACACTAATATTACTTTCCTTAAATCCCTTTAATCTAAAGATGTATTTATCATCTGTGCTTAATCAAAATATCTTCAGATGTAAGCAACTTGCTGATGATGTGTTGTCACTCCTCAAATGGCCTGAGCATTTCATCAGTTTTTGGACATTTTTAACATGATCTGATACTAGAGTTTGGGTTGAAGAGAACACAGAGGCAAAGAAACATAAAAGATGCTGGCTGAGTAAAGCCAGGAACTATAATGCATATGTTCAAATTGGATGATGGTAAAGGGGAAAGCTGAGGAAATGAAGGAGGCTTGTGATTCCACCAAGGGACCACAAGCCTGTTGAAGCAAAGTGGAAAAAATTTGGACAAGCTCTGTGACGTCAGGAGGATCAGTCTTTAGTTATCTAAGTAGATCCATATGCTACAGAAAAAAAGCTAACTGCTTTGTATGTGAGGGAAGGAGCTTGAGATCTGCTTATTGTCATTTCCGGTGCTGAATTAATGAAATTTCAGCTTGCTTCTCAAATTCCTCCTTGTGTGTGAATGTATTAACATGTAGTGATTGCATTTATCATCAGTATTAAGCTGGGAAGTATTTTTGCTCAGCTTATTTAAAAGGGAAAGAGAAGGGGAGTTTTACATTTCATCACAGCTCAGTTTAGGTGCTTGTGTTTTTAAGATGACTGGTAAGCCAGTGTGGCAGCATATTTAAGTTGATGAAAATTGGGTATGACATTTGTATACTATTGAGTAACACTTAACAAAGACCAGTTCTGACTCAGCTACTTCAAAGCAGAACTGCTGTGGGATAACAGATAGCTTTTTACATGTGTTTTTATATTGAACTTCTTTATCTTTCTAGATCTTCTTATTTCTGCATTTGTTTTTTAATAAATTGTGTGTATAGGTTTGTCTGTTGTCTTTGATGGAAAAAGAGATGACTATTTCCCTGAATTGATAAAGTGGGCAACTGAAAATGGAGCATCCACAGAGGGTTTTGAAATAGCTAACTTTGAAGAGGAGGGGTTTGGTCTGAAAGCAACAAGAGAGATAAAGGTGAGCATGTGAATATTTGACTTAGATTAGAAAATCGTGTTTGGAATGTAGTTGCAGAGCTCTGAAACACTCACCACCTTCCCTTCCCCCTCTTGACTGCTTATGAAACTGATGCTCTGAAATACTTTCAACTCTATGTACTTAAGAAATAAAATTACTGATAAAATTTAGTGTTATTTTTGATGACTATTAGATAATACTGTGAATTTTAATCAGTCTTTTTTTTTTTCCTCTATATGGCCTATACAGTTTACCTATACACCAGAGCAATCTACCCCATTGATGTATACATCTCTTCCATGGTTTCTAACTACTTAGTCTCTTCTCTTCTTTCATGTCCCTTCTTTTAAAGCACTGGTCTTTTGCTCAGAAAGAGGTATTTGCAATACTTATTTTCGAGTGAAAATCAAAAAACCAAAATTACCTGATAATTGTAGAGTATCTTTTGATCATTAGGTAAGGAATATAGACACACACAATTAACTAACTGTTAAAGGTAGGCATTTAAGATTGCCTCTTTCCATTCCCATTTTACAGATGGGAAACAGCTTTGAAGAACAATCACCTGTTGTAGAGACAAAATTAGAAAATTATATTCTTTTTAGGGATTTAGGAGCACATAGTTAATAAGGCTAACGCTGCTGACTTGATAGAAGTCCTGAACAGTTTTTCTAAAATAGGAATGGGTAATGGGAAAAAAACCCGATTGGGAGAAAATATTTGATCACACAGTTAATAGCAATATAATATATTTGGTAGATCTGAGGTTGTGTGGGCAATCTAAATGTTAGCAGTTCCAAACTGAAGGACTTTATTTTGTAATATCTTTGTTTTAAGTTTTGTGTAATGCAGATTGGAACATCTGGTTACTGCAACATGAAACATAGCATGTTTGTTTAATTTGTAGTGGAAGAGAAAGAAGAATTTTGATTTAGAATAATTCTGATTTTAAAAAGAAAAACAAACAAACAAAAAGAACCCCTGTAATTTAAAGGTGATGTATATTTGAGACACTGGGTATATCATATAAATGCTAACTGACCCTCTATGTATTTTTTCCTTTCTGTAGGCTGAAGAGTTGTTTCTGTGGGTTCCTAGAAAACTGTTGATGACTGTTGAGTCAGCTAAAAATTCAGTATTAGGTAAGAGCTTAAGGAATTTCTTAAGCAAGAAGTTGATATGTATAGGAACATTTAATAGGAGACTTTATTTTTTTTAGCTGATCTCCTTTATTACAGGACTTGCTTATCGTGCCGACCATCAGGTTTGTAATACCTAGAAGCTTGAAGTGTCAGTGGAAAGAATTTAATTTTCCTCTTTGTTTCTGGCTGAGCACACTAGATATCTTCCAGAAGCGTGTGTGTTATTTTGAATACATATCACATAGCTTTTATAATACTTGGTGATAAAATATTCTGAGATACTGAGAGTATTGTTCTAGTTTCTTCATGTCTTCCATCATGCAATTGTACAAGGCATTTATGCTGTCAAATAACTTGCAGCATAATACAGTGTGGGCAGCTTAATATTTTAGAAACCTGAAAAGCTTTATTTTCCTTTGTTGAAAATTCTTATACATTATCTCATCATGTTCATTTAAATTAAATCTAGAATGATATTTTCCATGGACAATTAATTTAGTGCCTCACCTTTCTGGGTTAATTCAGGATCACTGTATTCTCAAGATCGAATTCTTCAAGCCATGGGCAATATAACATTGGCATTTCATCTTCTTTGTGAGCGAGCCAACCCCAACTCTTTCTGGCTGCCCTACATCCAGACACTCCCCAGTGAATATGACACTCCTCTCTATTTTGAAGAAGATGAAGTGCAGTATCTTCAGTCAACTCAGGCCATACACGATGTTTTTAGCCAATATAAAAACACAGCTCGACAGTATGCCTATTTCTACAAAGTTATTCAGGTAAGCATCTTAAATGCAATATAAAGTATGTATTGTCCTTATGATGATTATTGAGGAAGGTGTGAAAACAGTGGTGCTAAATAATAGAGCAAGTGTATTGCTCTTAAAATTTTGAATCATTGAAGTAATTTCTTGCTGGTTTTTGAACTGCTGTTAAAATTTCACAGTTCAGTAGGCTTATGAATATATAAGAATGTATTTAGTTGGTTGAGAGGAGTGATTACTGCCTGTTGTTTGGCACTGGGTGAGGCTTCATCTGGAATACTGTACAGTTTTGGGCCCACCAGTACAAGAGACATGTTGACAAACTGCAGTGAGATCAGAGGAGGGCTATTAAGATGTCATTTGCTTCAGCCCTTTATCCCTACAAGGAGAGACTGAGGGAGCTGGATTTGTTTATTATGGGTAAAAGGAGATAAGGGATGATCCAAGGGATGATCCAGTTATTATTTTCAACTTGCAACTGGTAGCCAGACTCGAGAAGTTTGCCTGTGGGAAGTTGGGGTAGGTGACCTGCAGAGATCTACAACCTATGCCTCTGTGACTCTTTGAAAAATGTATGGTTTGCAGTAAACAAAGTAAAATTATAATTGTTAATTGACATAGAATAAAACTATTGCATATGTTGTGTTTCCAGTGACTGTGGATTAACTGTTCTATTTAACATAATTAATTTGATTGCTTTCAAATGCAAAGATAAACTCATCTGGTAATGATTTGAGTATGGGGAGGCTTGAGATGGGTGAACTTTTCATCATGTTCTGAAATAATGATTTAAACTGAGTTTCTATGATAGAACTGTTACTGACTGATGTCTAGACATAATTGATGTAAGTGAATGGTGATGTGTGGTTGTCAAGGTAGTGCTCAAAATCTAAACATTCAAAGCTTTTTCTGACACAATTTGTGTAAAAAGCATATGACTCTATGTACTGAATTTCCACAATTGTGTGGTCTAGAGACAGGTCTTCTGGCCATAGGAGAGGTCAGAAGACATAAATTGATTCTATTCTTTTTTAAAGTTATCAGAGTTCCAAAGCTTTTCCATTGACTGTTTTAAATCAACAAAAGTTAAATTACTTTGCATAGCTGTTTGGTGTTTGAAGAACTCATGTTTCAAACACAGTGTCAATTTACCAAGTATAAGGAGCAGAGGGATAAATTTTGAAAACTAAAGTACATGAAAATAGTAGGTGAAAACAAAATAAGATGCACTTCATTCTTGAGGCAAAGAGTAGGGTAGGAACAATGGCTTTATTATTGGGAAGGAACAAAATTCTTCCTTCCAGGTGTCACAATTCAGGAAATGATAGTTTAGCCAACTCTTTTCTTGCCATGTGTTATTATAGGCTGCCAGTCTGCAACTGACCTTCCAGCTTTTCACTTTTTTTTTATCAAATTATACTGCTTGAGCAGAGCTGTAAATTTTATTTCTTTAGAATATCTTTTCCCCTAAATACTTCTACTATCCTGCACTAGTAGTATTATGTGAGAGGTTGTGGTCACAACATTAATTAAAAAAACCCACTGAAATACAGGACAGAGGAGTGAGATCTGGAATGACACCCTGGATTTTGACTGTCATGTGTCCAGTATTTCAGAACTGCTTTTCAGGGATTGATGAATACACGTAGACTGATATTAAAGTGATGCAAGCATAACTGAAGAATGTATATAAAATGCAGTGGTGTAACATCAGCTGAAGCATGAGATGCCTATTATGTGAAAAGCAGCTTAAATGTTTGACAAAACATTTTTTGTTTATGAAAGTTTCATGTGGCACATAATCAGTTTTAAGATGGCAAATACACACTAATATTGTCTCTTAAAGCTAATCAGAGATCATTTGTATATTATTTAGGCTGATGTGGTCAAAGTAATTTCTCACTGAAAAATGTATATTCCACATCAAAGTCCATGCTGTTGACTGTTATAAGAAAAGCTACAGTTTGAGCAAAGAAAATAGTGTACATGAGATGACTTTAGGGTCAGACTATCTTTGGAACTTCAGTGATGGTGATGTGCTTTAACAAGCCTTTACTACACAGCTCTGTTATATTTTCTGTTTTACCTTTGCAATTCTATGGAAGCTGATACAGTAGCTCATGGAGGAAGACTTCTCGGTCTGATATTGTTGAGACTGATTCAGTTCGGTTTGATCTGCAGCAATGGGAAACCTTTGTGAAAATATATGTTTAAATAAATTTCAGTCTTTCTGAGCTTTATATTAGTATACCCAAGAAAGTGTTTAGTACTGTGCTGTTGCCTTTTATATGACTTGTTAAAAGGTGGGTTCTGGTCACTTGTGATCAGAAATCAAGACCAGACATATATATATATATATATTTTAATTCTCATGATAAATGCTTTTCATGATGACGGTAGATCAGGTAGGAATCACTTGCTTTATTCACTTACTCATTGGAGAATGAGTGTTAATAAATATTAGGTAAATTTTAGGTGTGTTCTGACTGATTGGTGTCATGCTTCAGCACTGCCACATGACCACAATTTCAGCTGAATATTTCTATACTAGTATTCAGTAAATGTCACGTTAGGAGAATATATCATTTCATCTGTCTCCAGGAATGACAAGTGAATGTACTGGGTACCTGTTATTAATGCTTTTGATTAATACTCATGGAAAAGTTTTAAAACTTTTTGATTTCTGTTTCAGCTCTCAAAAATAAGAGCTTGTAATTTATGAAATGGTGGAGAAAAATCTTCACAGAAAAAAAGCACCTCTTTCTTCCCTAAAACAACGTACCATTTTTCATTATTCAGAAAAGCTGAAATGAATTTTAGTATCATCTTGCATGCACTCGTATCGTTTCATGAACAAAGTTGATCCGCAAAATACTAGCACTAAGGGTAATGTTTTTGGAAATTCATGAGCGTATGGAAAAAGGAAGAAATGGGGAGAGAAAAATTCATCATACAAATGAAAAAAAGCAAAGCAAAACCACTTTCCTGTAAAATGCAGTGTACTCTGCAAGCTTTATGAAAGTGAAAGTTAGCTTTTTGTATAGCATCATTTCATTAAGTACTACTACTGCTTTAGCATAAGTATTTTAATGAAACCTGGCCTACGTGACCAGGATTTTGATGCTACTTCAGGTATGCAGACTAATATTTTTTTTAAATTTACAAATACACTTTTTGTAACCAAAAAAAATTATATTTACTTTCTTGATAGCTGTTCTGCTGTAGAAAGTAAAACAAGTATCATCTTGAAGTAGAAAATGTTTGATATTTGAAGATACAGAAAAAGGGATTATATTGTGCAGACAAAATATTTAATTTCTTTGCAGCATTTTTAGTCTGCAAAATATTTCTAATGACTGGAGGAACAAAAGGGTTAAGAAATCACTTAAGTGCTTCATTTTCATTCCAAATAGGATTGCTATACTGTTTTTAAAATAATTTGGCTTCTGATAGGTGTGCAGTTTTAAACATTGTTTGACAAGTGCTGGTCTGTTTTATTTCCCTAGCTTCTCCATAAGGGTGGCTTTCTCAGAATGCTGCAGTTCTAACTCTTTTCTTCAAGTGCTTAGTCTGGATACACACGAAGAATGGACAGATTTATGAATTTCACAGCTGTTGCAAGCTAAACTGTAGTCTGGTTTGATAAGCAGAAACAGGTGGGATGTTGAGTAGACAAAAATAAACCCTTGAGCATGTTAGCCAGGCTCTATAAACCACACTGACACCTTTCTAAACATATGTAATTTGATAACTAAAAAACAGTTAAAAGTTCTTACAGATGTACTTTAAAGGCACATTTGGCCTCTGCATTGCTATCAAAATACAGCGAATGGTCAAAGGAGTACTTTCATTGCAGCAGACTTGCAGTTTGCAAGATGTTTTTGTAGTTTGTTCCAAAGAGAAATTTTGTAAGCTGCAAACTTCCCCTGGAAGGTATGTGTGTGACTTCCATTAACATTTACGGGCATTGCATGCCTACTGAAAGGGTGAACAGAGCCCAGATATTTATGGCTTAATGTTAGAATTCTTTTTGCACACTGAAATGTGGTATAACTGGCACAAGAGGGAGCCATATAGTTTACAGACATTCACAGTGAGATTATGTTTCTAAAGAAAATACAACCAAATTTGAACCTTTTTTAAAAGAATATGCAGTGATCTTCATGTTTGATTTTCAGTTGCATCTGCATGCCTGTTTGTAGTCTACTACAGAGAAGTTTCTGTAAATCAAAACAAGACATCAAACATCTCTTAGAGAAGGTGGAAGTGCCTGAACTACATTTTGGACACTATAGGTCCGAAGTAGTGTTGTATCTTTTCCCCAGGTATAGTAAAGGCTATTACCTACCTTACTAAAAGACAATTTTATGATAATTTTAGTTAACTTTTAAAACCTTTGAAGTGGTAGGTCTGAAACTAGCAGAACTTATCATCTAGCCATAGCTTTTGCCATGGTAGCCTGCTGTATGCATTCACTTACACTCCATGTGTAAGTTGTATCTGTATATAGCTGCCTCACATGCTGGAAAAAGGGGCAGTTTTTCAGGACTGTCTAGGATGACAGTTTGGCATTGATTTGGACAGTGGTTTTAGCCTGTAGTTTCTGGACCACTGAGGGACTGCTGATTTTTCTAAAGGGCACCAGCAAGCTAGCTGTCTATAAAAAACCCAATATGAGTGACATTGCTGTGGGCATCTGCTATAGGCTGCCTGATCAGGAGGGAGGAGGGAGTGAATGAGGCCTTCTACAGACAGCTAGAAATAGCCTCACATTTGCAGGCCCTGGTCCTCATGGAGGACTTCAACCACCCTTATATCTATTAAAGGGACCACACAGCAAGCTATAAGCAATCCAGATTTGTGGAGAACAATGACAACTCACCCAAGCAATAGAGGAGCCAATGAGGAGAGGTGCTGCTTGCATTCATGGAACTCATACTTACAAACAAGGAAGGGTTTGTTGGGTTGAAGACAGCCTTGCCTGCAGTGACCATGCGATAGATGGTGGACTTCAGGATACTGAGAGAAGGGAGCAGAGGAAAAAGCAAGGTCACAATGTTGGACTTCAGGAGAGCAGTATTGGCTTCTTCATGGATCTGCTTGGAGTGTGATAAGGCTCTGGAGGAAAAAAGGATCCAAGAAAGAAAACATGGATAATATTGAAGGATCACCTCCAAGTTCAAGAGCCGTCCATCCCAGTGAGCAGGAAGTCAGGCAAAAATACCAGGAGGCCTGCATGGATGAACACAGAGCTCCTGGCAAAACTCAAACACAAAAAGGAAGCATACAGTGGGTAGAAGCAGGGAGAGGTAACCTGGGAGGAATACAGAGACATTGTCCAATCATCTAGGAATGAGATTAGGAAAGCTAAAGCCCAGCAGGAATTGAACCTGGCAAGGGATGTCAAAGGTAACCAAAAGGGATTCTAGAAGTACATAGGTGACAAAAGGAAGACTTGGGAAGATGTGTTCCTGCTGCTGAATGGGGCAGGGGACCTGGTGACACAGAACATGAAAAAAGGTGAGGTACTGATTGCCTTCTTTGCCTTAGTCTTTACTAGCATGACTGGCCTTCAGGAATCCCAGGTCTCAGACACCAGGAGGAAAGGCTGGAGCAAGGAAGATGTACCCTTGGTGGAAGAGGGTCAGATCAGGGAATTTGAAGCAAACTGAACATATACAAGTCCATGGGCCCTAATGGTATGCACCTAGAAGTGGTGAGAGAGCTGGCTGGTGGATGGGATGCCATCCAGAGGCACCTAGACAAGCTCTAGAAGTGGGCCCATGTGAACCTCATGAGGTTCAACAAGGCCAGATGCAAAGTCCTGCACCTGGGTTGGGGCAACCACCAGTAACAATACAGGCTGGGGGATGAATGTATTGAGAGCAGCCCTGCAGAGAAGGACTTGGGGGTACAGGTGGATGAAGAGCTGGACATGAGCCAGCAATGTGTGCTCGCAGACCAGAAGGCCAACCATATCCTGGGCTGCATCAAAAGAAGTGTGGCCAGCAGGTCAAGGGAAGTGATTCTGCCCCTGTACTCAGCACTGGTGAGGCTGCACCCAGAGTATTGTGTCCAGGGCTGGGCTCCCCAGTACAAGATCAGTAAAAATTTTAGAATTAAAGTGAATAGAGAAAGCAAAGTCACCTGTTTAACATTTTAGCAAGTGAATTTCATTTTCTTTGACTCAGTTTTATGTTTCTTTGCTAAATTAATGAGCAAATACTTGCAAATGCGTTCTTTGCCTTCTGTCAAGCTACTGTTACTCAAGAAGGCAGAAGCTGCCCCATGAATCACACCTTTTCCTTTTTTTTTTCTTTCATAGAATCTATTTGGTAGAAGTCAATACTTTTAGATAGTATCTGTAGTCTGGTTTGTATCCAGTGTTCCACAGGAACACTGTCATAACAGTTTTCTGACTAGTGTGTATTGACATCTGGACAATGCTTGTGAAAGTGTTATTATAGTCCCATTGTGAATACAATCCTTGCAGTAATCTATCCAGAGATGTTTTGATCTGTTTGTGTGCACTGTTGGACAGAAATTTCCTGGAGGCTGTAATCCCTTTTGATCAGATACTAAATTTGATTTATTATTCATATAAAATTTGACTAATTGATTTAGTGTGAATGAAATTCTAAAATCCAGTTATTAGCTGTTGGGCACTGGAATAACATTTTAGTTAGGACATTTTAACACATTAAGTTCTAGATCTCAAAATAGTATTATAGCATCTTTAAAATCTGGTATCACATTTGACTCTTCAATATTGGGTATATTAGGTGAGATTTCACATCTCTAGCTTAATTTTTGACACCAATTTTTGAAGTTGTGATGATATTTTCAATATGACTTATGCCGCTCTTACGTTATTTTTCTGTACTGTTTCTAATCTCTCCTATTCCATTAAGCATATGATTTCCAGGTCAGCGTGAAGTAGAACGTCTGGTGCCTCTCTGTACTTGGCTTTAAGATACCACCACTTAACTTTCATGTGCTAAATGTTTGAGTTGAATGCAGACAAGTATACTGCCTTTTAAGACACTAAACTATTCAAATGCTAAGAAGTTGTTTATTATTTTTAAGTTGATATAATAGAGAATAATGTAATGCTTCTAAAGACTTCAACCAGTATGCAGTCAAAAGCAAATGTATTTGGAAGCAGAATACAGTTTTGATCATGTACCAGGTAGGTCCTTAGGGTTCTCAGTTTTCCTCCCTACTTGATTTATACTCTTTGGCATGCTGATCAGATATATTTTTCAGAAGTGATGTCAGTGACACTGTAAAAAATGGGTGGAAGAAAGGTAGCAGAGTTGTAAACCCTATAAAATCTTTTCCTTTTGTTTACTTGTCTACTATACCTGTCACCTTAAGCAGAAATTTAAAATTCCATGGAGTGGGTAGTTACAGAGGTAAAATAGTGTTGCTATTTCATTTGCTTTGTCTGAATTTCAGTGCCTCAGTTGTTCTGCTTGATCAATAATAAATCAATAGGCAGTTAATAATGGAATATATTTATGCCTTTCTGTGTTTTTTCCTCTCTGCAAGGGCCAAAATATTGCCTTAATCTGTTTTGCTGGCAGAAAACTGAAGGTTGACTGTGCTTGTACTGTACCACTTAGTGTATCTGCCGTAAGGTGGTTTAGACTTTGAAAACATGCGCCAAATTCCTGATTTTTGTGTCACTTCTGGTATATCCCACGCCCGGCTATGATGACAATAACGGCAGATCCTGGGGCTTTGTTGGGCCATTCCTGTGGCTGCCCCTCTCCATCGCAGAAGCAGCTACAGGCTCGCTGTGTTGCATCTGTCCGTCTCAGACAAATGAAGAGCTCAAGTCCTTGCGTGGGTAGGAGGTCTGCTGCCTTCTTCCCCTGTTCCTTCCTTGCCTTCCACAGGAATACAGCGACAGCTCTGGGCTTTGAGCCAGCCGGACACAGGAGGAGGTGTTTGGCTGTTCGGGCAGCGTTTGCTCCTCAAACAGCTGTTCCCTATCTCCTCCAAGGAAAAGGTGGCAGGCCATATGGAGGCATCCTGTGGTCCAGATTCAGCTGATGGGCGCCAGTTGGACCGTGCTGGCCTAGATCGAAATACAGGCATGTCCTACTTGGTGTCTGCTATTTCTTACAGTCAAAATGTTTTAAAGTTGGAGGACAGACAGGATAAAACATATCTTTGATTTTGGATATAGATGTTATCTTTCTTTGGACATTCATTGTTAAGATCTTCTAATCAGTAGGTTTTAATTTATTTTATATTCTGAATGGTTTGGATTCTGTTGTACTAGCCTAAACACCCTCTTTCCTCTAAAGGGGCAGAGATGTACTTCAAAGCATATATGCCAGTGCTAAACAAAATTTGTTTCTGCACAGTTTAAGCTACATTTGGGAGGAATAATACGTTCTCTTGATAGTATTATGGGATTTAAGGCATTTTTTTGGAAGATGGGGTTCTCAACCACTCTTCTGGTTGAGAATGCAGATAAGCATCTGTTTTTACAGCCAACAGAGTGGAGAGGGGATTTTTGTTTGCTTTTCTGTTAGTTGCTTTTATTTTTATTTTTTAACATGAGTTGTACTTTCTGGGGTAGTTAAGTTTATCCCCAGAGATGTTGTCTGTGTCTTTTGTGGAAATGAGTGCCTCAGCAGACACCAGGAGATCATCATGCACTTAGAAGTATACTTTCTCATATAAAGTTTGTACTTATTGTTCAGATTTAATATTTTTCCTGATATAATAGCAGTTACAAATGTTCCATAAATTTAAAATATGATAACAAGCTGATGTTTCTTAGAATGGAATACTCAAAGGATGTATTCTTTAAGCACTGCAAAATTATACAGGGGACTTATCTTTGTTAAAATTAGTAATTTAACTAAATTACAAAGTGGATTATCCTCTTCAGTCAGACCCAATGCTAATACTCCACACAGTAGGAGATTGATAAGTTGCTAAGTAAACCAAAGTTTATTTTCTTGTGCTATGGATTGAATGCGATTTGAAGAGGAAGTGTTAAGTTTTTAGTTTTGGATGTTTGTGCACTATAGTCCTAGTACATCTGGTTCCAGGACGTACCATGCCCTGTGTGCCATGACAGTTGTGCAGTGCAGTACCTTAGTTCTAAGATGATTGTGTTCCAAGCTTCTACTCAAGTGGCTCCTGGCATGATTTATCTGTAAACTTGAGTAGTCAGTTCACAGGTAACAAAACTGTGGCCATACTGCCTAATATTAATGCTTGTTAGAAAACTCTCTGGATGTGGAGTGGTTGTGAATAGGAAATACTGTCCCTGTCCTTTTAAAGCAGTTCACTTCAGGCTTTCCATCACAACATTTTATTTGTGGCTTGTGATTCACTGAATTGCAAGTAGAGTTGTGTGATGAATTTGTGTGTGTACAGTGCACAGGTGTTGCACTAAAAAAAATAAACAAGGTAAGCCTTGTACCTAAGGAGGAGCCTAAAGAGTAAATGATATGTCATGGTATGCAGGCATAGACCTTTGCAAGGAAACTATTTACCGTGGCTATCTTACTGTACCTGCGTGAATGAAGTACTGCAGACAAAACCTATCAATCTAAGGCTCAACGTGAACACTAAGCTTCTATTTTGTGAGATTTACCACGGGAGATAATGGACCTCGTGTGTCTTTCTGTTCCATTAATGGGGATGGGAGGGACTGGGGAGGCTGTCTCATTGCAAAACATGTCCAGTCTCAGGCCAGCTTCATCCCTTCAGCCCTTAGATGGGCTGCATTCCACTCTAAGTCATTTTGTAAAAGGACAGGAAAAGGTGTATATATAAAAGGAAAACCTGGTCACTCATTTAACTGTCGTACCTGAGTGCTGCCTTCTCTGGGAAAGATTAGTATTTTTAGAATTCTGTATGTTAAGAAATATTCTGTAAATGCAGTGATCAAGAAGTGGATATTAAAAAGTCCGTCACTGTCTTGCCTCTATTTAATAAAGGAGATGCCGCAGATCTATAGGCAGACTGCTGCAGTCAGTTCAAAATTATTTCTGTGTACTCCATCAGCCAAGTGGTAATGTCCGCTTTGCATGTGAACTGAGTTGTCAGTCCTTCAGACCCTTGAGTGAGTTGTTGATGTCATGGTTTGAGTTGTCTGTTATGCTACTTCTGTCTCATTAACTAAGAACAATTTTTGCAGGTAGAAGGTACAGAAAAAGGGACTGTGCAGTTAAATACCATTGCACCAGAAGGAGTCATTCCATGCTGCTTCCGCTACATGAATCCCCTAATAGTCTGGAACAGTGCTTTCTTGTGTATATTGGCAGAAAGTAAATAAAAACTGCTGACATAAAGAATAAGCAAGTATGTTATTTAGATTTAATAAGTTTCAATCCTGTGGTACCTTTTTAATTTTAGGATTTGTTCTATTAGGTTTTGCAAAGTAGGATGATCTTTCTTCCATTACAAAAGTCATATAATGACACAGGTTTGTGGATGTAATTCCCAGTGCTTTGTGAATTGGACTGTTTGAAAATTCCAAAGCATGCCTCTGTAGTTATAAACTGTTATTACAAAGTAAAATAATCTTTGGCTTTGTCTCCTGTCCTGTACAGTGAACTGGCTTTCCCTCGTTAGGTTAGGCAGAATATGTCCAATAGAAAAAGTGAATTCTTGTTTCCCTGTAGATCACTAGGATCCTCCATTCTGAATACTTTATTTTACTTAGCTTTAGGGCAGTTAAAGCCTCAGCAGTTCCACAGAGAGGAGTTTCTCTTCAAGGCTCCTGCTTCAAAGGATTTCCAGAGCTGGGAAAGGGACAGTAACCAGCAAATGCTGACAGATCTTCCTGCTTCTGGCCCTGAAAGTGTGTGTGTGTGGTGTGTGTTTGTGTTTTGTACACCTACACATTGGCCTGAAACCATCAAGTAGCATCCAGCAAGGCTCATAATGAAATCTCCCCATGTTAATGAGTACATTGGAAAGAGGGGAGAATCCGCAAAGAAGAGGAGGAAAAAATTGTTTGGTCAAAAGGAACAAACCCTTGGGCTTTATGTTCAAAGGAATGAAAGTTAACAAGGTGGAAGCTTAAACTGGTTTTGGCTTTAACTGTTTCAAGCAGCCTTAGTGTTTTGGGGGCTGAGAGTGGGGGTGGAATGACAGCCGCGGTATAATCTCAACACTTGGCATGATGCTTTCCTGAGATAGAAATTGAGTTGTCTCTACTTCAACGGTACACAAGAGGTTTTTGAGAATATTGAAATCTTATTAAGTAGTATTGATGCAGTGATTGCCCACAACTTTGCCTTGGACTTATGAGTACTTGAAATATTCTTCAACCATCTTTGTGTCTACAAACCCAGAAAACCAACAAAAACATGGATTTTTTTATTTTGTTTTGTTATGTATTGCAGTGGAATAGTAGATGACTCTGATGGTCACCTTATCTCAGCTGAGAGGTGGTGTCTTTTCAAAAAAACCCACTAACTTTGATCACATCCAGTGATTCCATTAATTTTTTTCTTACTTGGAGTATACAAGGACTAACAGTACAAAGGAATATACTGGCCAATATGGCTTCACACCAAAATACATCAATTCTGTTCAAGACATCTAGTAGCACAGATATGAACACAAATTTAACGCTATGTAAACTTGTCTGAGTACAAGTTAAAATTAGAGTACATTTTGTTGCATGTTACAGTAACAGGATTTGTATTTGTATTGCTTGGAAAATAAGCAAATATTATGCTAATTTTAATGGAAATTTCTCGCCACAATTAGGAGGTCTGATAAATGAGTTTTGGCATTTTGTGACTGAGCGGGGTAAGGGGTTACTGCCTCCAATAGTCTGGCCGCTCTTTTACAGGAGGTTAATGCTCTTGCAGGCTGGATGGCAGAAGTGAAGGTTGGGATGGCTTCTCAGCTAGAAAGGCACCCACCCTTTCTACACTGAAGCCTTTGTGCTGTCCAAATAAAAACAAGCCTTCTCAAAAGTGGAGGAGTCCCTCTAGCATCTAGTTTATAAGACTTGAGAATCGTTATCTTGTGATGTCCATCCAAAAATACAATGGAGAAATTATTAGTGCAAAGGTCCCTATGGGCCATCAGGAGTTGTGCTTGTAAAACATAAAATGTGAGACATGGAACCCCTGGATATTACTGCTTCCCAAAAAGAGGAAAATGTCTGAAATGGTCTTTTTCTTTTTTTTCCCTACCCCCCCCCCCCCCC
>NW_020799101.1:14047031-14086894 GCF_003259725.1 Athene cunicularia
CCTTTTTTTTTTCTTTTTTTTTTTTTTTTTTTTAATAATATAGTGGACTGTGGGGCCCTGGAAATGCTTCATTGGTGGGAAAGCCCTTTTGTTACTGAAATGTGAAATGTAGGATTTGATACTGGTACACTTTCTTAATGAAGAAGAAAGTAAAATAAATATGCAGATTTAAATTGTTACAAAGGAATAGTCATTATGAGCAGTTAATTTAGCCATTTGGCACACTAGTCTGAGATTAGTAAGGTAATTCGTTGTTTCTTTAAAAAATACTTCAGATGATATTACAGGAGATTTGGGGATTTTTTTTTTTAGTTTCTTTTTTATAAATAGCTTTACTAGCATGTAGTAGTAAATAATATTTACAGTGGCTGCTGAACAGGAGAGCTGGAGAATTTAAGTTGTACACACAAAGCATGAATGTCACTTGGAGGTGCTATAGCGGGTGACAAAATTAAGACAAAAATAAGAATAATTAAGATAACAAGAGCTTTAATTCTATGAAAGTAAGATTTCCAAAGCCTGCCTCCTTCACTTACAGGGTCACTGAGAAACACACCAGCTTACATGCAAAGTGGTCTAATATTTTACAGATAAATTACAATAATTAAAAAGAAACATACTGCTGTTACGTTTCAAACAGTGTTTGTATATCAAAATTATCCACAATTTTAACTTGCTTTCTAGAAATTAAGTAGATTTCAATTTGATGGTATCTTTCTAAGCAATCTGTAGTTCTTCTGAAAAAATTCTTCTGAAAGTCTAATTCTGTATATTAAATACTTGTTAGTAGTGGAGTCTGTGGGAGTTAAAATTATTTTGACCTTCTCCTGGTGGTAGTCCTTTTTTTTTAACTTCCCCTCAAAAAACCCACAACAAATATATGTATTAAGGCCAGAACATAGTGAAACTAAGAGGGTTTTTTTTCCTCTGACATTTAATATTCATTTTTGTCTGTAATAAAATAAAAATGAAATTTTAGAAAATAATGAAATGTTAAGCTCTTATGAAGATACTTATGTTTGAATAGATAGCTGGCATTTAATTTGCTTAACTGGTCTTGGATGGGTTTTGAATGATGTCTGTGTGCTAAACTGTTATACTTTCTTCACTTTTTTTACCTGGGTATCTGTTTGGAGTATTTGGGCTTTGTTTCATCCTCATCCTGTTAAACAGAAAATTTAGCAATATTGATCTAAGCCAAACGTTTGCAAACTGAAGAGAAGCTCTTACCAAAATGTCATGCATGTGTTAGGTGATGATACTGTTTTCCAGTTCATGCTGCACATAAGCTTTTTAGGGAGCAAGTGGAAGAAAAAGTCCTGGCTCTTACAAGAGTCTGCACGCTGATGAGGGCTACTGCTGCCAAGCAGTAGCTGTGAGCTACTCTGAGGCCTTCAGGAATAGCTGACCCCAGGTTTGAGATGTGTGGTGAGAGGTATGTGTGCAGTGAAGGATTGGGGAAGCAGAAGGTGACATGGGAGTGAGTCCTGATTGTGCTAATGAAAGGCGTGAAGGTTCTGTTGCAAAGAGTGCAGAAGAGGGGTGGGATTGCAATCCTGATTTGGGAATTGGTCTGTGTGCATGTCTTGGAAACCGAGGAGCTGCTGTTTATCCTGCAATTGGTATTGCCTGCTACGTTACTATAGTCAGTGTGATCTTTAAGAAAACTAAGTTTGGAAACTCCCAGCCTAAATGATTCTTTCACGTTGAACTACAGCCAATTGTATATTGATTTTTTGAACACTGACCATCTAACATTTTTAATTTTTGTAGATGGGCGGTTTCCTCTGTTATGACACGGCAGAACCAGATTCCAACAGAAGATGGTTCCAGAGTTACATTGGCTCTAATACCTTTATGGGACATGTGTAATCATACTAATGGACTGGTAAGGATTTCTTCAGTATTGCTGAAAGGCTTTAGGGCTTAAGTGTTAAGCCCGTCAACTGCCGTAGAACAGTTTAATAACACTTTTCATTATGCTTCTTAACACAGGAATTTTGTCTTCCCAAGTGACCCTAAAAACCTAATACATGAAAGAAAGATGTCAGTTTCTTAAATGTCTTATGATAGCTTTTCAGGGAGAACTTATTTCATCTAGAGAAAACTTGAGAAGAAATTGGATACTTGCATTGAATTATGTCTCATATACATATAATGTACCTTTAAAAGTTGTCAGTTACATGATACCTTCTTTACAGCCAAGTTTGAATATTCTTCTGACATGGAGTTTTGTTTCTGACAGGCTGAAAAAGACTCAGAATTCTGGATAGATTTGTTCTGAGAATAGGAAAGCAGACAATGATGGAGGTTGCCTTTTGTACCTACCACTAGGGAAAGTGGTTAGAAATTTGCAACTAAGAAATACTGCCTGATCTCCTTACCATGCCCAAAGAGCCTTGTTACAGAGACAGCAACAACAAGAACAAAGCCTAGTTCAACAAAAACAGTACATCTGTTACTACATCAAAGAAACAAAATGCAAAAATACTACTTTAGGGCATATTAAACATTTAAAAGGTGACATATGTATATAGAAAGTCAGACCTGCTGACATTTTGGCTTACGTGAGCTAGTTCAGAGGATTAGGTCTTGATTTCATTAAAGACTAGTTAATGTTGAAGTGAGGAAATGGAAACCCATAAGAGAAGGGACTATCAGTATTATTCAGCCTCATGTGTTTTGTCTCATGTACGTTTCAGAATTCATACCCTCTAATTGTGTTATCCAGTAGATAGTATTATTTATTGTAAGCAGTGAATGTGATCATACTAGTCAAGTAATCTTTTTTTTCTGTGCTAGAGTTGACCAAAGTATTGGGACAGCAGCATGTGTTAGTATTGTTGGTATAAGAAAAGCCTGGTTTAAATTAACAAATTGTAAAGCAAGTTGCTTTTCACTTGACATTTAGCTAATTTATTGTTACTATGACTGTACCAAATACAGCATGGTAGGCTATGCTACAGAGTTGCAAGTGTTTGGGGTTTTTTATTTGTTTATTTTTGCTTATTAAAAGGTGATTACATGTTGTTCTTTAACAATGATTCATGCCTTTCACTATTTGTTATGCAATCTTATAACTTTGATTTAGCAATAAAGCTTGTGTGAGAGTCTCCAATATAAAGAAAACTGCTTAAAATTCAGAAATGTGTATTTTTGTAATATAAGTCTTAGCTGCAAGCATCAGTACTTCCTGTACCCTTTTCCTGCTGGGCATCTCTTTCAGATGCTTTTGCAGAGACTTGTCTGTATTCATTAGACAGCTCTTAATGAATGCCTTCAAAGTTGGGATTAGAGGAAAGAGGAAGAGAATTAAAGTTCTGGGAGGGAAAAAATTAAGTATCCTATATTAAAAGAGCAGCTAGTTATGTTGTTTTAAACATTCAAACTTCTATTTAAATTGATAAAGTAATTTTTATTTTTATTATGCTCTTTAACAATGGGTTTGATATGGAGCCAGCCTCTGGAGCCAAACCTGCTAATGCAGTAGTATATCAGGGTTGGAAACATGTTTTTTTTTTTTACGCTGAAGTGTATCCTAAAGGGCAGGGGGTGGTGTGTGTGTGTGTGTGATTCTGCAATTAAATATTTTGTATGTATATGCAGACTTCACTCATCTGTTTCATATTTCTACAGAAAATAGTTTAAGTGGTTATAGATTTAGGAAGGATAGACAACTGTAATATTGATGATGGGCTAAGAAAAGCTACTGAACCTATTTCTGTTGTGTGTTAGCTTCCTTGTAGAAATAGGGGAAAAAAATGCTAAGATAACTGTAAGCTGCTAAGATAACTGTAAGCTGTCTGTATTGTAGTTTATATTATTGTAGAGTGAGATGAGGGTGGGTTCTGCTCTAATCATAACACATCCCTTTAAAATACATGAAGACAATTGTTCTTCATTGCAGGAAAGTAAGAAACAAAAAATGTCATTGTATGCGCCTCTGTTTAGTCTATTCCAAATGCAGGGTTGAAGTACTTCTTGAGTCAATCAGCTACTCTATATCCCTGTTCTTGCTTTATTCCACAGGGCCCTTTTCTATGAGCTAGATGATAAAATGCTCTTTGGGTTTTAACTGGAGCTAGGTCCATCCAGCTTTTTCTTGCTTCTGACACTATTAATTAGATCAACCTGCCTCTAAGAACTATATCAAAATGGTTGTCTTCATGCATTTCTCATTGTTATTCTTTAGTGAGATTGTATTATGACAGTCAGAGGTTGATTACCAGTTCTGACAGAGCTTTGAATAAGCTATGTTCTGCCTGTTGGGCTGGGTCCATCCTTAATCACTGACCAAGCGGACTATTGCATGCTTTATACACAACTTGAAATTCATGTATCAGTCTGCTTCAGAAATAAAACTGAAGGGATGCAATTTGTCAGTTATCATGTGGGAAGAGAAGTAAACACCCTGTTAATTCTCTTACATGACTGCTATTAAAAGAAAGAGGAAATAGGAGTCTAGCACTCCATTATGCTTTATAGAAAAGCCTTTCAAAATTGCTGCTTTTTTTTTTTTTTTTTTTTTAAGGCAAAAATAAAAAACAATACCAAAAATGAGCAGTACTCTAGGGAAGCATGCTTAAACTGACAGAATTCTCCTAACATACTGGAATTTCCCCAGTCCTTGAAAGCCTCCTGCTCCACAGGCATTTCAAGAGACTGGAATGGACTTTTCACATTCAGAAGTATTTAGCTGAGTTTACACACTAAGAACATTTCAGGACAGGTCAAGTGCTGTCAAGAGCTCCCTTTTTTTGAATGGAAATAACATTTTTTCAGAAGATGACTATATGAACTTGGAAGGTGCATTTGTCATAGCAAAGATAAATCCTCTAGCACTTCTAACCTGTAATTCAGGGTTAGATAACCTCCTAAAGGAGAGACCTTAATAATTGTTCAGTCCGGCATAGTGAACATACAGGAATTTCTGTGTTCAAGTACTACAGCCTGTGTTTTGCAATAGGCCATATTGCATGATTCTCCTGTTCTCTTCTGATCTCAACATACCGCAAACCCATTAACAGAGCTGAAGTGGTGGCATCCGCATGCAGAGCAGGTCTGCGAGCCTCTGCAGGGCCAGGCTGCCCGTGCTTGGGGCTGCTGTTTTGGATTTGCTGCATCAGACACAAGTTCCCCATGCTCACTTTGAAAGCACTGTTTTGGCTGACAAATGCATGCTTGATGATGCAAGCAGCATAAAAGTATTAACGTTTAAACCATCAACCAAGCTTTCAAAATAATCCATGGAGTCCTGTCTTTGGACAAACTGCATCCAAGGTGGGAATAAGGGTATATCACAACTCAGGTGTCAGCTTACAAACAAGTGTGTTTTCATTTAGAAAGGCTGAGAGAGAATCTTTGGCTTCTAGGTTTTTCCTCAGGTCCAGAGCACATTTTTCAGTGTTAGGTCTGTCAGTACTGTGCTCAGAATACCTACCATAAAAGTTGCTTCCTGAGCGTTCAGCAGTTTGTTCCATCCTGTGGCTGCATCAGTGGCTGCATCTTTGGTAATACTACTCAAGAACACACTGTCACTTTAAAAAAGTATTATGTTTTTATGGTAACTTTACTTGTTTGTGTGACTGCTTTACAGTTTTGTAATTTTTTTTAAAGAAGTACAGGTTTGTTAAGGAAGTTTATCCTCTTCCATTGCTACCATCAAAAAAAAAAAATCCATTTAGCATTTTAAGAGTATTACTTAACTTTAGATAAAGGGATTATTTGCAAGTAAATTATAATTCTCTGAAGATTGTATCCCCTAAAGATCCAGTTATCTAATCCTTTTTCATTGAGAGATCAAAAATGTGCTGGCAGTTGAAGGATAAAGCACAGCATATAGAGCTGTCAGTGCCTTGCTCCCTTGGGCCTCATGGGAGTGACTGAAAGCTCCAGAACTTTATAACAAGCTGCTGGCTTTAGCATGGGACTGTCTGTGGTCTATGGAGGGTACTTTCCTCAGAGCCTTCTGTTCACTTCAGGTAAGTTATTTCCTCCATTAGATTTCTTTAATGCAGAGAATTTTTAAAAAGATATTGCTCGGGAAGCGTAAAACAATCACTACCAGCTATATTATATTGTGCAGCAAAAGAAATATATGCAATTGCTGTTGTTAATATCTGTTTCCATTAGGACAACGTTTTGTCAGTGGTGGGAGAGATTAATAGAAAATGCTAAATGTGCTTTCGTTACTCTTTCTATGGATAGATCACTACAGGCTACAATTTAGAAGATGACCGGTGTGAATGTGTAGCGCTTCAGGATTTCAAGGCTGGAGAACAGGTAGCATGAACAGTTATCTACATAAATATTCTTTAATTAAGTTTTGTGGACACTTGGTAACTCCCTACAAAATTTTAATAGCAGAGTGGTGAGGATGAAGCCTTGCTACATTTGAATTTTATGCTGAGCTAATTTTGTGTGAAAATACTACCAAACTAAGTATGTGCATATTTTTCAGGATATTTTCTGTCACTTGGTAGACCCCAACTTTAGGAGAGTTTTGATTCCTCATATTTTAGAGAACTAGTTGAAATGTTTAATCACTGGTAAATGCACATGCACAGACAGTGAGTTTGGTATTTTGGATGAGATTAATAAAAAGCCATAACCAGAGATAAATATATTTTAGATTTGGGGTGTCACTGTCCGCAGTAACAAATTCTAGAGTCTTTCTTAATGTTATTGGTTTATGTTTCTTGTTAGTCTTCATTTAACAAGGGGTTAAATGCAGTATAGTTGCCATTTTGACATTGCCATTGTCATTTTAACCCTTGTCATTCCCAAACTTAGTGAAAATGTGAAAGGACTTCAAAATATACTCCCTCCCTTTCACGCAGGCATGTATGCAGGTACATACCCCTTCATCTTGAAACAGAATGTAGCACCAGAGTCTTGCAAAGACACATGGAATAGTTCAGAATCCAGTATTTTGTTCAGAACTGCTAAGAAACAAAAATTAGTGTTAGAACTAGTGATGCATTGAAGACAGTGGTTCCAGGAGTGTAGGAAGTCTTTGGTAGAAGGGTTCCTGTGCTGTGTCAGCAGCCAGACAAAGCCCTCAAGTGTAGTAGCACTCCATTTTTCCTACTCCTTGTGCAGCTGCAGTCAGCATGGCCAGAAAAACACATGAAACATCCTGAAATGATTTGTATCTCAGTCTCTGAGTTATTACCTTCAGTATATTATTTTGCCAGTCTTACACTTTATATTTTGATTTTCATTTTTCTTGCATATTGTTATCTTCTTTTTTAACAAAGATGTGTCTGAAAAAAATTTTTAAGTATGTCTTTCCAGAGGTGTATTTATCCTCATTGCTATGCTGGGGTTTACAGTGTTTGTGTATTTTTTGTGTTGATCTTAGAATTTGTTATGGTAGTCAAATATTTGCTGTTTTTTCCAATACCAGTATGATGAGTTAAGAGGTCCACAGTTTTTCCAGAAGTGATCCAATTTATAATTTTCCACAGCTGGCAATGGATGTGTCATATAGCTGTTCTGGCTGCTCCCTCTATTTCAATTTTATTTTAGTAATTTCACTTTGTATGCTATTTGTCAGATTTTTTTAAAATATCTGTGCAAACTTTAACTGTTATTGACATTATTAAAGCACTTTAATTATATAATGCTTCAGTCTTTTAATATACTGTGCAGATATTATTTCTTACAGTTGCAGCAGGAAGAGTGTATGATCCCTTCGTTTACTACTAAAAAATGTGAGGCAGCAGAAGTCCGCAGAATCTATCAAACACTGGCCTTCAATAAAAGAGCTTTCTCATTCTGTTTGTTGGCCAGTCTTAGAGTGTAAGAGCATACTGTGTAATCTACACATGATAGTTTAATGTGAGATGTATCACAGTAGTTTCGAAACTTGAGAGGGTTAGCAACTCTCTCCTTAACCGCTGCCTTAACATATCTCGGCATGTAATTTGCTCATTATACAAGCGTGTTACAGTATGTTTCCTATAATTTAATATCACTCTTAAGCATTTAGTGCTTAGAATAAATAATACTAATCTAAAATTGAAAATAAAGCAGTAAAGGACATCATTACTGTTGTTGAGCCCTTAGAACACTGTGCCTTGCTGTGTCAGATAGAGAGGAATGGAAGCTTACAGGTATCCAGAGCATTGCTGTAGCCTAAGGTTAAGAAGAGAGTTCTGTCACTGTTGAAACTTTTTCTGATTGACAATTCTGTTATCAAACAAAAGGCAAAAATATCCTCTTGGTAAAGGAGAAGACAACTGCTACTCTGACCTATTGTCCCATGTACCTCATACAGCCTAGTCCTGAATTAAACACTTTTTGCAGGTTTTATTTAGGGACTTTGTTTTTAATGTGACTTAAAGTAACCTCTGTGCTTTAGATAGAGAGTTCAGAGTATAACACAAAAATAAATACTGGCTGAACACAGATCAGATATCTCTGTATTATATACTGGTATATGCTTGCCTTAAGGTAACATTAAAACAAAGGCAAAGTTGATCCATCACCAGTGTAGGTTGCTCTTTTGGGAGGACATATGGGGGGAAAATGACCCCAGAAACACCATTTCTTTTAATGGGCCCTTTTTGTCTCAGATTTTTTAGCCTTTAAAAAGCATAGGAACTTTGAAAGCTTTTTTCCATATACTGATATTTTATGACAGTGTGAGAAAACAAAGTGCTTGTTTGTTTGTTTGGGGGTTTTTTAAGTATAGAGTAAGAACCTCTTTTCTCCTTTTAAAGTCTCTCAGTTACATGGATATGTTTACATCTAACTTTAAAGTATATTGCTACACTATATACAGCATTTGAATCGATACCAGAAAACAAAGTGGTTTTTTTAATCAAATATACCTTGTACTCAGTAACTCTTTCAGGAAATAACTTTCAAATTATGTCAGTTTTGTGAGCTGATCTTAAGCTTTTTTCCTGTCCCTTCACTTTTCTTTTCATCCTTCTAGATTTACATTTTTTATGGCACTCGGTCAAACGCTGAATTTGTGATCCACAGTGGTTTTTTCTTTGATAATAATTCACATGACAGAGTGAAAATAAAGCTTGGCGTGAGTAAAAGTGACAGGCTGTATGCTATGAAGGCAGAGGTCTTAGCTCGTGCTGGTATCCCAACGTAAGTAAAACACAATGCCATGGCTTTTTAAAAACACTTCAGAAGTATATAGTGTCCAGTAGACCATATATAAAGCTGTTCTATGATAATTTTCTTAGGTGTAATATTTCTCCTGTTTGTATAGCAAATTAAAGTTATTGTAATAATATTAACAGAAGTTCTCTGAGGTATATTATCATCTAATTTAGAACATATATAAGGAAAAAAGCCTTTGCTTTAATAACCATTTGAACAAAAACAGAGCAAGGATTAATTTGAAGCAATCTGTGGTTTTTCTTTCTTTCCTATCCCTTGCAGACATACTATGATGCTCAGTATGTGAACCACAGCATTTTCCTTTAGTCTTTTCAGTCCAGAGGGTACTGTTAGGAGCAGCAGACGTGAAACATTGCATTTTCATGAATTTATTAAGAAAGTCATATAAAACTAATTGTAACTGTAAAAATTATATAGATAATTGTTCTTTTCAGATATAGATTAGGGAAGCTTTTCTTCAGTTTAAACTAGTACTACCAAATTTTTTTAAAGTTACTTTTGTCACAGTGCATTTGTTGTATACTTGAAGGTCTTCTATGTTGAAATATGTTCAAAGGTATGACAATAGAACTTGCATTTACTGTTACTGTTTGTTTCTTTTATTAGTTCTAGTGTTTTTGCTTTGCATGCCACTGAGCCTCCAATCTCTGCCCAGCTTTTGGCTTTCCTTCGAGTGTTTTGTATGAGTGAAGGTAAGATGTTTTATAAAGATAACCTAATTTATGTCTGTTGCGGGGGGACAAGGGGGTGTTTGGGTTTTTTAAATGCAGGAATGTGATAGACATTTATATAAAACATTACCCTAGAAGATCGGAAGCGTTGAGGAATTGAGGTTAAAAAGGCATCTATAAGATAGTGAGAAACCCACTCTTTGGCCATGTTGTCTGAGGGAATATTTCAATTACATAGGCCTTTCTGGAACTCCTAAAGCATGGGGTGATACAACTTCTTTTTTTCTTTTTTCTTTTTTTTTTTTTTAAATCTCCCAGACTGTTGTAAATGAGTGAGCTTTGGAGCTTGATCTTTAGTTCTTAAGTTTAAAAATGGTTCACAGAACAAGATCATGTGAGATTTAGGGGCTTACATGCTAATCATAGCATATTAGCCATCACTGCTAGAATCATTTGGGTATGGAATTGAAATATTCTGTACTGTAAAAGAAATATGGAAGAGACATTTCAAAGTTGAATATTTAAAATATTTTGATAATTCATAATATAAAACCAACATGTATTTGCAAACTGTCTTTGTAGTGTTTCTCTTGGGTTATTTTTTTGGGACATATGTGTACAATTAATAAATATTCACCTAATTCGTGCATGTGAAACTTCTGATTAAATGTTTGTAATAGCTGTTTGCTGGTTAGATGCAGTTTTGGAGGTTATAGATGTGACAGCTTTTCATGACAGTAAGAGAATTCCCTTGCAGTTAGGGATGCTGTGCAGATGATGTGGATTTGAATATGAGTAGGAATACTGAAGTTGTTAACTTTTTTCATGTGCTCTATTTGCTTTCTATAGTAAAAACAACCTACCTTATTTTGTGTCATGCCTTCACTGTAGCCTGTCATCCATCTTTTAGAACTTATTAAGAAATTAGAATAGAATAGTTCAGTTGTAAAGGACCTACAACAATCATCTAGTCCAACTGCCTGATCACTTCAGGGAAGTAAATTCAAGTAAAGGAAATTTTAGGATGCTGATGAGGGGGTGAATTTTGGCTTGGAGAAGAAAATACAGCTAGTGAACATTTTAATTGCGTTTCTCTGACATATGATTGTGCTCAGATTATTCATATGTCATAAATACTGTATAAGAAAACTTTATTGATAAACTATGTGCAAGTGATGTGTGAGGCTTGTGATATCTGCTTTGCAAGAGTGAAATTTGGTAATTAAAAGATTATTGGAATTTGTGTAATGTCAAGGAGCTGTTTAAACATTTTTTGCTCTGTGTGAGGTTGGTTTGATGGATGTCTTTTCTGTCCAACTGTAGGGAGTTTCTGCTACTGAGAAAAATTACCAGAACCATAGGAAAAATAATTCCATTTCTGTTTGCAACCTCTCTGGCCTGTTCCTATTATTATCAGAAGGTTCACTGAAGTATTTAAAGAATTGCTCTCTTTTGTTGATCAAGTATTTTACAAAACATTCTGTCTCACTGTCACAGAGTTATGCTATGTGTGAGAGGCTACAATATATAAAGTATCTTTATTTCTGAGTGAAGGAGAAGGTCCATTTTCTGCTAACTGCAAGACTTCCAGTTGCCTCTTTGAGGAGAAACCTAGAAATAACCAGCATATCTGATAATTCTCATTTGAGGAGAGGTTTGGGGTTTTTTTTCTTAGCGGCTCAAAGCTATACTGCTGAAAGTAAACTGTTCTGCAGTTTGTCAACTGACAAAGTGAATGAGGAGATTGTTTTTTAACAGATTGGTTTTATATTTATTGCAGAAGAGCTGAAGGAACACTTGATAGGCGAGCATGCCATTGACAAAATCTTCACTCTGGGGAACTCTGAGTTTCCCATTAGCTGGGACAATGAAGTTAAACTTTGGACATTCCTAGAAGCCAGAGCATCCCTTCTTTTGAAAACCTATAAAACAACTGTGGAGGTAAAATTATCATTATATGTCATTTAAATGTCTGAAATGCTCTGCGTTATGATTGTAGGAAAAGATATTTTGTCCCCCATCTTGTCTTTACAAACATTAATCTGAATGCTAGTACATAATTAGTTCTGTAGTTTTTAATGCATAGAAACAGATTTGCATTATCTAAGGAAAGTCAAATAAGATTGCAAAAAAGAAGATTTTGTTAATGTAATTTTGTTAATGTATTTTTTCTTTGATTCCCCGAGTAGAGGCTACCTGCTTTTTCTCTGCAAGTAAAATGGGGAATTGGTTTCAACTTGTCTCTTAGTTGCATTCTCCAGACTGTGAAGCGATGTGCTACTATTGCAAGCCTATAGCCTATAAGTGAACCTACATTTTTCATATGTTTGTAAAGTCTCTGGACTTTGCTTGTCATGCAGGCTGATCTATGTGGAGAAATTTTTGTCTTCTTTATGGATTTTTGACAAATTTCACTGGGACTCCATTCAGACCTCCTCATTCATATATGTCCATTTGGCTCAGCCTTCAATGTCACTTATTGTTAACACAGAGAGAAAAGTTGAGGGTTTTGTTTTTTGGGTTTTTTTTAATTGTGTTGGTTGTTACTAACAAACTTGCCTTTTCTTTCCGAACAGGATGATAAATCCTTCTTGGAGACCCATGACCTCACTTCACATGCGATAATGGCTATCAAATTGCGCTTAGGTGAAAAAGAGATCTTGGAGAAAGCAGTGAAGAGTGCAGCTGCTAGCCGAGAGTATTATACCAAACAAATGGCAGATGGAGCTCCACTTCCTAAATACGAAGAGAGCAATATTGCCTTGTTGGAGAACACTGTGGCAGACTCTAGACTCCCTATTGTCTTGAGAAACCTAGAAGATGTGGAAGAGCAAGGGGACTTAAAGATTGATGAAGCAATTGATGCTGAAGTCACAGAGAATGGGTTTGTAAATGGTGAAAACTCTCTATTTAATGGGACCAAATCAGAAAGTGAAAATCTAAATAAAGAGAAAAGCAACAGAGAGACTGAAGATGCCAAAGAATCTTCTTCAGAAAGTACTGATGAGGTTAAAGAATAGTCCTAAAATTTTTCTTTCTTGTGAAATTAAATTAGCTGAAGTTTATGAACAGTGCATTTATGTTGGTGTGTTTCTTTGTTAACGTTTCTCTTTCTGCAGAGAAAAATGTTTTTGCTGCTTTATATAAAAATGAATTTTTAAGTTATTTAAAAGATTTAGCATCCCTTTTCAATTAAGATTGCCATCTTGCTTTCAGGCAAAAACTGGGGAAAGAGGTGCCTTTGGAAGATTTTGCAGCCCTTTGTTGAACCAAATGTATTTTCTTCCTGGGGAAGAATTAAGCTCTTCTATCTGCTGTGCTTTTGTTGTTCTGTCACTCTGACTACCGAAATTAAAAGCTTGCTCTGCCTCCTGCCAAGAAAAGCAGAAGGCAGGACTGACTCGGTATTCAGCATGAAGGTGGGAGAGCAGTACAGCAGAAAGCTGGATAAGAGGATCAGAAACTTGGGAGACTGGAGGAAAACCTGTTTAAAATCAGGTATGCCAGTCCAGAAAAAGGTAAGGTGGCAACCTTATGATTGGTAGTTTTAAATGTTGATGAGAATCCAAACTGTATACACTTAAAGTGATCTCTGAAGATTTCAGTTGACTTTGTCTTTCGTTTACTGTATAAAAATATCTCATCTTTCTTCTTCAGTCAGAGTTAGGCTGCTACAATACAACATTCACCAACTTTTAAAGGCTAACTTTCTTTTTTTAATTTCCAGGCAATACCTTTTAGTTACAAGGTTGGCAGAGCTACTGGAGAGTTTGAAAGCAGATAGGCCAAGCCACAGCTTTAAACTGTACTGTTCAAAGTGAGGTTGCTTCCCAGCTTCTTCAGGTTTTCACAACTAGGTAGAGATTTTTCAAAGCTACACTTTTGACGAAACTATTATTAAACGGAAAATATGATTAATATTCCTGTCTGCTACTCCTTCATTTCCGTGTTGTTGGATGTAACATTGAATGTGACATGTTACCTGATCTTACTCAACTTCATTTTTTGGTTAAGATATTAATTGATGCTGCTTTCTTGAAGGAAATGGCAGGCAGGCTAATGTATTTTTGGCTCAAGTCCAGACCACAGCCAAGTCTGCAGTACACTTTGCTATTTAGATTGTGTCTCCATCTGATGCACATTTCTTGGGATACCTCCACATGTTAAGCAGGTCTACTGTCTCCAGCAGTTTTGGTCACCCTCATACTATATGTTTTAACTTACAGGTGGAAACAGTAGAATCCTATAACAGTGCAATATCTGAGCAAGGGTAATTCCAAGGCTTGACTTTGAAATTACCTGGGTACTGGGAGGAGAGGAGGGCGGAATATTTTTATTTTATGGGTGAATGGAGAGGAGTATACAGTGATTTAATTCTGTTCTTAATGTTAAGGACTTGTCTTTTACCTTTGTATCCTTAAGTTTAAGATAATGCATAGAATGGACAAGCTTGGACATTTGTTTAAAGCTCAACAGATGTTGCAACCTGCTCATCCAAGATCAGTTGCAGTAAAATATCTTATGGCATATTCATAGTTTTATTAGATTTTGCTTCTTTTATACTGCAACTTGGAATATGTGTTTTTGCATAAATATTTGGTGCAATACACATGATAAGTAGTTACTGACTTTCAGGTTGTCATAGCAGTTTTGGTGTTCAGCTAGTATCAGTGTGGGGAAAATAGAAAAAAATAGTTTTTTAAAAAATATTTCACTAAGAATGGCACATTGCCATTGCACCTTGGATATTGCTTCACCACTAACAAGATGCTGGACCAGTATTTTTGTAACTATATGCTGCCTTTGGTAGAATGTTATGAATTGTTGTCTTGACAGTTTAAATGTCATACAAAAGTCATTGCATTTCAGTTTTATTAGGACCAATATTCCATTTCTGTTTCTGCCACTTACATTGCACAACATTGTATTAGATACTGTGATGCAACTCTGAAACTAGCCTTCCCTGAAAATTATAACTGTAACTCGGAATTTAAACGCTTTGGTTCAATCCGATACACTGTATTTTGTTCCAGTATTTGCTAATATCTGTGGCTTAGCAAAGCCTGTGGTCACCACAGGACAGAATGTGTGGGGTTTCTTGAATAAAATATAGTTCTACCATGTCTTCCCTAGTGAGTGTATTATACAAACAAAACCTCTACCTGCTACCAACTGCTGTATCTTTTGGGGTCTGTGGGGAGAGGAATAACTGTTCAGGTGTACAGATGAAGATTAAAGGAGAAATAGCTGGAAGAAAAGAAAAAGAAAAAAAAAAAGAGGAATTCTAGTAAACAGAAATGGAAAGGGGTCTATTAAGCGGAGGGATTCTAGTAAACAGAAAGGGAAAGGGGTCTATTAAGCGCATGGTCAAATTCTTACTCTTCATCTGTTAGTGTTATTTAGAAAAATATGTTGCACACAATAAAAATAGTGAGTAATCTAATTTTGTAATTTGCATTTTTCCTCTATGCATGTAATGGTTTCTCAGAAGCACTAACCTAAAACTTAAGCTTTTCAAAACTGAGGTGGAAGCAAAAAAATTGGCACTGATGAGCCCTTATTACCATCTGTCATGAAAACAGACCTTTCAAAGCATTTTAAAGTTAACTTTCTTCATAATGTTTGGTTAAGAGGCTGTTCACACTAATCCCAGGCTAAATGCCAAATCTTGCTTCTGTTTAGCTAGCTATCTGAAGCATTCCTGTAAGAAA
Source organism: Athene cunicularia (assembly GCF_003259725.1). Lineage (NCBI taxonomy): Eukaryota > Metazoa > Chordata > Aves > Strigiformes > Strigidae > Athene > Athene cunicularia. The sequence continues at coordinate 14,062,561 of NW_020799101.1, forward strand.
GACATCACTTGGATTTCTCGGACTGTTCTCCAAAAACAAAACAGGGGGAAAAAAAAAAAAACTTTTGAATTTTACATGAACCTACCTACTGATGCATCGTTTCCCTAACAACCTATAACTACTTTGGCTCCATACTGCAAAATGATGTCCGCAAAGCCCTGTTGATAAAGTCAAACATGCAAAATTGAGCAACAATCCCTACGGGGAAAAAATGCTTGAAAAGTAGATAAATGCAACCTTAGCTAAGTGCTGTCATGAGTAAATGAGAGCTGAGAGCCTTCTGGCTGTGGAGGTAAGGTGGTTTAGGATCCTTGGCTAAAATAAGTTGTGTTTTAGCATCTTGGCTAAAACAAAGTATTCCTTCCTTTGAACACTACTAAAAAGTGATATGTATAGAAAATCTGTGCAACTCAACAGTATCGGCATTCTTGGGGCTAGTCTGCCTTTAGAGAGGAGAGATCATCACGGAGTCATGGAACTTGGATGGTTCAAAGGTACATTAGAAGAGTTTGATTACACAAACTGTACTTCTCTAGTTCACATGTTTAGAAACAGTATTTATTATCTGCAGCTGCCACTTCTATCATGCTTTTTTTAATAGAAGGACATGTGGAGTAATAATGAAATGTGATTTGACGTGTTTCAGTGTGACACAACAAAATGGCTTCCAAACCCCCCTGTTCTTTTCTGATTTTATGGACTGAAAGTCAGTCCTTGCTGTTTCTTGCACTCTGTGCCAAACAGGAGTGTTTAGACAAAACATTGCTTTACCAAATATATCTGATGGAGCATCCTTTTTCTCTAGATTTTTCACTGATCTGTGTTGAATTCAGATATCACACAATTTTCACATAATTACCGTCTATATTTAAATAGTTTCTAACACGCTTCCTTCTTCAAGTGCATTGCTTGCTGTACAAAGTACAGCACATAAATTGGTGACTCACAGTTAGAAGAGTTTCCTTAGCATTTCTCGGTTTCTGCATCTATTTCCTAACGAATGCCACCAAGTTTGGAAACCGTGTGGTGGATTTTTCAGTTAAATAAATCTCAATCCATACTTAAGAAAAAAGCCACAAATGGTCCTGGATTCTTTTTGGCTTTGTCTCCTTAGGTTCACTGGTGTATTCAGTGTATTTCAAAGCTGAATTAATGACTGCTATAAAGTTAGTGTAGATGACATAAACGAGCTTTAGTAATACAAATTAAATCTTAATTTGTTTAGTGAAAAACAGAAATTGAAATTTTGCCAAATGCCAAAACACCTATCCTATGGTATCAAGCAGAAACCAGCTTAGTTTTTTTCATTTTTTGTAGCCTTTTGCTGAATATGGGGTGCTCTAGTACTTAAACTTCTGGATTATCAGTAACAGGCTTTGAAATATGCTTGAAGAAGCTTTGTGAATAAGTTTTGTGTAGTGACATACATTGAGTGGTATATGGTACTCATGTACTTCAAACAAAATGTGATTTTTGCCTTATAAGCTGTCTTTAGTCATTAACAATTATCTTTATTTTCAGTGTATGTAGACGTCAAAATTTAGTTACAAATGAATTATTTTTTTTTTTTTTTTATATGAACTGGACCTTGCAGTTTACAAAAGCAATAAAGTTGGTCATCAGTGTTTGCACTGCCTGGAAAGTGTTGCATAGTCTGTACTGGAATGGTTGAAAAACAGAAAGCATTTGACTTCTGCCTTCATATCTTATGCTAGGAAGCCTTAACAGTTGGAGCTGGTGCCATTTTTCATCATGAAAGATTAAGCTAGATAGGGGAAGAAAGCAAGGAGATTCCCTTTCTTATGTGGAAATGAAAGCTGGACAACCGAACACTGGCGAGCTTCTTTCAGAGGCAGGAGTTGCTATCCTGAAGAACAAGATCTTTTGGAATTATTTCAGTGAGTGTTCAAAAAAAACAGTATCTCCAATTTATACTGTCATTACTGTGGATTTTTAATTTCACAATTAGACAATGGCTTCACTTTCCCTAGGGACAAGTGAAAACATATGAACTACAAACTGTTGTCATGTATTAAACTAGCAGTGAAGAATGGCTGTAAGTGACTGCTTGCCTTGCTGCCAGTGCAGTGCTGAGGGTAACCTGAGTGAAGTCTGACGTGGACTCACTGTTGTCCATTAACTTGGTCCTCTGCCATTAGAAGACTGCTCAACACCGAAGGGGTAAGGAAAGGCTTATGTGTCCAGCATGGAAGGATTGGATAAAGCCACAGAGAGCAATAAGAAAGTAGAAGATAGTGTTTTATTCAGGACACTCACCTGAAACATAATGTGTCCAGACTGAGGGACCTTCCTTTGTCCACATATTTCTATGTATAAGACTATTTTATTGTATGAAGTTGGTTAAGCACAGAAGAGGATTTTGAACCTTAGTCTTCCATCTTCCAGGTGATTCATTCTGTTGACGGTGCTCTGAACTCTTTCTGTATTTCTGATTTTTATTATTTAAAGATTTTTGGGTATGTCCATGAAGATTTTTTTTTTAACTTAATTTGGAGAAACTAGACAATCATTTTCCAATTAAATCCAGTTCAGACATGGCAAAATAAGTAATGCTGACCACAACTTGTGCCTTTGAGCAGCTTAACATGATTTGGAGTGAAACAGACCTGTAGCCCTTTGAGACTTGACTTTGCTTCTTCAGAAAGTTGTTTAAAATCTGCATGAAGGTAGGGAATAAAATCTTGCATGTGTGAGCATTGCTGATTTCCCAGCTGAATCACCATTACTTATGCACAGATTCAGACACCAGTAGAATTAGATAATTGAACCTAAACACTTAGTATTTTATTTAATATTAAGCATATATTGTTCTTGAAAAATGGGCCAACTTGACAGCCCTGAACACATAAATCATTTGTCCCTTGAATAGAATCAACAGGAGCAAAAATGAAGTTTCCCTCTAGGATCCTATGTGTGGCAATACCAAGAGCATCTCGACTGCACCGTGGTGCCTTGTTTCACTTACAGATGTTACTGGCCAGGTAGCCTCTTACTTTGTGTCAGGCTGGGGCCACTTACTCATTCCCTAGATGCCCTTGCTCTCCACAGAAGAAATCCTGGCTGTCCTGATCAGTTCATCTGTGTTTGACATGGTCCGTGGAAGTCAGTAGGTTTCCGTTGTGCTGCCGACTTGGATCCCTGCAAATGGAGTTTTGTTTTTTAGCTTTCTTTTTGTGAATGCTGTTTGATTTAAATATTCTTCAGTTTATTGTCATATTTACAAAAGTTGTCTGTTTTTCCTGTGTAAGGCTGAAATCTGGGAACTACGTAGGTGTCCTGCATCCCACAATTGCTTTATGGTATGGGTTAAGGCAAATTCATTTCCCTTTGCTTTATTCCATGCTGGTTCACCACTTTCAGCGCTGTTAGTAACTCAGCCAAGGCTCCTAATTTCAGCACTAATAAGTGGGGTTGTATACAGATTTGTGGTCCAAAGGTATGAATAATGTGCCTCACAACTGAAACAGACATGCACAAACAGCCTCCTATGAACTGCAAAGGAATTTTTAGATTAACTTGAATATCTGTAAGAAAGCCCCACTGCCTTGCAGCAATTAATTCAAGTGATTGGATGCTAGGAATGGTTTATTATAATTGCACACAGGTAGTAATTTATTAGGGTGGCTGTTTCTTTTGGCATATGTCAAGAAGGTCAGAGTTTAGACTTTTTTGGACATTAACCTAGTCTTCTGAAACTCTGAAGTTCCACTTTTTGGTCATTAATTTCATACATGCTGAGATTGTGACAATTAACCCACTTAATAAAGGTCAAGTTTCAATTTTTTCCAATTTCTGGAACACTTAACTTTATTCCTTCTTGAAAATGGGCAGATACAGAATGATAAATAGTTATTAAATGAGAACGAAGATGTAGTTCTGCTGTCAAGATACTATTGAGCGGTTAGTAACAAAAGGACCAGAACTGCTGTGGATTTGAAGTGAAAGGAATAGGGTAAAATGGTCTACAGAAAAATGAAAAAGCATAGATCACAGTAAGCTGTTTAAAATAATTTCTACTAACATCCCTGTTAACTTACTCTACCTTAGCTTCTAATTATGCAAATCCATAATTTGTCCCTTTAATTTTTTTCACGTATATGTGTGATTTTTCCCACAGCTCTAAAGCAGCATCTAACCACAGGTGACAAGCATAAACAAGCAAAGTGAATAAGGAAATGGTGGTGATGTTTTCAGATGACCAAAGGCTAGTTATACTGCATTTTAATCATACCTGGATTTCAATGAGCCACAAGATTAAATAATAAGCCATTGGTTCTGTGCAGTGGCATCAGTTTTTAAAGGATACATTGATATGTTGGGTCGCTTAGGGTTTCACTTCAAAATTAGAACTGAACTATGTTGTCATTTTTGAAACCTCTGAAAAGCATCCATCAAAAAGCATATTTATTTATTTTAAATTGCATCATCCATTGAAGAAGTCCCTTTCTGTGTTAATAAAAATCATTGCACCTTTAGTATTATGTCAGTGCTGAGTGATTTTTGGAAACCTATTTTTCATGTATATTTTTGTGTAGTTTTTAGTTATCAACTGGAGTATTACTGCCACAGTTTTACAGGTTGATGATGAACACTTCGATGCAGGAATGACAAAAAAGTCTCAAATAATAAGAAGCTGTGGACTGAAAATAATAGTGTTTCCTGTATAGTTTTTTTCATGAAGTAGTACAAGTACTATTACCCAAACCTTAGAAAGGGAGCTATCATTGTCTCAATTTCTCAGTCCTGTTTTTGTGGAAGCTGTAGCTCTGGGCTTCTGAACAGGCTCACTTCAAGTACAGGGGTATAAAGTATCTGGCACTATTAGTGTGTGCAGCCGTGTGATTGCACAACATTCATATTCTAATATCATCACTCGAGATTAGATGAAATTATTTCCACCCTGAAAAAAAAGTGTGGCTTTTGAGTTTAAAATACCACAAAAGTGTGGCACCAGTGTGGCTTATTTTTCACAGGAGAGGTCTAGCTCTTGCTTTAAAAACTCTTGCATTGTCCCCAGAAGTTTTTATGCACACACGCACTTGAGGTACTCTGACCCTTCTCTCTTTGAGAGGACTTACTAGCCTGTGCTAATGATGTCTAAATGCTCACTAGTTAGTAGCAGTACTTGTGGGACAGATGATTTATAGCCACTTGATTCAAAACATTTTCAGCTAAACCCAAGTAATTATTTCAAATGATCAAGTATCATCTGCCATGAGAAGCAAATACACAGCACAATGATGGTTATCAAGCCTACTCTCAGCAAAGTATATTAATCTCTTCTTGAGATTTTACTTTTGGGAGTAGTAATATTCTCTGATAAAATAGTTTAGGACACTTTTAAGATTCAGCTAGACAGAGTGCTGGGCCATCTTGTCTAAACCATGCTTCTGCCAAGACAGGTTGGACCAAATGATCCTTGAGGTCCTTTCCAACCTGATATTCCATGATTCTATGATCTTAAAATGAGTTTCGAGAAGCAGCAGTATTTTTTCCTCCGTAAAATGAGGTTCAATATGTAGAACTTCAGCCTAAAAATCATGTGCAGTCTTGAGATGGGCCTCATGATTTTGCATCACAAGACATTAGCTAGCCTTTTTCTCTTCTTTGTCTTTATTAAGAAAGCTATTTTTGTTGTCCATATTGGGCAACTGTATAAAAATAGGCAAGTTTTATATCTTGGCAGGATTAAATGAGAAATATGTATGTCTTTTTTCATATCCTTGAATATCAAAACAAGACAAGCTTATTTAGGAACGAGAATTTTATTGCTTAACATATATTTGCATCACACAGTGAAGACATTCGCTTTCATGGCACGTTTTCTCCCAATGGTTTCCAAATGCCTTGCAGCTCTCTCAAAGCTGAATTTTGCAGTACTTTTCTGAGATGAAGCAGCATTATTATGTTTTCTGATGTGAAGAAGGGGCTACAATAGGGTGGCAGAGCCCAAATCTGTGGTTCTGGTTACAAGAGATGGTTTTGTTAAATGTTTTCAAGATCATGTGAAATAGTTTTGTGAACAAACTACAAGATTTTTTCTAGAAAGAGAAAAAAGATGTGCCTGCTACTTGTTTAGAAAAAATGTTTACTAAAATAAACAGTTCATGGAATAGATCATCATTAAGCATTAGGGTTTTTTTCTCCCTAGCCATGGATTGGGGGAAGAAAATAACATTGTAACAGCAGCACTAAGCCTCCCCCAAGGGCAGGCTGGCATTCATAGGTGTAATTGTACCTGTTCTGATCTGACTTCTTCTCTAGGTTTGGTGGTGGCAAATGCAAATAAAGTGTTAGTTTGAAAAACACTGAAAAGCACATAGTGATTCGGTCTGGTATCCAAGAAGGATACGTGTCAATTTGAAATAGATAGGATAGATGTCAAATGCAGCTGACAAAGACAAGGTGGAGCTTCTTTCTGTAGGAGTGAGCCTCTAGAGACTCTTTAAGGTAAAGAGTACTTGTGATACAGGTACACAAAGTAACAAAAGGTGCTGTAGGGAAAGGCACAGCTGGTTGGTTTAGTGTCAGAAATGTTCTCTCAGGAATGTGTTGGTCTAAACCGCACAGTTCTGCAGGAAATGGTGAGATTTAGCATGGAGACAACTTTTGAAAACACCAGACATGTCAAAACATCCCGTTCTGATGTTTCAATGCTGATTTAAAAAAAGATGTTTCTCTTGTTAAAGAAACAAAACCCGGGCAGTGACATGATCTCTTTGCATTCCCCTACATGTTGCTTAAGTGTTTCTTAAATTACTTAAGTCTCAAGTGTTAAGAATTTATTGGCCATCTTCAAATTTGACAAAATTATGGAAAGCTCAGAGATTGCCAAGTCCCATGAAAATCACCAGCCAGGTAATGCCCTGCTTTAGGGACAGACCTGCTTCAGAAACTCATATGCTGTTAGTCTGCAGAAAATCCATGTGGAGACAGCCCTAATCACAGTTCATGGTCAACCATGAGAGCCAGAAAAAAAACATGCCTTGATCATAAAAGCTACTTAAATTTAAAACCTCTGATTTGGGTTTGAAATTACCTTTTTTTCAGGAGTGTAAGCTAGTATGATTTAAAGACTTCAACCCATTTCTTTGAGACGCTGAAGTAAAGTGATTGATATCTTAATAGCTTTTTGCCCTCTGGTGCAAATAGTTAAAATGAATTTTGCTGCAAAGTGAAGAACAGACTCAGATCTGAATTGGAAAGTTGCTTTTTGGTCCAGCCCCAGTCCTATTCATCCTTATCCACATAGGACTAATGGGAGGCTGAAAGGCAGAGAAACTCAAAGTGACCCAATGAAACGTAATTAACCGCTGACACTTCATGCCATAGCAAATAAAACAAGAAGCCCACACTCAGGAGTCTGAAAAGGCAAAGCATTGGCCAACTCTATTAAAGGAAATAGACAAAATTAAGAAAATTGGCCCTCAGCCCTGAGATTACAAGCAGATTCAGGTTGAGGGGGGGAGGTAGAAATTTATCCCATGGGCAGGTAATTACGCAGTTGTCTAAGGAGCAAGGTTTTTGCATTGCTTTTGATGCTTTTTCAATGCATGACAGAATGGAAGTTCAGTGGTCTGAGCTGGATTTCCTACATTCCTCAAAAGACCAGTCAGACCAAGTCTTTGATAACAAACTCATCAGTTTGGCAATATGGAGCTTGAGGAAGTGTGCATAAGTTTCCCTCCTATTTTATTTTATTTGACAATCTTTTTTTTGAAGATCAGAGCATACTTACAATTTTTATAGAACTCCTAAATCATTAATCTTACCACATATGCTTATAAAGGGCTTTTGTAGTCTGCTTCAGTTTTTTTCATAAGCTGGGTTTATATCAGGTAAACTGGAATAAATGCAGGCTCCTGACTCCCACCTGATTCTCGATATCCTCATGAACACCTGCTGGCAAATTGAGTTAACTCCCTACCACTTGAAATAGCCACGAAATAAGGTCTGTATGCTTTTCAGCTTTCTGACTTTTTTGTCTAGTTACAAGTCAAGTGGAGCATGTAAGTGGTATACTAACCTCTGCAGAGACTGATATGGCTGTCCAACATCTCCAGCCTTCACAGGCTCCTCAAGAGCACAGCTGCTTTGGTCAGCTGGCATCTGGCTATAGGACCTCACCAGTTACTAATATGAAGGAGGAGAACGTGAGTAGAGAGGTGCCACTGAGGTGGCTGAAAAGTCTGGGATGAAATAATGCAGATAAAGCAATTGTAATGAGTCAGCTGAAAACATAACCTCAAACAAAGAAATGTTAAGACTAATAAGCCTAAAAATTTGAAGTGTGTCAATTTTTCTGTTTGTTTAGGTTAGTTGGGATTTTTTAAACATCTTTCATATTTGCAAGATCTCTAAAGACACCTGTGCCCTCTGGTAAATGGATAAATACGGTACTTACTGGAATGAGATCTCATTTTGTTCCATTTCAAACCAAATAAGTGTGCTTTAGAGATCACGGGGAGTCTGTAAAGGGATTTACCTCCAAAGCTAACAAACCAGCCATGGAACAAAGGGAGAATAGCCCTTGTTTGAAGTCAGTGGTCACCAAAATGCAGTATGTTGGCACTCTGAGTGCCAGTTTTTTTCCTTTATAAAGCATGCTGCAATATTCTGGAGCAAGTGCCTCATGTTGTGGTACAAGATCTTTACCTTTGTTGTCCAGATTTCTCCTTTCATTGACATGCAGAGAAAACTACAGCATGGACAGTCTTCATTGCATCATTCTCCATACCTCTAAGCGGAGTTTCAGATGTTGTGCTACTTCTGTCTGGTTCAGATGGGTCACAGGACAAGATTATTTCATTACTAAATATAAGAACTGCAGAAGGACCCGGTGTTAGCTGAATCTCAGGCCAGAACCTTAGACATGGGCTCCAGATTATCCACTCAGCCCACATCAGGGAGCAGCTGACTCTAAATGTCCATCCAGAAGTGCCTAACGATGCCTAATCGGTGCATCCCTGATTTCAGCACAAGTAACATCACCATTTTTTAAATAAAAGGACTTGACCGTTTCCTGTGCTCTCTGAAGGGTCTGGGAAAAAAAAAAAAAACCCTTCATTCACAAGCTGTTCTGTTGTGTTTCTGGCTGAATCTCATCAGGCAGTGGCTGGTGCCACGTTCAGAGCACTATTTCTTAATTCTCTCTCCTTCACTTCATACTTATCTCACTTTAGAGAGTGTGAAATTTTTCAGTTCATTATGTTCTGAACTGTTATTTAATTGAAGCCCCTAATGTTCAGTCAGTACACACTGCACACAGTCATTTAAAATATTCCAGCAGTGCACATTTTTTAGAAGAGGTTCAATTGGAAGTGATCAAGGTTTGAGACTTCCAGCCTATAAAGGCTTCTGCTGTGGAAATGTGAAGTGCTGCTCTCAATAATTTCAAACTGCTTCCTAAGCAGGCCCTCTGTTCTGACTGTCTTAAACTGCAGCATAATTTCTCAGCACAGTGTTTGCCCCGCACCTCCAGTTAATGTCTTGCACAGAAAGGAGCAAGCTGCAGGATTTGATGAAGCCCACTAGCTGTGGAGTGTGGTGGGAAGCTCCCTTCTATAAACAGAGGTTGAGTAGGAAATTTTTGTTTCCCTCTTCCCAGCTTGTCCACAAGTACTGGAATGGTGTGACTGCCCTTTCTCCTCTGCATGGTGTGTGTCATGTTTGCAGCTTTGTCCTTGGTTCCATGAGATCTTGTGTGTGACTGAGATACAAGCACAGGGAGTCTCTCTAAATGGATTTCCTCCAGCAGTGCACTCTGAAACGCCAATGTTGAAAGGAGGATGGCACCCTAGAACAAACTAGGAAGAAACATGGCATCAGGAGCTCAGATCACAACCAATTGCGGCTTCACTGCCCCGAGTGAAGCCATGGTGAAGGAAAGGTACTGCCCCAGGGATTGGGTGCTGCGCTACACCTATTTAAAGTTTACTCTGCCTGTATTTCGGACACGGCTGCAGCCTGTGGCCACACAGACTGCAAACTTACTTGTCTTTCATTTTCCATAATCTGTGTGTTGATAATAAAAGGAACTGTGTCAGGGGGTGGTTGTCTTCAGTCTTCCCAAGCCTGATTCTGTCCAGCAAAGGAAATGCTCTACTTGTGAGGAAGAAAATGAAGCTCACCACTCTCTTCTCCTGCTGCTCAGAGCAAAATGATACTCAGGGATTACTAGCTGTCTGTTGTGGTGAGGCAGGCTAGTGACAGTGGTAGACAACGCTGTGTACCATACAGAGAAGAGTCTCCATTACTTTTCAGCATTCAAACTAAAAACCAAAGATGAGTCAGAGATTTCAGTTTTATTGAAAATGCTCAGTAATCTCTAGTAATGACCTAGTCTAACTAAAGAGCAAGCACTCGTTAAAGGTCATTTATCTGAGCAGAGAAAAGTGTTCATTTTCCAAGTGCTGTCATCTTCTACTTTAATTAATATCAGCATGTATGTTGCTGGCAGTGGCTTCAAACATTGTAGCATGGGAATACTGGACATCCAGTGACATTTTTAATGAAAAAATATAAATCATCTCTCATGAATGCTGTAATCAAGGTGTTCATTAGCTAACCCTGGACTGCAGAGGAACACCTATAGAAACAAGATGAATTGTGAGTCTTGGATAATTTTGTAGGAATGACAAGTCTGGCAGATATAACCCAGTAAGTTGCTATCAGCTAGGGACATGTCTGAAGAGGCATGGTCCAGGTAGCCGAAAAGATGGATGAAGCACAAGAAGGCAGGATCCACACTACCGATGCTTAATGGAAATGTAGAACAAGTGGCTCAGGAATCTGCATATCTGGAAGACTGCTTCTGTGAAGATCCTGATCCTTTAAAGAGATTGATGAAAGCCCTGAAGCACAAGCAGAAGCTATTATATCCTTTCCAGAATGCACTAGGAGTAACAACTCCAACTCCAGATTAATTCCTTGAGACTGGAAGGGCCCAGTAGGTCACTGACCCTGACCTCCTCACTTGCGTGCAGGTACCTGGTACATGTCCATAATGTGCATTTGGCTAAGCCAAAGGCATCCAATATTGATACAAAAATAGGAAAAGATGGTTGTTCCGTTGCTATTCTTGGCAGCTTGTTTCAACACTTGATCACTCTCACTTTCAGAAAAAATATTTTCCTATTGCTTCAGGTCCTAATGGTAGATTTTGTACTGCTTTGTTTTACTGGATGCAAAATCTCTCTTTCTAGTCCCTGAAAATTTCCCTCTGTGAATATACTTGTATAGAATAATCAAGTTTACCTCCCAGGCTTCTTCTTTTGATGAGATAGGCAAAGAAAGCCTCCCAATGTAAGCTGTTTCCTCCACTCTGAGATTCATTTTGTGGTGTCCCCTCTGTGTTCCTCTAATTTTTCAGCACTCTTCAGAGATTCCTCCACTGCAATATATGTTGGTACTTTTAACACCAAGGCTGTTTATAGTGGTATTTATGTATTTAATTGCCATTTTACCTGGTCAAATATCAAAGTATTTCAGTAGTCCTCTTTGTCTTAGTACTTCTTGAAGCTCCCACTGAGTTCCATGCTCATGCACTACGACTGATGACACAGTTTCCACAGTTCACAGGTGGAGCCTTTATTCTGATTTCTAGGCAACTGGCTTTGAATTCAGGTGCATTAAAAAGTTCTCAGGTCTCATGATCTCATTTTAGCAAGAACGTTGGACCAGAATGTAAGAGCTCCATGATTATCCTCACTTATCATGTCTGAAATTGTTATGTCTTCTTCAATTCTTTTTTGAGATTAATTTTCTTATTTCTGTAAGTCCAGTGTTGGGTTTTTTTAATCTTCCTAAGTTCGTGTGCTGCATGCCATGTTCTGACAAGAAGCTCTATAGTCAAGTTTAATGTCTTCTGGAATATTTTTACTTACGTAGATAAAAATAGGGACATGTTCTCCAGTACATTTTTTTGGAACAGAGATTGCTAAACTCCACACTTTTCACATTTAGTCATAATTTTAGAAAAACAACAGTACAGAACTGCTTGGAAAGTTTGTGAAGTTCAGCTTCAAATTCAGTTTTCCCAGTAGTATGTTTCATCAAAACTTATTTCTCCAGGTACCTTCACTTTTTTCTGTGGACAAGGACTATACAACATGGGTGTTTATGGCTCTTGATAAATATCAGCAGTTAGTTTGTACAGTCATTCAGTAAGGAAGAACATGGATCATCTGCACTAGGCAATCCTTGAGGCAAGCATCTCCTAGAAATGGTCTGCAAGAAATGTCTCTGCTCAGTCAGGCTGTGTCAGGGCAGGACATTCACAAGCTGTGTTAGAGCTCTATGGTTTCTTACCAGGCACTGTGCAAGCCTTCACAACGGAGAAGAGCAATTGGACTCTCAAAGGCAAATTGCACCTTCAAATTGACTTACAAATCTCAAAACGTGCAGGTTTTACAGGTGCTCATATGAAGGGCTGATGGGTGGCAGGTCTTTGGTGGCAGAGGAAGGCTGAGTCAGAATTTAACAACTGTGAACTTCTGGAAGGGCAGTAGGAGCTGTTCACCTAAAGTGGTTTCTTTAGTTAAGGGCTGAAGTTACGCAAGAGAGGCACTCCCTGGGCAAGTGGAAAATGGTCAGAGACCAGGCAAAGGAGAATGGGAAAGCTCTGATGAGTGAGGAAAGTCTTTAAATTCTCTGTTTTCTATCAATGTGATAGAATATTTAGATTAATTTTAAATAAATGTTTTCTTGTGTGTGTTTGCTGAAAAGAGCTTGGCCTGGATTATTATCTATCTTCTTTTGGCTCTCATTTTCCAGTATTTCCTAACACACTGTGAAGTGACAGAAAAGGTGAGATTAGGCCTTGTTTACCTCCCACAGAAGGTGAGTGTCAGGCACAGCCCGTCCACATTTAGTTCCTTTTTAACTCCAGTGGATCACCCCGTGTTTTTGCCTGAGTTGCTGTATTGAAGGTCACCTGCAGAAAAGACCACGGCCACGAGTGACCTGAAGTTGTGCAAATGAGTGGGATCTGATCTGAGCAGGATACTGCCAAACCACACAAACCCCACACGTGGGGCAGAGGTACAGGCCTGCCACCCCTCTCCATCCTGAGATTCTTTTCATGTTGCTTGGTCATTTTTTTTCTCAACTCCTCCTGTGTTTTCTTCCAGACAGTCGTCTGTGTACCTACCATCACAGATGCTGTAGTCTTTGTCCTTCACATATGTCCTTTGCACACATCCCACACAGAATTCAAACACAAAACTGAGAACCTAGGTCATCTAAAAGTGTGAAGTATTTCCTGGTTTTTACAACCATGTGATTCACATTTGCCTGTGTATACATGGATGTCAGCTTGTAGCAGCTTCTTGTGATGTTGAAAACGCATACTAGAAAGTTTTGCAAACAGCTGGGAAAAGGAAAATGTAATGCTAATTATTTGTACTGTACTGGTGCTGGAGGCCACACTAGAAACAAATTCCAAAGAGCTATAGCCTATTGTCCTGTCATTGTTTTGTGTGAACCTTACATTCCAAATCTTAATGACAAGTCAGTTAGTAGAGACATAAAGCTCTGGAAGAGAAAATTTCTAAATGAAAGATCACAAGTCTTTCCAGTGTATATGCCCCATTAATACCCAAACCCCCTGGTTCATGCTATGAACAAGACCAGCTAAAAATCTTTATTTCACACCATGAAGCTGTATTTGTACCCAAAAACTAGCAGTAAAGATCTCAATGACAGATTTATATAGCATTTTTAAAAATATCTTGGAAGAAGTTTGAACCTTGTTTGCTTAGGGTCAAGCAGAATCATTATTAGCAATCTGAGATGAAAAGTGCTCCCTACTTTCCTTCAAAGCTTAAACTAAATTAATATATACATATATATATATATATATATATATATTTAAGTTCAAAATAACTCTTTTCATTTGGACTTGAGTCCATTGTAATTGCCTGGTGTCTGAATCATAGAAGTCTTGGTATTTAGTCACCTTGGAACAGCTACCATAATCCCCAAGATGGGTGGCATGCTTACTGTAATGAGGATGGGCAGAAACCGCTGTATTAGTAAGTCTGGTCCCCTGAAGCTACTGGTTTTCGTATGTATCTATAATACCATTCATAAACTCAAAGTTACAGTTTAAAAACAGTTATGTTTCTTGATCCCACTGCCTGTACTTAGGAGTTGCTTCCTGAAGCCCAGCTGATGTGCATGTGAAGAGTTGATTTCTTCTGCTGTTGAAAACGGGGTTCTTCTCCAAAACACCAAGAATGGTTCAAGAGATATTGCTGTACATGCAACTTGTTTAGGCTGAGGCTAGTTTTATTGAAAGAATAGAAAACACGGTCAAAATGCAGTGAATGAAAGCATATATCTGCACACTGTACTTACAGGTGCAATTAAAGAAGAAATACTGGCAATCTCTGTGAATTGTGACATACCTGCACTGCCTTCACTTAAACTCCTTCTGCTTTCACACTGCTTTGAACATCAGCATTTGAGCTGATTTTTATGGCGAAAGTTGCACTAAAATACACATTTCTACACAGAGTGACTAGCTTGTGCACTCTTCCCTAGCAGAGATGTGTAAAATCCAGTTGAGAGCTATATTATGGGGGCATTCCTGATATTATTTTGGGGGGCAGATTTCAGTAGATCCTTCTGGTAATACAGCCCTGGGAAGTTTTAACAGCTGTAAATGCTTGAGCTGTGTAGGAACCAAGTTACTTGGGGCTGTTGAGCAAAGTTTAAACATCTTGCAGTGGCTCAGCTGATGAAATGACCACAGTGTGTGGAGGTGGTGCTGCCCAGAAGTAGAATGCACATTGAGAGTCAAGTTTCCCAGCTCTTCTACTGCCCTACCCCGTGATCTTGAGAAAGGTATTTGTTTTTCTGGGCCTGCTTCTCTGCCTATAAAAAGACATTTTTAGATAAGGGCTTTGAGAGTAACAGATACTGTCCAGAGAGTCCCTGGAAGAAGTGAGCTAATTTGATATCTAGGATGTAGCAAAGTCAAGCCCTGTTTGGTAATATGGTGGTAGGACTGTACTGGTAATACTGGGGAAGAAATACTCTTTAAATCCAGCAGTATCTTCTTGTGAATGATGAGTTTAGGTTTAAGGCTACAGTGTAATTTCATATAATGAGTAAGAAAGGAGTCTGTTGAGCTCTGGCCTAAATTCCCTCCTACATTAAAATGGGTAACGATGTTTGTAGCCGAGTGTGAATCATGGTACCACGTACCACCGTGCCAGGTACTGAGACAAATCATGTCATCACTGACAAAGTAGCACAATGGTACTTTGTGCAGAGTAGGCACTATGGACCTGCATTTAAAGAATGTTGTTCACTTACACTGCCAGCCCAGTCCTGAAGACCGGAACCTTTTTGACTCTCCTGGTTAAATCCAGAGGCAGAAATGTTAGAACCAGTGGCTGTGGGCAGGCTGACTTCTGAGAAGCCATGTGGTACTTCTCCAGCACCAGCAACACCCCGCTGAAGGGATGCAAACAAAAGTGGTGCATCTAACCTCAACACTTGCATTTATCTGAAAATAATTAGCTGAAGGGAAAAATCAAATGCCTTCTATCCTTGTGAAGCTGAGAGGAAAGGGAAATACATCTAAGATTGTTTCAAATGAAACAGCGAGGCTCAGAGGAACCAGAGACCTCTGTTTGTATGCTGCATTCCTTACTCCCAAGACAAGTTTATGAAGGAATGGAGTGTCTTTAATCATTTAATTTGGTTAATTTAAAGCTACATATGCATAATTTATTTACAGAGAGGTAAAAACCTCTAATTCCTGCATTTATTATCGTAACACACTGTATTAGAGGGATTTTTTTTACTATTGCAATCTGCACGCTGTCTGAGAGTGTTAGTGTTCTACACGTCATGCTTGAGCGAGTGTGTTTGAGGGGGTTTGAGACTCCAGTTCACATATACTATCCTCCATAAATTATGTACATAACTTCCATTTATATACAAAGGCATTGCAGAAATTATAATACAAATTAATTTACAGGGCTTTCATTCCCAGCCATTGTTTTATGCCCCTTGTCTTAAAGGAAAATAAAAGGTCTTCTATTTCCTACTCCACAATATAAGGGGGATTTGGTTTTAGTGATACTATAATAGTGCCTTATGTGGAAGAGGCCTTTAGCTCATTCACAGCAAAACCCAGGAAACACGTCTTGTTGAAACTATCTCCAAATACAATTTATGCAATCTATTCATGTAAGTGGGACACCTTTTCTAATTCTAGCTCATAGGAATTTAATTGCCAAGTCTGAGCCTTTGTCAGGTTTTCAAGGACTTCATAGGTAGGTAAAGAATTCAGCAAGGTCCAGATCTTTTACAAGGCTTGACAACTAATTCTGACCCTCTCGATGTGTAAAACGTGAGCCCTGGAAGCCCTGGCTGAGGCAAAAAAGAAAGAATTGATTCCAGAGCTGCCTCATTCCCAGGGAGCCTTAAATTATGTTCCAGCCTGACCCAGAGGGTTTCTCCTATGTAAGTACCAGCCCACTCACCTTTAGATAGCTGAATTTTCCCTCATTCATTTTCTGACCTGGGCTATACTTGGAGCAGCCATCTTCACTGAAGGCTTTGTGTGTCCACCATAATGCCTCTCATCACTAATTCACAGTCCCTTGGCATGTATGAAAACTTAAATTATTTCCTGCAGCATGCATTAGCTTGCACATGTCTACGCTGAATTTCATCTTCCATCATGCTGTCTGGTCAAGTCTTTCTGGAACATGTTGTAGCTCCCTGTAGTCTTGAGTAACCTAAAAAATTCTGTGTCATCCGGACATTTTGCTAATTCACTATTTACATACCTACTCCCAGGTCACTAAGAAACATCTCTTACTACAAACTTTGGGCTGGCAGGCATAAATTCTTAATGTGTATTGAAGCCATGAGCCAATCTAGGGCTATTTTTTAGTTTGATTTATTTGAAGTAACTTTTAGTGGCTTATCAGTAGCTGTTGAAGGCAATGAAATCTGAGGTAGCGTTACAGGTTTTACTTGCTTGAGCTGGGGTTGCCATTGGAGACAGTGGGGCTCACACTCTGCTCCCCTGGACTAGAAGATAGCTCTTTCCTAAACCTGTGTGGAATGTGAGCCTCTTCACTGTATTTTTCCTGTGCAGAGAGGATAGCAACTCCCAAAGGCAGCAGCAGCTAGTCGTGGTGCAGGAGAAGTATGTCTCTATTCTAGGAAACTGGGTTGACCTATTCCCCTGCCTGCTCAGAGGTGGTTGGCACAAGAAGAGGTGGAAACAGGGTCTGACAGAGGCAGCTGAGAGCTTTCACAGGGGCAGGGAGAAGGGATGTGGGCCAGTCCTGGCTGTTGTTGAGCCTCCCACCAAGGTTATATCTTCCCTATCCCTGCTTGTGCTGAGAGGCAGTTACTGACTTGCCCCTCAGAGTATCTCCCAGTCTGCTCTCCGTGGAAATGATAAAGGCAATGTGGTGATACACTTCTTTTTCCCAAAGATGAGATCCTTAGGACTGACGGGCCATGTTAACCATAGCAGGTGCAGTGTCCCTTGGAAAGAAAGTGTGACATGGTCTCATCCTTTAGTGTGGGATGCATCTCAAGAGATTCATTTAACACACATGGTACCTCACTTGCCTTTGTAGAAACTTTATGTTTTACTTTGTAAATACTCTTTGTTTCTTCCTAAACTATGCTGTCAATACTCTTAGTTTTGGGTGGAGAGCATGAGATTTCAGCAATGTGGGTGATTTAGGAGGTAATGTTGGATTTTAAATTTGAAGAAGTAGAATTTACAGAGAAGGAGGAATCTCCTTTTTCTCTGTCCCTTACACAAGATCTCACATGATCTAAAATATTTGAGGGTCATGAACTCTCCTGGCAAAGCCAGCACCACACTGAAAAGGTTACCACCAGTCTCTCATGATGTCCAGCAGCAAATTAAAAGCATGGGCTGAACACTTAAACTGAGTTGTTGCCACTAGCAATGAGTGCTTTGTTGACAGCAGTAGCATGGTATCTATTTCTCAGAGATATTTGTGGTTTCAGGATATATGCTGGCTTGAGTATATGAGACTGATTTGGATTATGGTCAGTAATACTTAGAAGGTTATCTTTGTGGTCAGAAGAAAAGAGACTTTTAATTACAAGCACAGTAACACTATCAAGCTGGGGGCAAATCCTGTCCCTAATTCTGTGCTACTGATCTGGGTTTTAACCTGGTTCAGATTCTCATCTTTGGCTGTTTCCTCATGAAATCACTTCCTTGGCTGGATGTTTTTGATAGAATCATTTTTCAGTAAAATGATGGAGGGCAGAGAAATATTTGACTCTCAGGCTGAGCATGCTTGGGAAAATACTGTTCTGCCCACAGCCCCTATCTGAACATGGGAAGAAGGCACAGAGCTACACAGGTGCCTTTGCAAACCATCATTCATTCATATCATGGCAAGAGACTAGCATCCCCCCAAACACTGGCTCAGGCTTCTGGTCCTGCTGGGGAAACCAGCAGCATAAACCCTCCCCGGGCTGTCCCAGCATCGAACCAGATGATAAGGAAGAAAAGAAAGTCTCTGATTCCATCTTGTCAACACTACTGTCCGGAGCAATGCTTGTGCGAACTTCTTCCTTTGGTGTTCAGCTTTTCACACGTGGGTTGCATTGATTCAGGGCGCTTTGGCAGCGACCTAATGAGCTCTGTTACCTCTGGGTGGGGGCTGTGCCGCAGGTGCTGTGAAGGCATCTGTTTCCCCCATATCATGTTCAGTCACCTGGCTCCCAGCCTGGAGGCTCTGGACAGCTCTGCTTTAGATAACATCTCCCACTCACATCATCCTGCACCTCATCACCTTCTCCACCCTCCTCCCTGTCCTCCAGCCTTTCCTCTCCCCTCCCGCCCTCGGCCACCCTCCAGCTGCCTCTCCAGCCATCCCTGCTCCCCTGTCTGCATTCCTCTCTGTCTGCCCTGTTTGCCTCCCACCGCAGCATCTAAAAGACCGTGCCTTTCTGCGGACAGGCCGGGGCAGTCACCTGCACTCTCCATGGGCTGCTGGTTCCCAGCTGGCAGCAAGGGCCGTTTTCCTTCTGCTGTACTTGAGGTGGCTCATAACTTCCCGGGGGCTCTGTGAGCACTGGAGCAATCTCGGGGAGCTGGAGTTGAGCAGTGTGTCTCCCCAGCAGGATTTTGTTTGGGGCTCAGGGAGGTAGGGTAGGCAGGCTGGGGGTTGCCTTGGTAAAGAGGGGAAGACTATGGGGTCTGTGACTGACTGACTGAGGTGGTGGGAGGGGGAGCAAGGGGGCAGGAACCCTGAGGAACAGGGTGCGCTCCGGGCTCGGGGCTGTTTGGGAACTGTGGTTTCAGGTGCGAGCTCAGCCATAAAGCAAAACTGCCTCCAGCACTGCCCTGTCAGGGCATGGAAATGTGGCCAGCCCCTGCTCAGGGGTAACATAAAGTCCCTCTGCTTCCCATGGCACCCAGGCAAGGCCTGCCCCTACTTGCTTTGCAGAGGGCTGTGCTCCCCGCAGGGCTGGCAGCCCTGGAGGGGACCCAGCCGCCGGGCTGCGGGGTCCCACCAGCCGGGAGCGGAGCCCGTCCCCTCTGCCCGCAGAGCCGGCGGACCCGGCTGCCTGGGCTCCCCCAGGCTCACCGAGCTGCATGGTGTGTGGTGGGTGTTCGCCTGGAGCTGGGGCTTTCACGGCACTTGGGTTTTGTTAGAGGAGGAGGAGTTTCTCTCTTGACATTTTCACAGCTCTGGAAGGAACAGGAGGGATTGATGACTCTGAGCACAGCAAAGACAAAGAGGTGATCCTGCCCTACTGGGCTTTGATAAACCCAGGCAACCAGCCACCACTTGTTCTTACAATCCCTCACTCCCACATATGCACAAGAAACACTATTACGGGGCTTTTTCAACATTAATGCATGCTTATTAACTGACATGCTTTTGTTTTCTATTAAAAATCTTGTTTCTAAACCTCTCCTTAAAAATCACCATATAGATGCACACACGTACTTATTTTTCTGTCAAAGAAATCAGATCTGTAACATTTGAAGGGGAAAGAAAAGGACCGCTTTTAATTTTTTTTTTTTTCTTTTCACAATTTTCTTTTACCAAATTACTCTTCAGCTATTAATTTCACAGACATTGTGCTCAGTTTCAGTAGCCTGCAGAGGTCTGTTGAGGTGTGATTGGACAAGCCTTTTGCTAGCAAAATTCTATTCATTTTTTTCTCAGAAGCACAGCGCTTGCACCTCGCAAACCTGACACTGGTACTGAGGTGCAGATTTGTAAAGGTATTTTGGCATCTCCCTCCAAGCAAGTCAGACTCAAAGATTTGGCTTTTCCAGTACGATAGTTTGCTCTTTTATTGGTTGAATTTTCCTTCTGTTGGAGGAAAGGCAAATCTGAATTGACTTCTCAGGGAGCAAAATCACAAGAGCACAAGGTAAAATTCTTTACAAATATCTGCTGATTAACTCTTGCAGATGCCCGTCAGGAAAAATGAACACTTCAACCCATTTTCTCCCCAGAAACCCCAAGGTAAGGCAACCATCTCAGAATATGAAAAACCATCTAATTCATGGTGATGGCTACCTGCTCAGATGCAGCAACATGGAGATAGATTGAAGAAAATGGGGCACAGCATCTTCCTAACAGGACTTCATGGCTCCCAACACCTGAGTGCTTTTTCAGCACTAACTCGGTAATTATGCAACATGGACAGGCCTACTTTTTCGCCATCACTTTCTACATTTCACTGTAACTTTGCAAAATGATCAAATGATCGAGATCTAGAAAGTTCATGCTCTCCGTCCTCTATTCAGACTATTGTATGACACTTTTGTGCAATTGAGACCCTTAGTGAAACTAATTGTGTTTGCTCCTGTCCTGCCTAGAGGCCCATGGAGAACGGGACCCTGTTGTGCTAATTTCTGGATAAGCACATAATGAGACTCCCCATTCTGATGAATCCGTTATATAAATGGAAGAAGAGACCCAGAGAGAGCAGGGACACAAAAGGTAGTGAACAATCCAGGAGTAGCGAATGTCGGATCAGTGGGGATTTCAGCTTCAGGATGTCCTGCTCCCATTGGAGGTCCTCCGAATAGCTTTCACGGGGGGTGGGAGTCTGTTGGATGCCCAAACCACAGCTGAGGCTGGAGCTCAACATCTATGTGTTTTCAAAGGGAATGTCAGGCCTGAGATACTCTGCTTGCTGTGTCCTGTAGGATGCTGCATCTGAACAACATCATTTCTGCCAAGCACCTCTGTAAGAGAACCTGAGACATTATAATTCCCAAACATCCACCAAATCCCAGCAAACTGCTGAAATGCAACTGAAATAGCAGAATTCTGATGCAGTCAATTAACCCCCTGCTACCTCAAATCCCAATATCTGTGTAAATAAAATGAAAGGTAATAGTGCTGGATCGCTGGCATGTCTGGGGAGGAAAGCAGTGATTCCATGGTATGGATTCTTATGAATTATTTATTGGGCACTATGATCAGAGATAGGTTTAGCCTCTGCCCTGCTCTAGGTCATCACAAGTATATACCCTATGCCCTCACTCAAAGAGCTAAGCAGCCATGCCAAAGACAGGATCTTTGCATGACTGCCTCTAGATCCCAGCACATACCCGTGTAGCCCCTATAATGGACAAGCACATGTATTATTAAGCAGCAGAAAGCACTTGTACAAGGCTGACGGCACACATGACTTATTTACACTGACCTAAAATAGCAGCACTTTAAGTGATACAAACACAGAAGACTTTAAAGTGCTCCATGGAGATTTGTGAATACAGGAGAACCCTTTGGCCAATCCTGAAACACTGTTTTCTTAAAAAGTCGGCTTATTCTCTTTTATGCACTTGCTATTACTTTCGTTACCTAGAACTGACTTCCTTTGGTTTGCCCTACATATCAGACTATTAGCAGCTTGGTTAATAACAATCCTCATACTTTTGTTGGCAGATGCAGCCTTTCAGAGCTGACAGTTCCTATGGGCTTAGGAATACTCTCCTGCAGGATTGCATGGGGTTTTCCCTTCTTTTAGCTGGATTTCCTTATGGAAAGTGGCTTTAAATGGCCCTGTTTTCAGCTATGCCCACTGGCCAGGCTTGGCACAGGTTGTCCCTACTGTCACTCGATATCTGTTTGGGGATGGGGACTGGATGTCCAGTGTCCCTTGGGAGGTGTGTGCCCAGACGAGGAGGGAGGTCACTGCCAGGGCAGCTGGGGAAGGCTCCTGGGGGTATGCCAGGAGCGTGGGGTGAGAGGCGAGAACCAGTAAAACATTAAAATGTATGTGTATATGTGCGGGGGGGGGGACCTTAAAGATTATTTAACCAAAAAAAAAAAATCTCAAAGTCTGACTTATATGAAATTTAATTTAATTTATTTTTACACCAGCAGCTGTCAGTTCAAAGAACAAAAACAAAGTAGCCATCTGTGCTTAATTTCATAAATCTACTGTAGATTGTCACATGATAGTGGAACTTGGACAAAAACGTGTCATGTGACTGGGTCCGGTCCCTTTAAAGTCATGCTTTCATACATAGTCTGATTTAGCTGCATCTATAGGCATGAGGCCCGACTAAGCAGGCAGCAACCTGTCATGAACTGAGCAGGGTCAGTCTGACAAAAATCCTGATTTCTAGGGCTTGTTACAGCTTCCTCTCTTTTTGTGGCAAAAGTGTTTTGTTAGGGTTTTGGTTTTTTTTTTTTAATTATTATATGTTTCCAGCATTAGAGCAAAACTACGAGTCTATTCAATAATAGCCATGTCTATAACATGAAATGTAACACGAAATAACTCCCCTTCCATGAGAGCTGCAATGACATGGAAAAATCAGGATATCAGGGAGCGGTGGTGGACCCAGGGTGGTTGCAGAGCCAAGCAGCCTCACGTCTCATCGGAAGCCTTTCCTGGCTCTTCAGCTTCGAGGAAAAGAGTTTTCTTTAAAGCTCCTCAGATCACAGACAAATCAGAGAAATATAAAGAAATAAATTTTGGTTTAGCCATTCTAGAGGCAGGGCTAATAGGGAAAGTCAGAGTGTGTTTACTCTCCAAATTCATATTACTAAGAAAGTGCAAGGGAGAGAGATCAGAGGGGGTGTAATTAAAATACAGATCAAAAAGTCGCATTTTTCAATTTGCCATGTGAAAAAAAATAACAATCAGCTTGTCATATTCTCATTAAATACCAGATGGTTGAGCATGAGTAATAGATCTCTGGCTGACAGAAATCTGCAAACTCTTTTCTTTAGAGAGTTTTTAACTTAAGCAATCCGACCGTATCGAATAATCAATAATGCTCTCAAGGTGAATGTATTTGTTTAGTATTTGCGTGCATGTATTTGTGCGTGCCAGAGCATACGTGTATGTTGGGTGGAAACAAGAGCAGAGCCTCAGAGAAAGTAAAATTAATTCTTAGCAGGTAATTTTAGCTGCCTAACGCTTATACTCTTACTCTCACACTCACAGACACGAGAGTTTCCTGAGGTTTTAATGCTTTCCACCTTCTCAGGGGTAATTAAGTAATGACCACACCTATCCTGAAAGGAAAAGGCCACAGCTCCCTTATCTAATGCAGCTACATAACCATAAATCAGGTTGTTGCTCTCCTGTCGAGCCCCGCAGATCAATTGCTTTCTCACAGCGCTGCCGTTCCCCTCCGGCGGGACGAGCAGGCAGCTGCCGACAGCCCTGCTCACTGCCTTCACTGGGGCCAGCTCGCCCCCAGACTAACTCCTGCAGAAGTTTTACCACGACTGCATTATTTCTCTGGTTTGTCACTATTAGTGCTCTGTTACAGTAACACCGACACGATCTGGCCATAGACGACCACTGAGATGGTGCAAACACACAATTAACAAGATGCTGCTTTTCTTCCTCGCATGATTTACTCTCTCAGTGTGCGACATGAGACAGCACATGGACGCAGTCAGGTGGAGAAGTTCAGACTTAACTGTACCAGGGGGTGCTCATGGAGACAGCACCGGCGGCATCAGCACTGCTGGTCTGCTGGAGCCAAACCTTTATGGAGCTGAATGCCTGTCTTGATCCCAAGTACAAAGACGCATCCGATCGCTACCTTACTGGACTTGAGCCATTTGTAAGGCTTGATATCAATGCAGCCAAATGACTGGGAGTCCTGGAAAGCCAATGTAATAAAGGAAACATTTAAGCCTGCCAGCAACACGTGGAATTTCAAAGAAATTCTGTGTGTGTGCAAAAGCAGCAACCATTTTCCTCTTGCCTGCTCCAGCCTGTTGCGGAAGCGAACGTGCGCTGATCTCTCTTGGAGTCCTTGCATTTTATTTTAATTCCTTCCCCCCCC
>NW_020799101.1:14086944-14134833 GCF_003259725.1 Athene cunicularia
CGCCATGCTTCTCACTGCTGTTTTCCCTTAATCTAAAAGAAGTCATTTTGAATGAAAGTAGATGATCTGGTCCTTGTATATGGAAAAACAGCAATTACTGGCAAAGAACAACAATCTTTGTGGTAGGAGTGTGGTAGCTTTATTCTCCTACAAGTTTGGGCTGGACTGCTACTTGGAGTAATAAACGTTAATGCCAGAAAAGAGCTTGTGAGGTTTTTTGGCTTACTCTTTTTGCCAGCAAGATATTTTTCCCTACGGGATATTGTAACCAAGCTTTAATTAAAAAAATTAGAAGGCATTAAAGCAGCACAAAGTAATAGCCTCCTTCGGTGTACCTCACATTACCAACCAACCTGTTAGTCTCAGACCTTCCTCGTTCAACCTACTGACACATCTGTGCTCTTGGCAGATCCGGATCTCACAATGCTGTGTTGTTCAGGGATACCTAGAAGTGATATAGCTACATTAGCACAATAAATTAACATGGGTAGAGCACCATGGTAATAAGTCTGGATTGCTTCTCATCCTCAAGCTAGTTGTTTTAGAGCTAACTCACTTAACACTATAATGTGCAGTGCAGATGTACCCACGTGCTATACTAGTCTTTGGGAATGATGCTGGTATTATGGGGACCTTGGAAAACCCATGGGCAGTGGGAACAGTGAAAAAGCTGCCAAGCTTGGGCTTTCCCCACTCAAGACTTTCTTCAGTCGGTCAAAATAATGGTGTTTTCTTTTCCTACAACAAGGCTCCTGGGATGAAGTCTTGGTGCCACAGAGATCTGTAGAAGTTTTGCCACCAGCTATAGCAGTTCTAAAACTTCATCCCCTGTTTATTTTTCCAGTCAAAGTGTTTTTCCAGTGATAATAGGCTAATCTCTCAAAACTGTTGATTTCTTCTTAAATTCCATAAGGTTTGTCAGTTTCACAACATTCTCCTTATGTGTTTTTCATGGTTTTAGCTAATACCAGCATATATTACTGCCTGAATCACCTTTTTTGGGAATTGCCTTCTTATCACACCAGCCTCACTTTTCAGCTGTTACTTTTTCAGGAGTTCATCCCCCATCTCCTCTTTTTCTCTTGGCTTGACAAGACTGTCAGAGGCACATGTAAGCACTTGCTTTCTTGATCCTAGGCTTTAATGATTAGCTTAAGGAGTCTCATATGCTCCTGTCATGCCTATTGCTACCTCTGTCAACTTTCTTTTCAACACAGCAGACTTCGATCACACCTAGAGACAAGGCCTGCAGCACCTGTTCTCAGAGGAAATGGAAAGGCAATTCTTCTGCTCAGGAAGATTGACTAAGTAATGGAGCCACGGCTAACGAATTCACCTGAAGTTTTCATATGGCTCTTGAGTCTGTGCTTCTCTAATCTAGTAGGATTTACTGAGGTTAAGGTAACAGGATCCTCAGCTGCAGACATTGGCAGTGATTCTGGCAGCTTCCAGACTGTTTGGCTTCTCTTTGAGACCCAGGCACTTTCTATCTAGCAGACCATGTACTTCTTACCTTCTGTCTACAGGTAAGGTGGTTTTGGAGAACTGCTGATGAGCCTCTTTCAGCAGTTTGCCTACACAACCTTCATTAAGATAACACGTCCAGCCACCGATACTCCCAACAGACACCTAACATGGCACAAACAGGGAGTTTCCATATGGATTTAGCCCATTCGACAGTTGTTTCATCTCTCAGGACCTCACGACCAAGGTCAGAGGCTTGGGCAGAGTTGCTATTTGCAGTGCCTGTCATCAGAACAAAGGAAGTCTTTAAGCTGGTTTTACCACCTTATCAAACCTCTGTGGGTGAGGCAGGAGAGAACAAACTAGTTTTCAGGACCACAGAGGCATACAAATCTGAGGGTAAGCAGATATACATATAGGTGTCTGATGACTTGTCTGATATACCTGATTAGTGAGAAAGGACGCTTTTGAGGTTAAGACACTGGATAGGTTTCAGGAAATCTGGATTCGGTTCCCAGCCCCACCACAGATTGCCTGTGGCATCTTAAGTAAGTCTGTTTGCTTGTTCCTCAGTTCTCTCTGTGTAAAAAGGGGGCATGGGGCTTTCTAGCTCCTAGGCTTTCTTTCAGACAGACAAGTCTAAGTGCAAGTGCACCAGTGCCCCCTAACACACGTGAGCCCTCATCTCTCTGGTGATCTCTTGATACCATCAGTGTGTGAATCACAATGCTCAAGGGAAGAGAACAATGTATACCTAATACATGTATGTACAAACAATGAATGGTTTCAAAAGTATCAGTGAAGTATCAGAAGCTGGCCACTTTTGGGAACAGTAATAGTCTTACTGGCATCCATTTCTGGCAATCTCAAACTATTAAACCAAAACCAGGACTGAGTATTTTATTTCATTGTTCATCAGGCAGCTAAGTATTTAAACACTTCCATTTTCCTTCCTTCATGCTAATGCATATCTTGGTCCTGGCTGCAAGATAACAGAATTGAAACAAGCAGAGCAAGACAAAACAGGACAACATGGAGGTAGTGGGCAGTAACACTATTTCTCTTTGTTCATTAGTCATATCAATCATATTTATTATATGAGTCATGGTCATATCAGTCATACGAGTCATATAATATTGATTTTTAGATGGGACTAAGGAGATGGCACTCAACACCGGAGAAGTTCAGTGTGATAATTAGTCCATCATCCTGTTAGATTCAAATTCTCTCCTTGCTTGTTGAATTCCAAATACAACCAGCCCCACTCACTTGGGCCTCCGCACTCTACAGTAACTGAAAATAAACAGCGTTATTATTTGCAATAGCAGTAACATTAATGAGTGAGAATCTCCAGACATGCCCCGTTATGCACTTTTTTGGTTGATTCAGTGGTCTTTCTATCCTTTTAATTCCTTCTAGGTTATTAGTCAGAGATCCTGCTTTGAGGTTCTAGCCTGCAATGTCTCGCTTTAAGGCTGTTGTAAGGCACTCTCTCAAGAGTCTCTTTTCTTGGCAAACTCTTGTAGCAGCAGGCTTTGTAGGCAGACTTCTTTCATTACGTAACCTTTTCCTCTTGATAGGGCATCTGTAGTACCGGAGGGAGGAGGATGCCTGATGCAGACAGGTTTCATCCTCCCACCCTATTTTCATGTCCATGCATTTTCTCCTCTTTAAGAGGACTCTAATACTTCCCCTTGCTACTGAAAGTAGGTGGAGGAACAGCCAGTCTTTCCTATCCTTGGCAAAATGTTTCTCTGGCGCTGTTACTTATTGTGGAGCAATGCGCACAAGCACCCTCACTGTTGCAGTGATCCAGGAGGAGGAGCAGTGCTCCAGCTAGATTTCCTGGGCAGATATGTGACCCATCATATATCCACCGAGAGCATCAATAGGTAAAAGCCACCTCTGAAAATAGGGTACCCTGGATTGAGGCAGGAGTTAGTTGTACAAAGGGTATTTATGACCAGTGTTCAGGTGTCACTGAGATCACCTTGCTCAAAGGTGAGTGAATTTCTTTGTGAGGTCATGGAGTCTGTATACCCAGTGATTTTAAGAACTAGTGACATGAGTACCTCTGAGGGATGCTCCATGTATCACTGATACTACAGTGGTACAGGAAGCACACAGCATCACCTCCTGGCACCTCTGAACATGCTTAGTGGGGTGGGAAATGCCTTAAGGTCTTCTGGGAACCAGTCCTTTCAAAACTCATAGCCATCTGAGCCCGCCTCCTTGGGAGCAGTGATTTAAACTTGAGTCTCTCACATCCTAGGAGAATACCCTCATCCTTTGGCCTTACAGAGAAAGGTGGGAGTGTCAGGTTTGGTTTATAATTGAATGCAGGTATTTAATTAGCTATGGCAAAGTCGATCAGATTCAGCAGAGGGTATTAAGAAAGTCCTGTTCCCAAATACCTGACAGGGTGGTGGTGAGGCCACTCTCCTCAATGGGAGACCAAGGTTTGAATTTCTGCTTTTAAATCAGGTGTGTGGGTGAGGAGAGAGGGGGAATACTTGAAAGCAGATTTCCTACCTCTTATGTGGCTAAGGAAAAAATATGAGGGAGATGACTGTTAGTTGTTTTTTAGTATTTTTCTTGTCTCCAGGAAAGGATTTACAGCCAGGACTCCCAAAGGAGACAGGTGCCACCTTCTCTCCTAGAGGTAGCTATGTAACTGCTTCTGCTTAATTGCCTCACCACTAAATATTTCACACCACAAGGTCTCTTGCAGACTTTTCTTTTCCATCAGCTTGGGCAGCTTCTTTTTCTCCTCTCCAGCTTCTCTAATCTCATCCTGAGGTATCAGATTTACTCTCTCCCCTATGCCAGACCTGGCGCCCTGTGATACCCGTGTGTCTAACCCAGGGCTGAGGGTTCCTGTATGCACTGGAGTAGGTAGAAATAGAATTAGTAGGTAGGAAGAAGTATTACAACAGAAGTAGTAGGTAGGTAGAAGTATTACAACAGAGTGGTTTTCCCCTTTTGGTGTGAAATCTCCTTTTACCTCAACCATGAGCATGTGGAACGGTGAGGAAAGCAGTACTTCTGGCTGAAGCATGCACACAATTAATCAAGACTTGTGATCCTATGACACAGAGCTCTTTGTCTCAGATCTTCTGTTCCCTTTGGCTAAAATTATATGTTTAAGGTCTTTGTGCTGTTAAACTCAGCCTACTTTATACTTTCTGCCATGTGTATCAGACTTCAAGGGAGCTGGTAAGATATAAGGCTTGTACTCCTACTGATACATGACTCTGGCTTTATAGATCAGAAAGTTTTTCAGTTACCAACCAAGGAAAGATAAATATATTTCTTAAAGTTTTTTTCTTCTTAATGAACAAGTTGGTTTTGTATGGAATGTTTCTCAAATTCTTTGCTTTGCCATGGAAATTTATATGCTCCCTTCTTACACTTAAATTACATTTACTTCAGTGGAAAATACCCCATTCCCACACATTTTAACCTCCACTATCTCTCCTATGAGAAAAAGTAGAAGTGAGGAGGAGTAAAGCAGTAAAAAATAACAGGGTTGACTTGGTTTTTAGACCTGCAACTCTCTGACACCTGAGCCTACTTGACAAATGTAATTAGTCACATTTTGTAACATTTTATTTCACTGTTTTCACCACTCTGGTCACTTTTCCTCTAACCCTGGCATTTGGGAAGAAGAAAGAGGAAGAGATAAGTGTTTCATGACAGAGTCCCACTTATCCCTTAGGCAAGTCAAAGGTTATAGCAGCATGCTCCCATCACAGATTGCCCCATAAATACCCCAGGCCTGTCCCTTGCTGCCCCCCCGATATCTTAAAACTCAGTTCCTTCAGGAGGAGGGAGGGTAATTTTCACTGACAAAGTGACATATCTTCAGATTCAAAGTTCACAGTGGTGCTCCCCACATGCTGATGTCCCCAGTCCTGGCACTCATAGCATCATATCTGTGCTTTTCCCATTTTTAATTGTATCACAAGATCGAGTTTTCCACATCTTGCCAAAGGTGGTCCACAAGTCTTGTCACCTTCCAACTGGTGTGGCACCATTTTCTGCATTGCCGAGCTATGGTTGTATATCACCCACCAACTAACCTTTTAAGTGACATATTTCTGCACTCCTTCCCAGATCCAGTAGCTGCTGTTAGGAAGATTACCAGAGCTTCAGTTCTTGGGTTCCTGTTCTGCAGGTCTTCAGGTTAACCTTTCTAGCTTTAATCAAAAAAAGATTATGTCAACAGGAATCATATTGTAGGCTTTCCCAGTGTGATTGTAACCTTTATTGTTGCTTAATTGACAAAAGTGCTAAAAGTCTATTTCAGAACTTCTGTTTCATAAAAATGTTTCCTTTGTTGAAGTATCAATTAGCAGTCTTGGTTCAAAGTTTATTTCTCTTGCATGCAGCCATTTATTCTGTAATAATTGTCTAGATTCTGACATTAAATACTGTAATTTCTCCTGCTATGTTTAAAACCACTTCCAAAGGCTTCTATGTTTTATTTCCTTCCCATTTTCTACAGAAATAGCTGGAGTTTGTTCATGCTTGGGGAGATTAATAAAACTATAGAGTAGATTGTGAAATTCACCCCAAACCAAAATACAATGAGCTCCATTCCAAGACCTCCTGCAGGCTCCATTTCTTTAATTAAATATATGCCAAGGTTCCTCTCCATGAAGTAAATATATAAAACTACATATTTGAGGGCAATTATAAGCTACTGTATTTTGACATTTCTTCACTGCAAATCTTTTAACCTTTATTAAGGGAACTCTGGTTGAACGGATTTGTACTTGAGATATATATAGCAAAAAAACTTAATGCCTATATGAAATTATGGACAAACTAAAGACAAATCCTAGAAAATGTGAGTAAATTAAACCCTGATTTTGGTCCTACCGAAGGCTGTGGCCAGCAAAGGCTCATCATTAGCAAGAGCTATGTGCTTGTACTGAAGCCAGGGGAAGGTGTTTGCACTGGGGAAATTTCACCTTTTTCCATTCACAGTCTGGCTTTGCTGGTGCAGAGAACTACCATTTTCCAATTCTTGTTGCAGAGATGCCACAGGAAAGGTAACAAGATAAGGCTGCTTAAATATGGGGCAGATATGGACCCTAGTTAGCCAAGACAAAAGCCCTCTGCTCCTGCACTCTGTTTTGTTTTGAATGGGAGCAGGGCATTAGTCGGCTCTTTGTCTTTGGTTAATCTTCTCTATGGCAGTAGTGTCTTCTGGCAGTAGGTAACTGAAAGCCTGAGATGTGGGTGTGAGGGTGACCCTGGGACAGATGAGCATGACAGGATGGGCTGGAAATGGGAGCTCTGAATGGGGAAAAATGATCAGAGGAAGGGACATTTGCAAGTGTGCTGACACTAAAGAGGAAGACATCAGGGAAATTCCTGGGGTTCATGGTCCTTCTGCCCTCGGGGATTGGACGGGGGTGGGGGGCTGATGTGCTGCCAATGGCCACAGTGTGAGGGGGATGGCTGAGGCAGAGGTGGGTGGAGTGTGCTGTGGGAGAGCCACCAAAGTCCTGGGTGGGTTCAGGTTCCCACTCCTGGAGGAGGTCAGAGTCATGCTGACCCTTGCATCTTTATCTCAGATCATCAGGCCTGCTTGGTCTCTTCCCAAAACTGCTCTGGATGTCAGGAAAAAGAGATAGGAAACTTTTCCTGGGAGGTCACAAGAGGGGTTAAAGCAGAGGGCATAGGTGGGTGTTCTGATTCAGATGTGGCCTGGAGCAGTAGGAGCTCCTGCAGCTACCACTGCAGATGCTGGCATGTAGGTACATTCATGTGGGAAACCCCTGTGATATGGGAAATATCCTGGCAAAGAAGCCGCAGCTCCTGTTTAAGCCAGGAGACAGCAGTATGCTTGTAGTTTGGCGATCATTTTGAGCAAACCCAGCAGTTTTTGGGGAGCTGCTGGAGGGTAGTGGTTTTTTGCAAACTATCCACATGGTTCTGCCTTGGGTATAACCTTGAACTTTACTTAAACTGGGGTACTGTCCTAGAAACACAGACTGACACATGCTGCACTTTATGTACTAATAAACCCAAGCCTGTTCAAACCTGCTTACTTGACAGCAGGCTACTAGATGAAAGCAGGGTTGGTTCACTTATCATCCAGAAATAGAGAGCTCCAGAAGATTTTTCTTACACAGCATAGAAGTTTCCAACCCAACCTTTTTTCTTCCTTTTTTTTTTTTTTTTTTTTTTTTTTTTCAGGATAAAACTTGAACTTGCCATTCTTAGCTGGTCAAAACAGAAGTTCTGTCTTCGTAACTCCAACTTTCCCTTCAAATACATGTGTTGAAACTTTGCCATGGATATTTTTCTGCCTTCTAAGAAAAAACATTAGATGATCCATCTATAAGAGGATCTCTGACATCAATTGGTAATGGATACTGCACAGTAAAAAGATTCATTCTGAACAGCTCCTGCCCTGCAAAAACCCTAAGTCTGTTTGACCTGACCTTCTGTGGCTTTTCTTGCCTGTAGAATAACTTATGAAATTTTTAGCATTCCTGCAATCGTAACATCTGGGCCTCATTGTTCTATATGTTGGAAAAAAGGGGGGCAATGACAAACACACTTTGCATTCACTTCCTCTTTCACCTGTATTTCTACATGTTTTGAATCGAGATTCTTAAGCATGAATTTCTGCGGGACATTTCTGGAAGCTCCTGAGAAGCATCCCTCAGAGTGAAGTGGGGAGATAACCCAGCAGAGTGATTTTGTGCATATAGCACTGGGGTGCTGGTTTGTGTTAGGCAGGTAAACAGAAGACTCATTTATTGAAAATATTCATGGAAAGGTGTTGGTAGCAGGGGGACTACAAGGGTGGCTTCTGTGAGAAGCTGCTAGAAGCTTCCCCCATGTCCAATAAAGCCACTGTCACCTGGCAGCACACAGACCTGCCACTGGCCAAGGCCAAACCATCAGCAATGGTGGTAGTGCCTCTGGGATAACATATTTAAGAAGGGAAAAAAACAACTCTGCAATTGCAGCTGGAGAGAGGAGTGAGCATACATGAGACCCAGCTCTGCAGACAGCAAGGTCGGTGCAGAAGGAGGGGCAGGAGGTGCTCCAGGGGCCGGAGCAGAGATTCCCCTGCAGCCCGCGGTGCGGCCCATGGTGAGGCAGCTGTGCCCTGCAGCCCGTGGAGGTTCACGGTGGGGCAGATCTCCACCTGCAGCCCCGGGAGGACCCCACACGGGATCAGGTGGATGTGCCCGAAGGAGGCTGTGACCCCGTGGGAAGCCACGCTGGAGCAGGTTTGCTGGCAGGGCTTGTGACCCCACGGGGGACCCACGCTGGGGCAGTCTGCTCCTGAAGGGCTGCACCCCAGGGAAGGCACCCACGCCGGGGCAGTTCGTGGAGAACTGCAGCCTGTGAGAAGGACTTATGTTGGAGAAGTTCATGGAGGACTGTCTTCCCATGAGAGGGAACCCCTGTGGGAGCAGGGAAAAGTGAGGAGTCCTCCCCCTGAGGAGGAAGGAGCAGCAGAGACAAGGGGTGAATGAACTGACCAAACCCCCATTCCCCATCTCCCTGTGCTTCTGGGAGGGAGAAGGTAGAGAATTCAGGGGTAAAGTTAAGCCCAGGAAGAAGGGAAGGTTTGGGGGGGAAGGCGTTTTTTTTTAAAGATTTGGTTTTATTTATTATCCTACTCTGATTTGATTGGTAATAAATTACACTAATTTCCACAAGTCGAGTCTGTTTTGCCTGTAACAGTAATTGGTGGGTGATCTCTCCCTGTCCTTGTCTCGACCCATGAACCTTTCGTTGTATTTTCTCTTCCCTGTCCAGCTGAGGAGAGGAGCGATAGAGTGGATTTGGTGAGCATTTAGTGTCCAGCCAGGGTCAACCCACCACATGCTGGAATATTTTTGTCATTCTATTAAAATTACCAAATCAGTGCTGGTATCTGATTTGTGTTTTTTTCTAGTCCCTTTCACACATCTACAAGAGTTTCTCTCTTACACATCACTAAACTGTAAGCTAAGCACATTAAAAGGCCTTAGGTGATTTGAAGAAAATCATCTTCCTGTGCTTGTTGCAAAGAGAAATTCCATAGATAAAATAAAATAAAATACAATCTATAGTATTTTACTCTTCTCCAGTCATTTGCTTTTGCATCAGCTGCTGACTTTACATAGTGTGTAGGAAATGCCATCAATAACTTGTGAAGTTTCAAAGTTCAGGGGTCATGATATCAATTCTGATGGACAAAAGCATTAGAGGAGCAATGCATTGTGTCTTGGGGCTAGAAAGAGTAAGATTGAAAGGTGCAGTCATAGACTCATTAACTTAAGGAGTACAGTGCTGCTTTGTTGTTATAATTTGATAGAGTGCTTGGAAACAACCAAAAGATCAGTTTGTGTTTGGGAAAGAATAATTCAGCCTCATGTGAATGCCTTTTATTTTTAGAGAAATGTGTCTCCCTTAGACCCTTGTAAAAATAAATTGTGTGGAGCAGAGGGACATTGCCTGCATGCAGAATCAACTATTTGCCAAATGTTTTCTTTGTTTAAAATATGCACTTGCTAGACTGAAGCCCAAACTGCAAAGTTCAAACCAACACTCAAATTCTAAACAGCGCAGACTTTAAAGTCACTGAAGTCCAACTGGGAATCACGGCACTACAAGCAGTCCTGGAGTTAAATTTCTACACCAGCCTTTGCTTACAAAATATCAGAAGAGGTGCAAGTGCTACCACCTGTTTCCTTCCTCACCACTCCCAGTTTTTGCAACAGCTCAGCGGTAAGTGTGCTCCGCCAGGATGGGGATGACCCAAGTTCACTTTCCAGAGAGATGGAAAAGCATTTGAGTCCACAGACTCTCAGGGTATCCTCAGGAGGGACTGATTCAGTCAGTCCTGTGAAAGGTGTTTATACTGTTCTGTAGAATAATAAGATGCTAGGTTTTTGGTTTTGTGTTTGTTTGTTTGTTTGGGTTTTTTTTAAATAGTAATAATTTGAGCACGATTTTTTTTTTTTTTTATCCCAGGCAAGATTACCTGAAAAAAAGAGACATGGGTACCAAGCTTTTCTCCAGTAAAAGCTTCCTTAGGGCAAAATATTTCAGCAGGGGTTGGAGCTATGAGCTGGAACCAATGTCTTTTTTCCTAGGTGAACACCTACATCCTTGCTAAATTAGTGTGAAGAACGTGCATTGTGTCCCTATCTGTCTCTCTTAGCATGCGGATTACTGCCCGCAGGGCAGGGCAGGGTAGTAACTGATAACCTGTTTTGGGGAGGGGATGAAGGGGCTGACAGGGTGGGTGAGCAGAACAGGGATGTCTCCATCAGTGCAGTAGGGCCCACCCTTTCACATCCTGGGCAAGGCACATTAAGCCACTAGACAGAAGAAAGGGGCAATTAATGCCCTGGTATTCTTTACCCATCCCAGTTTGGTAGACACATTTGGGGCCACTTACTAGATAACCTCACTGATCAAGGGCCAGAATCAATGACAACCTTTAGGGGAATTTTGAGTTGCCAGTTACACATTATTAGTTCATTTGGTTTAATAACCTGTGAACATTTTTGCAGACAAGGAGTTATTTGGTGAAGTGGAGGCTTTCTTTAAATCCAATTTTTATTGTGAATAAAGGACAATAACAACTAGGGATAATAGCTCCAGTATATGAAAACAGGAGCTTTATCATTTAACATCTCACCGTGCATAGCTTGAATATCCAGACTGGCACAAAAAGCTGCTTCTTAGCAATTTTAAGATTATATCAGTGGGTGTTAGGCACCTAAATACTTCTAGATCCTTGGCCCAAAGTGACCAGGCTATCCCATGAACCAGGTTTGGATCTTTCAGTGGGGAAATATCCCGTGAAAGACTCGTGCTTCCTCTGTCATCCCTGGTAATCTTTCCCTAAGAGAAAAATCTGCATCCCTGTAGCTCAATTTAAATATGCAGAGTTTGACTTCTTCCATTACTTTGTAATTAATGTATAAAGTACCCATCTCTTGGCAATATCTCTGGCGTGGTGTGTAACACATTAAGAGTCAGCCCACCTGGGCTCAAGGGCTGGGACTGGTTCCTGCCACCAAAGTGGACAGTACCAGGGGGGAGTAAAGCAAATTGAAGGAAAGCTGCCATGCTTAACAACAAAGTGACCTGAAGAGAAAAGCCTGACGTGCCCAGCTGGGATGACAGCCACCGACAGACCCCAGTGGACATCCTCGGGGAAGAAGCTCCATAGATGGAGTCCCCGTCGAGAAGGTTCAAACAGCAAACTCGAGTGCAGCAAAACTGTACAGTTAAAAAAAAAGAAAGAAAAAAAGATAGTTTTCATGTTCCATAAGGCTATGATTATGTGATATACATATTTTTATTCAAGATCAAAGCGTTGTTTTTAATAGTTAAATATTCACAGATGTAAATGAGCTTTGATTTGCATAAAGTGATAATTATGTTATTCATTAGGACTTGGTAAATGTTGTGTTCAAATTCCATGATCATTTTGCTTTAGGGTTACTGAGAAACAAGTTTATGAGTTTGAGGGGAAACCTATTGTGAAAGTAAATGGCAGAGTTTATTTCCACCGAGCTGGGATGATTTACCTACCTCCTACGTTCTCAGTATGGCATGTCCAGTCTAGCCCATTATATCAGCTAATGTCTGTGGGGAGGCCCAGGGCTGCTGTCCCTGCAAGGTCATCTGTCAATGCCAGACGGGGAGGGGGAGCTGTCAGTCTCCCCGTGTAATTGCGGCTTCCCAGCTGCACTGCCTGCCTGCCGCTGCCCGCGCTGCCCGGCCCCGGCTCCCGGGCTGGGGGACAGACCCAGCGTCCCTCCCCGCCTCACACACACACCTTCCCCTGGGTCAAGAGGAACAATGGAGCAGGGAGGACAGGGCAAGCCTGCTCCGAGCTGCAGACACTTGATAAATGGGTGGGCAGGCGGCAAGTGACAATATGCAGACAAGTGATATCATTTGCAAATGGATTCGGCAAGGGAAGCAAGAATATTGAGAGGGGGGAAGACAAAGTCAGGGGCACAGAAAAGGTTTTTTGTTAACCCTTGCAGGAGGGTGGGAAATATGATAGCTTGGCTCTCTGGGAAAAAAAGGTTTTCAATGTCTCACCTACAACGGCTGAGAGAGCGAAACACCCCATGAGGAAGTCACATGACATTAATTGCCTTCTTAAAAACCACATTTTTAATCTGTACTGCAGGCCTTCTCTCAGATGCATAGATATGGGCATCTCGGGATTTACCTGGGATTTACCTTACTTAACTCCTTCTTTGGAGAGATTCTCGTTCCCTTGTTCAGAAGCTGAGACCAGGGCCTGAGTAAGACCCAGTGCTCGGGCTGCGCTGAACTCCCTCTTTAGACACCGCAGTGCTGGCATTGCCTCATGTAATGATGCAGCCCCATCAGAGTCAGCATCCCGGGTAGACACCCAGGTGCCCCTGGCAGGCCAGCGGAGACAAGCGGGGATCAGAACTACTGCAGGAGCGGAGGGCTCTTCAGGAAGGGGTCACCAAGCTAGGCAAATTGGTAAAAAGGAGAGGCTATCCACATTTTAAATATCTGTGTATATAAATACTTTCGAAAGGTCACTCATGAGATTAAAACACCTCCTTTATGCTAAACCCTTTCTAAACAATGGTATGAGTAACACGCATCAGCCAGTAGGTTGAATCCAAAAAGCACTGGACAGTCTACTTAAGCCGTAGGACCAATTCTTTTCATTACAGAACTGTTTTGTGTCTCTGTAGCTGATGACCTCCATCTTTCTTTCAAGTGTGCATTTTTTCTGGCTCCAGTCACACAAGAAATATGGCTGCATTTTATACCCCTGCTATTTGCTTCCAATAAGCATGGGCTGTGCTCACACACCACGAGATTTGCCTTCCTGTCTCACAAGCCCAGTTGTGCCAGTGTTGTTCATCCTGCCCCACTAAGCTCAGGCTATCTGAGATCAGACCATTTGCTTGTAAAACGTATTTGGGGCTGGCTGCTGGGACAGAGCACTTTGGGACCACGGAGTTCCCTGCAATCTGCCACTCAGGGAGTGACATCATCACCTCTGCAAATGAGCCCCATGCAGACTTTGTAAGACCATCAAGCATCAGGAGTGTTATTAGCTTCCGTGCTTACCAAGACTGTAGGCTGTGTAACCCACAGTCACACACAGTGTGTTAAAGGCGATGCTATGAACAAGTTTTGGCTTTATATTTCATTCTTTATATTGAGGAGGTCTCTGAGAGCTGGTAAGAGCTGGAGAGATCTGTAGGATGCTCCTTAGCTGTCATGAATTGTTCTCTGCTTATGATACAACCACTGTGACGCAGGTTTGAGGGTTTCCAGATGTAGAGTTCCTGACTCACCCAAGCTACAGCAACCAGCAACCCCCTGTTCCACAACAGATAGTGCTGGCTTGCAGTGAACCCTGCTAAAATGAAGTAGACCAGGGCATGATTCTTCCCTGTTGACATTTGTGACCAGTGTTGTGCCATGATAGTGCAGTATTTCATGTGATACATCCTCTCCTCCATGTTTCCTGCCACTCTTGAGCCTAGTGTGAACTCTGAAGAAATGCTTTCAGTCCTTTTACCTGCAAAGAAATGCCATCTTCCTTTCTCTCTCTCTTCACTTGCTGGCTATCAGCTGTAGTTACCATATTATAGTTATCCTATTTAAATGCACTAAAAATACAGATCAAATAGCTGGATCATCCATTAACTGCCTCATTATTGTAGTGAATGAGGACTCTTTTTGACTTATACTGTGGACATGGACAGGATATATTAGAACTTGTCTGTCATTAATAACTTCACACACACACATACACAAATCTAAATGGCCAATTAATGTCCATATCTACCTTAATGTTACTTACTAACTTGCATTACCTATAACAGCCACTAATGCTTTTGGAACTTATTTCACTTAATTCCTGCCTTTTCTTCTGTTCTTTGGCCCCACATTAATACCATATTTCTTTCAGAACCTCTCATTGTAAGGAGGATGGACAAAATGACCTGATAGCCTTTCCCATCTGTAATTTCTATATGCACACTTCCCTCATTATGACACTCCTGCACAATAAAAGACAGAGGATCAGGCTTAGCATCTGAAAAAATGCTCACTTTTTCCCTAGCTATCTTGCTGTGCTGTTGGCCCTGATTTAGACTGAGCAGCTACACATCTGTTGCTCTTCAGGTCACTGAGAGCCCAAAGACGGGAGGAGGTCATTAAGGGTCGTACAGACTCCATCATTAGAAACAAAATTGCACATCTCCCTTCTTATCTGTTGCTGGCCTTTTCCTTTCTTTAGAAGACTTTTACATTGGTCACAGAAACCAAAAGTATTAGTTTTACTCTTCCTAGGTCAAGCACTGGCTTTCTGGCAATCAATAGTGGGGTCTTTCACTTAAGTATTTTTGTGCCAGATCACTCAATTGTCCATGGAAATCCTCACTTATGCACATGGCTTCAATGCTGAGGACATGAATTTAGAGTTGCTTCTTCTACATGTAAGTGACTGGCAATAGTAAAAAAAATAAAAAAGAGGTTAGTCTCATTGTCAAGGTTTTGGAAGTGCATTTGTATTTCCGTTGCTATTTTCTGTGGTCACAGGAAAAAAAAAAAAAAAAGTAGATTCCTCTGTGCCTCGGTTTCCCCATATGACAATCTAGGTTACAAATTTTGTGGAATTAAATTCCTTCTTCTTTGCAAAATATGTGAAAATCACACTTGACTGCTTCTTGTTTCATATTATGTGCATTAGGGGATGGATTCGGGCTTATTCTGAACCATTCTGGAAATCCTTGTTATAACAGTTTTACTTGATCTTGAATGTGACTGGCCTTTCATTTCACCTGAGGTGACTGAAAAGGAGCTGAAGAGCAACTGAACAAACAAAAAAACCTATCTGGTAAGAAATCGGTGGTCAGAGCAAGAATGAAAATGTGATATTTGGAAAAATTTTAACTACTAGTAAATTCTTATACTAGCTATTGCTTTCTGCACTAGTTCTTTGGAGAAGCTCCTAGGCCAAGAGGAGAATGGACACCTTCTTTGGGTGTCCCTGAGGACCTGAACTACAAGTCACTAAGCAAACCCATGCAGCTCTACCTATAAGATAATTCCAGGTGTTGGTCCAGGACTCTGATTTTGCGGCTTGTCAAGTCCTTAAAATGGGATGACTTCCAGTTACTCTAAAGTCACTCTTGACAGAAGGTAAACGTTAAGGTAAATGCAAAAAGAAGGCTGTTTTTATTGCAATCTAAATTTAACAGCATAGTTACTCAATTTCAAGACAGGTGGATAGAAATAGAAAAACATAATTATAACTATCTATATGTTAGATCACCCAAGAGGTGTCTCTCTCTGTTTCATCCAGCTAGCAAGCTGTCAGATGCTTATGCAATTTCTTGGCACACCCCTTCCTTACATAGAAGTGTAGTCTCAGGCTGAGCTTTCAGATTTAGGAACAGGTTTATCTTTACAACCCCCAACCTTCCCTGAGGATCCATTCTGACTCTGATATCTATGCAGGATAAATGCTCCCTTCTGCTTTGCAGAGAAGGGGATCAGCCCTCAGCATATGACTTCTTTATACACCAAGACCGACATTTCGTGTAACCACCTATATTTTATTCAACCTTACTTCTACAAAGAGAGAAATGAGAATAGTGTGCATAGTGCTTTCCAATTTCTCATCAAGATCAGACATGATGATAAGTAACCACTTCGGAGCGATAGTAGGTGTTAGCTGGGGTGAATGAACCTTGGGCTGGGCTCTGAGGCATTCTGGGGCAAGGAATTTCAGTGCTATGGATATTACTGACTGATGATAAAGAGGCTTACATACCTGAACTCATCCTTTTATTTTGTA
Source organism: Athene cunicularia (assembly GCF_003259725.1). Lineage (NCBI taxonomy): Eukaryota > Metazoa > Chordata > Aves > Strigiformes > Strigidae > Athene > Athene cunicularia. Next base: position 14,103,260 of record NW_020799101.1, read on the forward strand.
TCTGTTTAATTTTAATCTTAATTTATTATAAACAGGGAAAAAAAACCCCATATTCAAACCTCTACAAAGGTAGAAGGTTCTGGTTTTAATATTAAAATATGTCATTTGCAATAACCTTTATGGCTTTGTCATATACTCTCAATAAATGACTTCTAGGATTGATTAAAGACCTTAGCTTTGCTTCACATGTTAATCAATCTCACCAGCCAATTAGAGCTTTGGTGCTAGAGAGCAACAGAGATCATCTCTTAGCTATATATGGCAGCATTTATTGTGCAAGCCAAACCTTTATGACCTAATACTGGTAGAGGAACCCATGACAGTTTATGGGAAAAGAACATCAAAGAATTGCAAGATTATTCATGCTGATACTTAATGAATAGATATTTAGAAGTTGTATTTCAGAAGGGGTAAAAGCTAAATGCAGAATTGGCTTTCCTGGGCTGAAGCAGAATTGGTGCTTAAGAATAGCACACTCCTACTTCTAAGCCACTCCATGCTCTTCCTTCTTTTTATGACTCAGAGTATGTCAATTAAATTTGCTTCAATTTCACTACCTGTAAAATGGGAATAAAACTACCTGGTTTTCCATCTGGATGAGCTGAGGATGAATTAGCTCGTGCTGGAAGTAAATGAAAAGCAAGACATCCATTCCAGCAATACTACAGTTTCCTACCCGAACAATTTAACTGGAAATTACTTTGGAGCAACAAGAGCAGAACTACATCAAGTTTGCAGGTCACTGCTTCCCAGTCCTGACTGCAGTCAGCATGCTAGGCTATGGAAAATGAGCAGAGGGGGCTACAGTCCATTTTTTGCATGTCTCCACAGCTGACCTGCTTAGTAGCTTTTATAGCATGGAGGCCACAAGCTAGACGCGGAAAATCAACACTTGTTGTGTCAGTTCAGCTCAGTGCTGAGGCACACTGATGTGCCTGAGTTATATATGAATAAACAGATGATTTCAGCCATCAGGGCTACAAGCCCCTGCATTTTTCAGATGATTTTTAACTCACTATAAACATAAAGAGAAATCCTGCACGGTGTAGGATGTAGTGATTAAGTTCCCAAGCAAGAACTGCTTTTTTAAGTGTGTGTGCCCTGGTCCTTTCACTGGTTGCCACGTCCTGATTAGAATCTCTGAGTATTAATGTAATTTAAATAAATCACAGCACTAATAAGATGTAAAGTAAAAACAAAAATTGAAAATAACCGTAAATGTCACAAAAGGTCTTTTACATTTTCTGTGGTATCTATTTCAAAATGCTTTGGTATTGCGAGGTATTGCAAAATACTTTATTTCACAGAATATAAGTTTAAAAGTGTTGAAAGATCAAATTCCTAGAATTCATCTATTCTTGAGGTGGATGCTAACAACATGTTAGTACTTGACTGAGGGCATTATCTGAGTTCCATGTATAGCCTGAATTCCAGAGGAGACTGAAGCCAATTTTATTTATGTTTCGTCTCGGTATAATATCTTTCCGTCATTCAATTGTCTCGGTCTAAACACTGCAGAAAAGTTACTTTGAAATGAATGTCTTGGTGTCAGGGGCTAGCGAGCTAATAGTATAATTACTTTTGTAGTCTTTATTAGTTGGAATGTTTATTAGAAAGGTTACTTTTTATCCAATGAAAGATGACAATCTGGGCTTGATTGAGCACTGTTTGTTGTTTTAATATTGTTAGCTGTGTGAATGGGTTAACACACTTCTCATCTTCCAGAAGCTGAAGGCTACGAGAAATCCCAGGGGTAGCCACTCCTCGGCCCACATTTGCTGCCTTTGCGAAGGAAAGATCCCATAAGATTTCCCCCCCTCCATCACTTAAGGGTTGTGATGATTTTTAATGTCACTGCCTAGATGGCCTGGAGATTTTTATCTATTGCACTTGCAGGTCACCTTAATATTATCTCACTCAGAGGGGGGAAAAAGTTTCTAGCGGGATAATATTAAGTTATACAGCATGACACAAGGTCAGACTGTGAGAGACAAGAATATATGAATAAAGCCAGTGGCCATGAGAGTCACCAGTGTGAAAAAAAAAGAAAGAAGAAGAAAAAGAGGAACAAAGACTAAGAGGAGGAAAGTGCTAGTGGAGGAGAAAAGAAGCAAGAAGGGGGGGAAAGAGGAGGAAAGATTAAAAGGGAAAAAGAAAGGATCAGGGTCAGAGTGGGTAATGTAAAGTCATCTTTCTTATCCCAATCAGCTGCACACTGTGTGCTCTCAGTGGCCATGTTCATACTGAATTAGCTCCAGACTGTTTCTTTTCTCTGGGACTCCATTTTTTTGAAAATACATCACCAGTACAACTCCATCCTGAAGGCATATTACGCTAATGCATCATTATTGCGATGGCTGACTGATGATGCGCTAGTGTCATACATCACCAGAGCTGCGCCTTGGCCTGATGAAATGTTGGTATGATACATAATCAGGGAGAAGCACACGAGACCCGCTTCTAACGACTCCAGAGATGTAAACTACCCAGAATTAAAGCTAAAGCCTTTGAGAAGGGCATCCAGGAAAAGTGAGCATCCCTTAGAGTCCGGCAACATCCCGAACCTCCTGAGAGAACCTGCAGTAACTTTGAGTTACATTAGTGGAAGTGCCTGGAAGGCTGCCAAAATCCAGCTGCTAGGCTTGGACAAGAGTTACGAAAGCCTTAGCAACATGGCAGTAATGAGAGGCAGCTACCACGAGCCAGAGAGGGCATACAGCAACATCCCACTCCAGGCCTGTCTGTGAAGGCTAAATCACGGCTTGACTGACAAGCAGATCCACAGCAAGAGAAGGGAAGGAATGGGGAAGGTGGAGTGCAGGGGACGCAGCGGACACCTCTCCTGGGGTGGCTGGCCTTGGATCCCCTCTAGATGAGCATGTGTCCTCCCCTCCCTAAAACAATCTCACACTGCCTCCATGGCCCCCTGTGGAAGCCAGGGGCTGCCTCGATGGACAGGCTTGCAGAATCTGGCCTTGGCAAGTGGGAAGCTGCATCACCCTGTTGTTAATCTGACTGTTTTGGGAGGCGGGTGCAAGAAGAATGGAAATTTGGCTGAACAGCAGCCTGAAACTTGGCATGAAACAATAATTCCTTGATCTCCACACACATACACTCTTCCTGTCCTGCAAAGAGTTTGCCCAGCTGTATGCAAAAGCCCAACCAGTTGTTTTGTACACACCTACCTCTACCTCAGTGCTTCCTTCCAATACAGCGAATGCACCTGCCTCACTCTCCAAACCAGACTTGGGTCCTCCCTCTGCTTGTGGCTGCCCAGTGCCCTGGAGCAAATTCTGTCTCTGTGCCCCAGTTCCCCACCAGGACAAGTGGGACCAGTGACACAAACCCCTGTTAGATGTAGAGTTGTATGGCTGTGAGTGAGGTCTCTGTTTCCAATTGTTTCTTACAAAATGAGACTGAAATAAGGTGCTTTTCTCTCAGAGGATGGGTCCTTTGTCTCACCAGTTGTAATTCCCCTGGGGGAAAACACAAGCAATGCTCAAGCCATTGGTAATCATCATTTCATGAGGTGGATTCCTCTCAGTCTATTTCCATCATGTCACCTGTGTAACAGCGGGCCTAGAGTATGTCTGAAGTAGCTCTGTTGTTCAGAATGGAATTACTCCAGATCTACACCCACATTGCTGAGAGTTGAATTTGCTCCAGTGGTGCTAACCAAAGAGGATTTTTACCAGATAGCTCGGAAATGTAAACTGTCAAAAATTAGAAAAGGCCTCAACTCAGCATATCAAGGTATCATTTTTTCCCTCGGTCTTGCAAAATTGCTGTGCACCTGCCATACTTCACATATCTTTTAATGGACTTAATATCCTGCTTTTTCACAAGGGAAATAATCCCATCACAAGGCTGCAACTATATTAAGGAGCATTAGTTTGCAGTGTTCATCATATAAATACCAAATTGGGCTGCGTGCATGGAGTCTGACATTTAAGAATGAATGTGCTGCAGCAAGAAAATCTGAGGCTTTGCAAGAATGAATGAATTTTGGCACCATTAAACAATAGTTTTGCTTTTAAAGCATGATTCCTTGCAATTCATTGCCGGCTGTAAGATCTTTTAACGCACTGCTTTGTAAATTCTCTTCTGATACAGAAGGCCCCAGAGCAGGTCTCTGAAAGATTAGTTTCAGATCTTTGAGAGATTCATTGACAACTGGGGTTCATCGTCTCTAGGAATGATGGACAGAGAAATCCTTCAATGGAAAATCACAAGTGTGTGTGCAAACATATACTCGGGAAGCTGGCTCTTTGCAAAACAATAATCGTCTCTGAGTTTCCAACACATAATTTATAATTTCTATATGGCCATAACCAGGAGCTGGAGTCACTGTCAGGAGGTCAATGGTAACAGGACTAACAAATAACTGCCATAGGATACCTTGAGGCAAACCAGCCCCTGACAGGTTCATCCCTTCTGTTGAAGGTGGAAGGAGACAGACTCGGCCAACAGCTATGTCCTTGCCTTCCCTACTTAGCTCTGACAAAGTTCTGTTCAAAGCTAATGATAAACCTGAAATAAAATAAAGTTTAAAAAGACAGTTCAGATCAGGTAAGCACTCTGAAACGCAGATGGCTATGTGGGCTGTCCAAGTAGCTTTGGCCTGCAACAACAGGGACTGCAAAATTAATCTGAAAAGATCTACTTTTTCTGCTTTTTATGCTGTCAGAAGCCCTGTAAGACCAGTCATTTCTCAGGTGATTTTCCAGCACTGAGACTCACTAGGTTTACAACTCTGCCCCTCCAGTACTGGTCAGGATCAAGAGAGAGATACAGAAAACAATAATTAAAAGACAGTTACAAAATGCCAGGCAACGGGGTGGCAATGCCCTCAGGGACAGACAAAAGCAGGTGGCAGAAAATGGGGCAGGCAGGAAAACGCTAAAAGTTTCAGTACTGCACTGGTACATTTGCTTGGATTTAAGGTTTGTTTGAGCCAGTGGTTTGTGTTGCTATTTGCCAGAACACTTACAGTTCCTCAGCTTTTTGATATCTACTTCATATCTTGCATCTGTGTCCAACAATATAAGAAGATGACACAGGGAAGGTGCCTGAAGTTAGCCTCTGAAGAGGTCAGAAGGCTTGTACTGCCTTTGTATCAACCAGAAACGTCTCTGGGGAAATCAATAATGCAACTTCTTTGGATTTAATTAAAGAAACATTTCAGGCTGCAATTTTAAAGCAAACACAAACAAACAAACAAAAAAACATTGGCTTTCTCTTACAGCTACTATATCCCCAGTGCACTGGAAAGTGAGGGGGAGGAATCATTCTCACATAACATGTGGAGAACAGTTTTTTAATGTCTTAATTATTTCCCGTGTGCATAAAGCATTTCATTCCTATTGTTTCTTTTCACAATCTGTTTGGGGTCATTGGTAAGCAGATCACTTTGCCCACCCAGAGGACTGTGAAACTCCAGGCAAAGCTAGAGAACTGCATGTATGTTTGCTGGTCCAAGGTTACCACTCCTTTTGTTTACAGTTTATTCCATGTCCTTTGACAAATCAATTTATAATATGCAGCCTGAGTCTAGTTAAAAGCCCAGTCAAGACAATGCAGTTGGTATGAAACTTTACAGCAGCACAAAGATTATCAAAACTACATAAAGTCCTCCATATTTACTTTTCTACTGGATAAACTTCAATGGAAATGTCAAGCCTCAGCTATTTTCTCAAATTACTGCTCCCAAAATTCCAGAATATTGTTTCAACCTCTAGATAAAGACTGTAAAACAGAAACTGGGCTGAGCTCTTGCTCAGTCATGGAAGATCAAGGCAAGACCATCAAGAACAAGATGGTCATCTGCTGCCAGGGCACCATGCACCTCTTTCTCTCACCAGCATTATGAAGGAAGGATCCTTGAGTTATAGTAATACAACAGACTCAATTTATTCTAGAAAAATCTGCCTATGAGACATGTTTGACAGAACCTTAATGCACTTCTGCTTACTTCCATGGAAAGTAACAGTGGATAAAGCTTAAATTTCTTTGAATTTCAAATATAATAATTAAATTTGACTCAACACACTTCTAACACCAACGCTGCACCATGTAGGTTCAAGCCAATTCTAGTCAAGTACTTCGTTCTTGGGAGTGTGGAATTCCTTTCCACCTTCCACAGCATTTAACACACTATTTGAGTTGTAGTCATCAAACCTAAATTATTACAATTAACATTCAGTCTGTCTCTGCTGGACAACCTTCTATATAAATTACGTTTGAAGATATTCCAGAGATACATTCATTCCAAACGGAGGTAAATAAGTGAGTGACACTATGGTGTAGGTGGGATCTGTGAAAAGAGACATCAACTGTGGAATATCTTCTGGAAAAAGAAACACATATTAATCTCTGAGGTGTTTATTTATAGAATACAGAGAGAGAGTTATATATATCACCCAGGGTTATTCAATCAAATGTAAGTTAACCTCTCTTTCTCAAGGAACAGAATAAGCAACTGAACACTTGAAAAAATTTCCTGCTGCACTATGCAATGTCTCCTCATTTTCCAGTTTTACTACTTTGACAATTCTGAATTAGCATTTATTCATAGTAGTTCCTGAAGTGTCACCAAATAAATTCTGCACTGAAAGTCTATGCAAATGAAACTCTGTCCATATTACCTGTATTTGCAAACACCACGGGGCAAAGAGCTTTCTCCTGATGAAACTTTTGTCAGTCTGGAGCTGGGACAGAGAGTTTGTGCAATGGAACAGCTCTGTGAGGGTTCTCACTCCTGCTCCTCAATGACAGGACCCTGAGCTCCAAAAGCTCTGGAAAGCACTGAAGTTAAAAATGAAGAGTTTGCAGATAGGTGTGTCATTGAGTCTACTCTGTTTGCAAAGCAGCTCCCTCTGGGGTGGGTAAAGACCAACCATTTTCCATTCTTAGCAGAAAAAGTATTTTTTTTTTTTTTTTTTTTTTTTTTTTTTTTTTTTTTTCCCCTGGGTGAACAACAATAGGAATTTGGTAGGAAGGTACAACAGATGAACTTGGGAGCCATTTAAATTTTGTTTTCTTCACCGAGGGAAGGAATTTGTTTTGGTATTAGAATTACTCTTGGAGATGAGAACAAGGAAAGCAAAGTTGGGACTTGTAATTATTAGATATGTCACTGCACTCTCCTAGGCATCATCTGCTTCTGAACTTCCCAGCTGAGACCTGTGGCCATCCTGGGCTCCTGGGTCTCTGTGCCACACAGGCTCTGTATGACTACACTCATCAGATGTTGTGCCATACTCCATCACTGATGGAGGCTGTAACTGTGGAAGCTCTCATACACAAAGATATACAGATAGGCTTTAGTCTCACAGGCCAGACTTCGCATGTCTACAAAAAAGGACTGTAAATCACCAGAAGGTCTTGGCCACGTTTCTTGAGAAAGGCTCAATATATTAATGCAATGAGCATGATTCAAAACTTTTTGCTGTAAACACTCATGAACCTGGGAAAAAAACACCAACTTTCAAAATATTTTGCTTCTGAAATCTTGGTTTCTTTTCTTTCACAGTCAGTAAATGCAGGAGGTATCATGAAAGGTATATTTCTTGGGCAAGTGGAGACAAATTTTCAAGGGGGTCCTACGGAATCTGAGCTTTTCTTGTCAGGCAAGAAGGCACTTACTGAAGCTGTGTAGATGACTGCAGTTGTGCATGCTCCTGGGGAGAATCACAACAAGTTGGATCTTCAGTTTGATGGCACAAGATGGGGTAAGGGGAAACAGCATATGGAAAAACTGTCATTTTCATCCCGTAGCAGTATCATCTAATAACACAAAATTCTCCTCAAGTATTCTTGGGGTTAGGATTTATTACATGGCAGAAATGCCTTTCCTAACCAAAGATAATGTGGAAACCTGCTAAGGTATTTGGAAGGTCTTTCCAAACAGCGAAGCTGCACGGAAAAGCTGCTGGCATCCCTGGGATGGAGGGGTACAGGTGTTTCAGGCAGAACAGCCAATAGTTTAAGATAGGAAGAAGAAGATCCTATATTCTTTTGGAACATATAGAAAGAATGTGAATTTACAAAATATATTCACCCACCCTGGAATTTAGCCAGGACTAAGGAGAGTATTTTTGACAGTGACATGTAGTCAGTATTTTAGTCTTATACCTCCTAAAGGCCCAGGTCAATGGTCTCTCTGAACAGGCAAAGGGACTAGGGAGCTCTTCTCTCCCTCATCATGTACTTCCGAGATGAAATGCCTCTGCATCGTTTAACCACGTACTGAGCGCATACATCTAACATCACAACAGCTCCTAACACACCTGTGCAGCCTGAGGTGACTACATAAAAGAAGTTAATAAAGCAGCGCTTACATTTCATTCATTTTATTCACCGGCTCGAGATTTCAGGGATGGAACGGAGCACAGCTGGCCTTTGGATGTTAAATATGCTTCATAAGCCAACACCGGTTCAGCACACAGGCAGAAGCCTTCTCGTCTCGTGGCTCTCCACAGGCAATAGAAAGGAAGTATGTTGGCACTCTCACAGCTGGCAGTGGGGCTGGCACAGGAGAGCTGTAAATACTGTGTAGGCATGATGGTGCAAGCTGCCAGGGTGAGAGCGGGTCACCATGCCTTGAGGGGCTCCTAGCCACCCGCAGGAAGGCACGATGAAGAGTGCTTTGCTCTTTTTCAACTGAAGTAAAGGGCAAAGGCTAGGGTGGGTAACTGAGATGCTGAATCAGGTCTGGCCTGACAGGGACAGATGCTGCTGGGAGTGGAGATGCATCTCAGGAGGCTTTGGGGCATTGCTATGTCACTGGAGCAAGGAGCTGCCTGCGGTTGTGACCGTGAAAAGCTCCTATGCTCCGAGACACTGTCAGGCCTGGGGTTTCTCCTTGCCCTGACAAAAGTACCCTTGAGTACCTGCTGTCCTGTACCTGCTCTAATGTGTGGTCTACCTACCTATTCACATGGCAAAGGGAATCTTCTACTTCCACCCCATCTCAGTTGGGAATATACACCAGGGTGGGTATGAGAGTCTCACTGAAAGCTGTGCCACCTCTGTATGATCTGGGCAGCTTCTAGGCAGTAAAGGAGCACATGAGTAAGAGCTATGTTATGTCCTTTGACTCTTTCTGATTGGTTTGCAGATCAGAACATACTTTGTCAATTTATTCTTCCTCAGAGCCAAAGAAAATAAAGAGGGCAGATGTACATCTCCTAGAGAAGTAGAGGAAGGCTCTCTGAACAGGTAATGTTTGTATCTCTGATTCTTGACACGTAATTTGCTCCTTATGACTATGTGCATGGTTCCAGTGAATTTCTGGGTTTATTAAATTATGCAAAGCAGTTTCCTTTTGGCTGCATGTTGAGCTCCAGGGGAACTTCCTTTAAATGGCCATTTCCCAAAGCAGGATGACCACTTGCAGAAAGTGCTCACCCTGGCTGTGTGCCTCTGCTGCTGAGGTGTGATGGCAGGGGCTGCCTGGTGGGACTTAGCCCTGGCAGGTACCAGAATCAGTGTGTAGATATCCAGACCTATGGCCTGAGTGCAGAGACCTCTCTAAAACCAGCTGTAAACATTGGGAACATCTGGTGCTGTGCACAATTGAGAGGTGGCAGCCAAAAACGTCCTACCATTGGACCTAAAGTTTCTTTCTCAAAACCTTTTTTCTCCCCAGGCATATCCTCATACATTCTCCTGAAGCATGTGAATAGCCAGTCTTTGGACTCAATGCAGAGCCTTTCTTTAGGCAATCTTACCTGAGCAGAGTCCATGGGAAAGGACAAGGCAATCCAAAACCAGATAATATGCCAGGCAGTAGCCACAGTTCACTTAAAGTAGCCCATAATGTCTTTACTTCTCACCAATAACTATTAAATTTAACAGAGCCCTGAATTTCCCTGATGGTAAATGAGAGGCTGATAGATAAATGAATAGGATTATATATCCAGCCTCTATGATCAAACACTGCATCAAGAAAACCCCAGAACAACAACAACAAAAAGACACTGATATTCAAAAGGGCTCAAACTGCAGAATTTGCGTCTTCATTTCAAATGCCCCCAAGGCTATGGATGCTCAAAGCTTGGCGTCTTGTAAACTAGAGTCATATGAAAAATCTGAAACCGAATTGCTTAAATTCAAGGTTTTTCTCAGCCAGAGGTTTCATTTGTTTTTTTTTTTTTTTTTTTTTTTTTTTTTTTTTTTTTTTTTTTTTTTTTCTTTCTTCCCCGAAAGGGTGAGATGCCAGCCTTCCCTTAGAGCTTGCATTGTGAAACGGCATCCTAATCTCAGATTCAGCTCCAGCTCATTAAATCATTTTTTTCACCACATTTACACACGGGCATTGCCCAGTGGTTTAGTAGAATTGTCCATATGGCTGTAGAGGAGCAAATTAGGGTCTAACTTTGTGATAAGGAATATTTTTCAGGCAATGATGAAAGTGTTCTCATCTGCTTCTCTTCATGGTAACACACCAATGTATCCATACCCCAGTTTTACTCTTTGCATACTAGTAAAAGACTCCCGAAGAACTTAATCATCTTTGAAAATTATTTAAAAAGCCCTTGGTGCCTCCAAGTTCTAACGCTACAAGTATTTTCCCCAGGGCATTTGATTACAGTAGAAAATTGTCTTTTTAATTTGCAGAACTCAGAAAAGTCAGAAGATGGCAGCAGTTCATTCATGCATTAAACAATCCCTAAATCTCATGAACAGAACAGCTCTTCCTTAAAGTTATTTGTGTTATGCAACCACCTAAGAATAAAGATTTATAATTTACTAAGCAAAATAATTTTGCCTAAGAATAAAGATTTATCATTTACTAAGCAAAATCGTTTTGCTTACCCAGGTTCTAGAGTCATCGAATCTATTATTTCTCATATTATTTTGCTTTTTTTTCGTTGTCATCAGTGCAGTTGAGAAATTATCAGGGAGCAGAGAAAAGTACATTGCCATGAGAAGAGTTTTGAGGTGGATACTTTTAATTCCAGGCATACGTTTTCAGGATCCCTAAACTTTCTTCCTTATTGTTATATTTTTGTTCTATTTTACCAATATCACATAAAGAAAAAAAAAAGACAAATAGATTGTTTTGATATTTCCAAACAACATGAGGTGTTAAAAGGAATTGTTGTTTTTTCTTCCTGCTTTTACAGTCGAATGTTTTTATCTTACTCTATGCTAATGTACATACCTCATCATTTTCACACCATCAGCAGTGGGATCTCTTCTCTCCAAAGATTTAACAGTGTTAATGTTTCAGTAATGACCTATATTAATAAATTTTTTTCTACCTTGAGAAAATATATCATAGTACATTTAAAGTATGGCATAAAGGGTTAGCATAAATAATTAAACTAAATTACAGCCATCAAAAAACCAAAGCAGGCCAGATCCAAGCTGCCTCAGAAGAAATCTAGTGTAACTCTATTGCTGTCAGTGAAATTATTCCCAATTGACACTGGCTTAAGGGATGCAGAATCTGGCATCCTAGCTTTTGTAACACAAACTCCTTGTCATTGTGTGTTCACTTATTCACTTAATCCATAAAATTCAATCAATCGCAATGGGCCACCCAGCCACTAGAGTGAAGAAAAGAAAATCTATTGTATATGATATTTCTTTGATCAACACATCTGAAAGTGCATTCCCCCCTCCCACCCCCCAGCAACAGAATGCATCAGAGACCAGGGCTGACATTGTGGTGCTGGGAGCTGATATTTCCCTCCAGCCTCATTTGTATTGCTTTATTGACATGTTAATGACAAAGTACTTCCCCAGGTCCTACGAAGTACAGAACAAGTCAGAGAAATTAGAATAATACCTAGTCCTAATTAGAAGCCAGGTATCTGCCTGACATGCTCTCTTCTTGTATTTAGCAGCTTCAGATACTCGTACGTTGATTGATTGCCTGCTTGCTTGATTGATTGATAGAGAGGCTCCACCGAGCTCATAGACACACACATGAAGGGAAGCTTTTGATGTCAATATGAACAAAGATAATGATAGACTTACAAACAATGCCAAATGCTGAGTCTATGAATTAAGCATAATGCAAACAGAAAATGTGCCCAGCACTGTTCTAAGAGCAATGAGACTAGAAGGAAGACATGTTGTGTATGACTGAACCTCATAGCTACAGGCAAAATTGTACTGTCAGGAAGATTTGCAGGTGATGTTTCTGATTGCCTGAAGATCTCTGCACATAGGCAGGGAAACAGAAATTAATCCAAATACTTCCTTTGCAGCATCACAAACACTGTTTTGGAAATGGACTTCTAGAGCTTGCTTGCTCTGGGAGACAAGGGTTTATCCAGAAAGGAATCAGATTGATTTTCTGTATGTGAAGATCACAAATGTGCTTCTATATGGGAACTAGGGCATTAATTGATGAGAAAGCTCAGTGTGCAAAGGACAGAAATGATCAGCAAAACACAGAACTAGAGGGCTGCAGATTCCTCTCTGCATCTCCCCCCCATCCGCCCCCAAATAAAAATATTTAGCAACAAATAGAAAAACACAAAAACTTTAAGGGGCACCTTGATCCTCGGATGCTGCTGAGCCCATCTTTCTCTGCTGTCTTTGATCTGTACTCCCCTCCTCTGTTCTGCACAGTGACAAATGCACTGCACACAGGGCACAGAGTGCAGCACAGCAGGACAGATCCTTTTAGCTAGAGCTCTGCAAAATGTTCATAGCAGAGCCCCAAATCACAAGAAACTTGCCTGGCTTCAGGTTTCATCGCAAACTTGGAACTCAGACCACGTTTGCCAAAAGGTTACTGAGATTTGCTAGCCCTTTGAGAAATTTCTCTCTTTCTCTCCCTTGTGCGCTCCTTTTCTCTCTTTCTAATCTGCCTGAATTTCTAAAACTATTTCCACAGTGTTTAGGAGATAGGAGGACTCACAGGTCTGGATTAAAAAAACCTGCCAAAAGCACTGTCTCATGGTGTCAATTCAAAACCAGGTGAAAGTAGGTGATTCATTCTCAGAAAAAAAAAATCCACAACCAAACAGCCAACTAACATTCTCTCACTTCCTGCAAATTTGTGAGCCACAGACTTGGTTCATCAAGGGCTTCAACATCTTTGGAAGTGTCTCTCAGTTATCTTACTGATTGTCACAGTGTTAGGGCCAAAGGTGGATTTTTTGAGCCCCAAAAGTTACAATGAAACATGGGTGTGTAATTCCTTTGCAGACCAAAGAGAAATGAGTCCCTGTGAAATGAAATCATAGTTTCACACAACTTTTTTTCCCCCAATTGTATATAGAGACACCATGGAAAAACAGAAGTTTGTATCACCTTGCTCTTACACCATCCCTCACTCAAAGATCTCACATCACTTTGCAAAGATTATCGGAGTAATTAATTGACGTGGTCAAGCAGAAAGTCAATGCTAAGATTTGAACCCAGGTCTTCTTAAAGCTTTAAACTCAAGCTCATCTGCCTTGTTGGCAGAAGCGCTGTCTAGCTCTGTTTGTGCTAACGATATTTCGTGATTCAGTTTGCATATTTAAAGAATAGGTGAATGATCTCTCTGGACATACCTTATGTGCTCTGGTGCATGTAATATCAAGTGGCATATGAATTCGGCACAGTGATATGCACTTTTTTCAGAGCTTTTTTTGCATGGTATCTGACATATGTACCTTTTCAGTACCTAACAAAGGGGCTAGAACTTATGCACAGACTTAATGAACATCTTCAGTTCAAACTAGACTTTTAAGCAATATGTGAAGTTATCACACAGTGGTAGGGGATGCTTTTGCTTTTGATTGACCAGACCCATGAATTTCAGAGAACCTAATGCTTTCCCAGCTGCTCCATGAACAAGATCGCTATTAAGCTAATGCCACTTGTGTCCTGAAACAGATGTCAAGCTTGCTTCACAAGCTTGGAGGGGCATTTAAAAACAGAAGAAAAGAGTGCCTTAAGCTAGCACAGGTTCAGTTGAGTCATTATGTTTTAATGCCCAACCCTTGTTTGTTTTCTATTTCTCTTTGGATATCTTTTGCCATGGAAGGTTAAAGATTACTGAGATAACTAACAATAAATGTGTCTGGCATTGTGACTTTTGACCAATAATTATAACTCGGGTTGGCTGAAATGAATCTGTAGCCAATTTTATTCTACATCCTATTGCAACAAAATTGACAAGGGTGTGAATTAAAACCTTAGACCTGTTGATTAATATCAAAATAGGGATGGTCATTTCTCTGAGCTTTGACAACAACTTGAGCCCTTCTCTTTATCAGCAGTGTGGACTGCAGTGCTGCACTAGTTGCTTAACTGCTTCTTTGCCTGTTAGGACTCATGACTTGGCTTTGGAGTGGACTTCAGAAATGACTCAGAGTTTCAACAGACACACCCAGTTACTGGCTTTGTACTACACTAAATGCTTTCCAATATAACATATTTTTTAAAGAAAGGCTGTGTATTGCTCTCTGTAGACCTGAGGGCATCTATTCAGTCACAACATAGGTGCAGGTTGAATGATAACTGTGCAACTGCTGCCTCACACCCTGCCAGCCTGCTTCAGTCCTATTCTGAAAGGGTGCCTGCTGTGGGGAGGAGTTCCTCTCTGTGTAAACCCCAGCCTGACTGCTGCAGCTATAGGGATGCTTACGCAGGAGGTAGTGCCCTCATGCCCTGTGTACGTTAGAGGCTGCAGCTGCAGGTGGCCATCAGCACACTTCCTGGTGCAGAGACCAAGATTAGGTGGCATTTGCATAGATGGTCAGTCATTAACAGTAGTCGTGGCTTTGCTGTCTACACTGAAAAGAAGCACCTTACAGCCATACTGGTTTGTGGAGCTTTAACTAAGCCAGTCCTAGTGTTGGTCATGTCTGAGATAGAAATCAGTTTATTGAGAGCAGCCATCAGAGGTGGGCAGTGACAAACCAGGGCTGCATTGGAACCAGTAACTGAGGCAAAAAGCATCAGTAGTTCTCATCACCAAAGCATTCTGTTGACCAGGCCACATAATCTTCACTATCCAGCCCAGAAGTCAGCACTCTGGTCCACCCTGGTCGGAGGCATGCTGTAGGCATATTGCAAAAACTAACATAAATTCTTGAATATATACTTTCTCCCATTCACAGATCTTCAAACAAAAGAATTTGACAAAAATAAATGAACTCAATTTCTAAAAATTCTTAGATTTCCCCTGTTGTCCTTTTGTTTTAATGTAGATTAAGTGATTCTTCAACTGGAAAAGCTTTAAAAGTTCGGTCTTCCACAATCAAACATGTTTATTAAACAGATTATTATCTTTCCTGCTTTAAGTACTTTCTAGCATTTTTGTGCCACAGAGGAAGAACAGCAGCAGGTTTAGTTATTAATAATATGTTGTCATGACAATTTTTTTTTTCCAATGTTGGAAAAATGCTCTCAGTAGCATTCTAGGTATAGCCAACTTCGAAGGTAGTTGCAATAGTGGATTTCTTTGGGGAAGGGTGATAAGGGGTAGGACTTGTCCTCTGTCGAAGTTTGAAAGATTTTCTAGGAGACAAATTGTGGTCTTCTTGCTTGCATTTGTTATGTCCACTCATGTAAGCAGTCCTGTGAGACTATCTAAGTTTATTGGGTATGAAGAAGAACACAGCATTTGTGATATAGTTGAGGTTTCTGTTTATTTTCAAGTTCACAAATGCAGAGCAATTTCAGAAAGCTCTTTGAGAACTTCATTTTTTTGCCAGCCTTGGACTCAGGAATTCAATGACAGAAATTCTCAGACAAAAAACATGTAATTCCCCAGAAAGAGGTCTGTCACAGAACAAAAGATGTGCTAGAAATTTCTCTGTTTTGAAGAGAGGTATCATCTAAGGCAAGAGAGATAAAGAGGTGGTTGTGGCTTTGGCTTTCCATCATCCTAAAACTCCATGTCATTTTTAAGATTAAAAAATTAGATATTAGCCAAATGTCATTCAGTCCTACCACAGAAGTAAACTTTACATTAAAGGAAATCCTTTCAGAGAAGCAGAGTTACATTTGAAACTATTTAGATGCCTACTGTATTTGGGCCTAAGAAGACTGCTACCGCATGGCAACCGCACCATTTAAAATGGGAAGTAGAGACCACCTTTTAAACTCTGCCTGCTCACTGCATGTCATCTCAGCGTCATGCACGGCCCACAGGTAATGATATACTCTGGTCTTCCAGTTAGTCTACTTTATGTAAAAAATAAATATCCATTGAACTAGAGGATGAGAGCACTTGTACACATGTGAGGGGGAGAGAGACTCACTCTGCTGCCAGAGATTAGTGCACTAATGTGAAATAAGGAAGAGAGGTCCAAATCTCTGGGCAAATAAATATTTTATTATTTACAACAAGTGGAAGACCTTCCGCAAGAGATGTCTTGCTGCTGAAAATGGTGCACAGTGGATTGGACCTCTTCTCAGAGGAAACTTGGCCTTGAGCTCAGGCAGGATGGTAAGAGGAAAGCAAGTCTCCCCTTCTGTGTTGCATCTCTATTCTGGGTATATGGGAGGAGACTTTTTTCTTCTCTCCACATAGTTTTTATGAGAAAAGGCTGACCTGCTTTAGGCTTCTAAAGCAGCTCCCAATTTCAAACAGAGATGAATCCCTATCTGCTTTTGTGGGACAAGAGTTAGATCCATTTTGTCTTCCTAACAGAAATACCTGTTTTCAGCAAAAATAACCCACCACATCACAAATCACTTCTGGCAGCCAAGAGCTGGTCATGCACATGGCAAGAATGAGGGCATGAACCCTGCCTAAGCAAAACTGACCCCAACAGGCATCTCATGTCCCCACTACCTAAAGCAGGAGATACAGGAATAGAAGCAGCATCAAGAGGCACTTCTGTGCTTGCTCGGTCACACTCCCATGACAAAACCTCTCAAATGCTTGTTCCAACCATGATTCTGTCTAGCCCTGCTATGGGTCTGACAGCAGCAAGGTGCCTCAGCTGGGCACCCTGGTCATGATGAGGTGGTTTTGTTCTTGTTCAGATTGGCATTGCATTTATTTTTAAGCCAGGCTGGCAGTTTTTATTCTAAATGAACAGTTGATATTAAATGTACATTTTGGTATAAAGTGGTGTGCCACCTCCTTACATCTGAGGACCTGGGGAGGTCACTTTGGTTTCTTAATTTCTGTTTGCATGGGTAAGTACCCCCAGGAAGGACAGCACTGGGATGCAGTGGGCTTACTTGAGCCTGGGGGGAGACACAGGGTCTCTATATAGAAGAGAGATACCGGGGCAAACAGGAGCAAAGAGGTACTGATAACCTGCTCAGAGAGGTTTGGTGAGGGGCTTAACAGAGGCCTTCCACTGTGTGGGACTGACACATGGCTTTTGCTGAAACAGCCCCTTAGCCCACTGGTAATCTTATAGGTGAAGGAGGAAAACCTCTTAGCATGGGAAAAACGTTTCTTCAGGAGAGACAAAAAACTTTTTCTGTATCTTCGGGATGTTTGTGGAGAGAAGACAGGCTCTGTGTGAGAAATGGTCTTTATGTTTTACAGCAGGGCCCTGTATGCTTGTGCTTTCTGGGTACATGGGAAGAGGAGACAGAGGTCTTACTTATATCCTTCATACCTGGAGGAGAACAATGCTCTACTGTCTTGGCAGAAGAGAGGACTACTGTTAAATATGTGAGGGTAGGGTTTATGAGTACTGATAAGGTAGCTCAGTTTAATCTGAGTAGCCCAAGGTGTTGTATGTTAAAAACATTTTGGTTTTAGCTCTGAGCTGTATGTCTGCAGGATGGCCGTGCACATTTCCTGCCACCCCAGGAAACTGGTCTGCTTGTGGCAGTACTGCCCAGATATGCAAAGACAGATACGAAATGGCTTACAGGCTCCTTGGACTAGTCCTGAAACATCTGACTCACAGGAGTTCAGGGACCTCAGCACCCAGCTACAGCAACACAACCCATGGCAGCAACACTATTCACTGTACCCCAACACTGTGATGGGTACCCCAACACTGGTATGCCCTTGAGAAGAGAAGGTGATGGCCTTTTCCCACCAAAAGCATCCTAAATAGCGAAAAAATTGGAGATCATAGTTGTCATCCTAGCCCATGTCTGAAGGAAGAGATGATGGAAACATCTCTGGCAAACATGGAAGAAGGGCTAGGTCCTTCCATCTAGAAAAAAAAAAAGACATACATCCCATGTTTTTGCCTCTCAAACCCTGGGAAGAAGAGCAGCATCAAGAAGATTGCTTTCACATGTGGGCAGTGGATGCCTGAGTAATAGATGGCTAAGGGCATGCATATGGCGAGGTGCTATACATACAATGAAATCAGGTGCTGTGGGAGGCATGAGATGTCTAAGGTGTGCTAAAGAGTCCCAATCTGTGTAGCACAAAGAACTGTGGGGCAGACCTTACAACAAGGGGTACTCCAGCCGGGATGCTGGGATGTGGCTGCAGGTTCCACTAGTATCTAGAAACTTGAAATGCCCATGGTGAATGCAGCCCAGGGAGTCTCTCATCTGATTTTTCCACCGCAATCGTTTCAGGATGGCGGAGGTCCTGGCCACAGCACCAACAGGCATTTCTGTGGGGAGGATCAGATTGCAGCGCTGCAGCAGTTAAAACACGGAGAAGATGGCTCAGATCAGCCTGTGTTCCCATAACATATGGTTGGGCCATGAAGGATTGCAAACACAATCTCTACTGTGCAGAGCAACTGTAGACATTTAAACCACTGTTGAGCTTTTATTGCAGTGTGTTTTTACTCTTCTCCCAAGTCATACTAGCACCATGTAAATTTGGGGATTAAAGCATACCTTGGGTACCTGAACACTACCTGTTGTCTTGTGTCTATCGTGTGGAGAAATGTCTAGGACATATGATTAACTTTATTCACAAATAACACCTACCTGTGCTGTGACTAACCATGCATCAAGTGACAGGAGGTTTGTCAAGATAAATCATATTATTATTAGAAAAGTGATAGACTTGGAAAGAAATGGACAACCTCCAAGGCACACGACTCCTTCCTCCAGGTAGAAGGAAGAGCAACAAACAATAAGCGTATCCCTTAAATCACATCATTTCCTCTAATGACAGATTTTTAGCTCTCCCTGCACAGCTTTCTTTTCTTATATTTTTATCAGGGATGCAAAACGACCAAATCCAATTTGGCATTGCCATGATGTAATGGGACAGCCTTTGCAAGCACAGCAGGAACCTCAAATGGGGGGTGTTGATGTATCCCTGAACACACTGTTCCTGGCGTCCTCACGGGCAGAGCTATCTCAGAAAGGCTGCCCATCACTGAAAGAGTTAAGAACATCTTGTCAAGGATATGCAGTTATCTGGAACTTTTGTTTATACAGAGAGGCAATAAAACATTCAGTGCCTTAGACCAGTGTAAGAAGGGTCAATACAAGCTCCAGCAGTTGTATATAAATTAACCTTTTAAGTATGGCCTAATCCATAATGATTCATTGACAGGAATTATTCCAGGAGGCTGAGCTGCAACAAATTGTAGCAGTTGTAGCTAACTACAGTACCTCACAGCTGCTGAAAGCTCAGCTGCCTCTAAGATGAGGTATCTAAGGGAACATTTTAAAAGGCTTTGACAATGTATTTCCACAATACTTGTTAGAACTAGGACGTCTCCAATGATCTTATGTTCCTAAAGTGGAATAAAAGTATGAGGAATCTGAATATATACATGAAGGATGTTTTGAAAGATTTTTGCTTTTACTGTAGCGCTGACAGAATATGAAAAGGATGCTTCACTCCTACACACTGGAGTGGTCACCCAAGAGAGCTCATTTCTTCTCCTCTCTAGGATTTAGCCAGGATAGTGCAATGAGCGTTTGAGCTGAGAAGCCTGCAGCGTATTTGCAATTGTCAGAATTAAAAGTGAAGGAAGACAAAACAACCTCTCCACTCCCACCCTCTGTCAAACATGCCTAATGAATAGCTCTACATGCACTGTATCAGAAACCCCAAACGTTGACGGCAACGCGAGGCACTAATTTGTTAGTTATCATATCTGACAAATTGTCATCATGGTTCCACTCCTTCAGAGGGTGTTGTGCGTGTGACCTGGGGAAGGGCTCTCAGGCTTGAGCTAATGGGTGTACGACTTGGAACAGAAGATGATGTGCCAAGATGGGAACCACAGAGTGGGCTGCCAAAAAAGAACAGTATAATTATCTGTGCATAATTCACGGCCGGAGAATAAGCTTTCCTCCAAAGTTGTCTGCTGTAGAGCTGTACCAGATTCATGGCTTTTTCAGTGAGTATTCACAAAGTAGTGACAATCTGTGCAGAAATGTTCACTTCTCCAAACTTTTTTTTTTTCTATTGGACTAAAATAGACATTTCTATAGCACTCTTTGCTCTCAGGACTGGTCTGTTAAGACAAGTGATGACTCATAGATGTATATTCTTACTTTCTTGGATAGTTATCTTTCCCCTCACCCCACCTAATCCCTTCACTGATGGGATTTGAAAAAAAACCTCTGCAAGGAAAAGCACTAAAAATGCAGACTACTGCGAGAGTATTGGCTCACTGAAACTTCAGAATTGCTGCTATACTGTGACAACGGTGGTCCTAGTTCTCCGATTCTCAGGAGAAACATTCAGACAACATGAGCCAAAGGAAAAGTTCCTTTAATTCTTAGCACATTTAGGCAACACAACTTGCCAGCTCAGGTGCTGTTCATCAGATGGCAAGGTATGAATGCAGCTGCGAGAGTGCATGTATATAGCCCACTGCTCTTTCAGTTATTGGACTGTATGAGGGTTATTTGGTTATTTTACCCTTATTAGAGATATCACCTTTTCATCAGTGTTATGAAAGATGGATATTTTGTCTCAGCAATGAGTAAAAACTAATTTTCCAAACTGCATTAATTTTCTTGAGGGAGATTCAGTTTCCAAAAGGGAAAGCTCAGGAAATACCTTAGCTAGTAAGGCCTTCTGGAGGAGATCAGGGTGAAGGACTGATTGTCCTCTAAAGGCTTTTCCAAACGGGAGGGAGAAGGCTCTTACAGAAAGGCAAAGGAGATGGAAAATGCTCCCACAATTGCTGGCAAGAAAGATGCAGATTTTGCTTAGGCACATTTCTCTTTGAAAGCTGATCCTGTTTTGTAAGGGTAGACAAGGAAGAGTTGCCAAATTCGTAGGACAACGAAGTTTGGAAAGCACTGGCAAAATATGTGGAATTGGATTAAATTTGACAAAATGTCATATTGCTTTGAGGCTCCTCAGGGTGTCCTGAACCATTTTTGCTCCACATACTGCAGATTTCCTGTAAAGCTTTGGCACTGCCACCTCCATCCCGAGCTGCTCAGAAATGTTGCTGTGGCCATGCTGAAGCTGTAGGGACCCTGTCCTACAGGAATTTTCCCAAAGAATCGATGCTGATCTCCCTCTGAACCATGCGTATGAATTCCCTCCAGGGAAAGTCTTGGTGTTGTAGGGAGTTTGTGGGCACGTGCATGGGGTCCATGCCACTGAAGTGTGCTGGGGCAAAGCTCATTGGATCCAGCCAAAGGTCGGAGGGGGCAGTGCTAAGTGGATGTGAGAGTTTGGATCTAGAAGTGATGTAAAGCACAAATGTGCTTTCCAGGCCCTAACTAACTGCTTCTGGGCTGGATGTGTGGGATGATTCTTCTGCACTTGTGGCATGAGCCTGCCCTGTGTCACTGCCTTGTCTTCTGTTACTTTGATAATTTATAATCACGAAATGAAAAATCAAGACTAGAGAAAGCTGTCCTGGTTCTGGCAGAGTGCTTCAGTCAGTGGAATAGTTTATAATTTCAAGCACATGTTTAATTGCTTTGTTGGATTGGGGTGCAACTTTCTTGGTCGATAATGCAAGACTCACTTCTGGGAACATTCTTGGAAGAAGAAAACAGAAACATTTCCTCTATAAACGTTGGTGGAAAATGAAAAAAAAAAAAAAAAGTGTGAGTATGCAATGAAAATTAATTTCTAGTTTTTATCATGTTCACCAAACAACTCAACATAGCAATAAGGACCTAAGCTTACATGAACAGTGAGGAATCATAGAATGGCTTGGATTGGAAGGGACCTTAAAGACCACCTAGTTCTAACCCTCCTGCCATGGGCAGGGACACCTTCCATTAGATCAGATTGATCAAAGCCCTGTCCAACCTGGCCTTCAACACTTTCAGGGAGAGGGCATCTACCATCTACTGGGGCAACCTGTTCCAGTGCCTCACCACCCTCACAATCAAGAATTTCTTCCTTATATCTAAGTCTAAATCTACCCTTTTTCAGTTTAAAACTGTTACCCCTCTTCCTATCACTATGCTCCCTGATAAAGAGTCCCTCTCCACCTTTCCTGTAGCCCCCTTTAAGTACTGGAAGGATGCTATAAGGTGTCCCCAGAGCCTTCTCTTCAGGCTGTACAACCCCAACTCTTTCAGCCTGTCCTCAGCACCCGGAGGTGCTCCAACACTCTCATCATCTTCGTGGCCTCCTTTGGACCTGCTTGAGCAGCTCTATGTCCCTCTTATGTTGAGGGCCCTGGAGCTGGACACAGCACTGCAGGTGGGGTCTGATGAGAATGGCCTAGAGGGGGAGAATCCTCTCCCTCGACCTGCTGGCCACACTTCTCTTGACACAGCCCAGGACACGGTTGGCTTTCTGAGCTGCGAGCACACGTTGCTGGCTCAGAGTCAGTTTTGCATCCACTAATACCCCCAAGTCCATCTCCACAAAGCTGCTCTCAATAATGAGATCTGAGCAGCGAATGCGCGCTGCAGCGTATTAACCTGAGTGAGGAAACCTTGGGGTAGGGGCATGTCCTGCAGTCCGCACTCATGTAAGTGTCTGTCAGACGGACCAACTGCCCAGTGGGCATCAGACTGGAACTACCTGGGGTGTGTCTCCTGGAAACACCCCAGGGACAGGCTGGTGCCACACTTGAGGCTGCTCTTTTGATAACCAGATTACTTCAGTTTCCAGAGCTTTCAACCTGAGACCTTTCATCAGCATTGCATTCACTGAGAGGAAATTACAAAAAAAAATAAAATCAGCTGTAACCAGCCCCAGCATTGATTTAATGTAAATGGTAGCACTTATGAGGCAGATAATCCAGCTTCTCATTGATCTTGGCAGTACTAGTAGGGGGCAATATTTACATTTGGTTGAATTGCTCTTGGACAAATTTTCTCCACAGTATTAAATACAAAGAAGCCTTCCATTAACACCAGGAGAGCAAGACTTTTCATTCATCTATTTTTTTCATCTATTTTTAAAAAAATACATGGCCTGGTTCTCTATTCTGTTGCTGGTCTTATACTGGGATAGCTGCACTGGGTAAAGGAAAGTAGCAACTACATCAAAGGCTGCAGCAGAGAAGAGCTGGACCCTGAATATTTGCAGCAAACAGCAGAGTTTTCTCCTTTCTCAAGTACAAAAGAACACGGAATTATTATCCTTCTCCCAGCAAAACAGAACAAAATCAATATTCTTCCCTGGGTCATTTCTCTAAGCTTCCTTCTCTCCTAAACACTCACACCTCACGTTATCTATATTCTTGAAATATTCTGCTCCTTTGATGAAGAAAAGAGGGAAACAAGGAATTTTGGGGGAGTAACTCCTTGAATGCATTT
The DNA here is from genome assembly GCF_003259725.1 of Athene cunicularia. Lineage (NCBI taxonomy): Eukaryota > Metazoa > Chordata > Aves > Strigiformes > Strigidae > Athene > Athene cunicularia. The sequence goes on from NW_020799101.1 coordinate 14,126,816, forward strand.
TAGGCTAAGATGAATTGTACCTTAAAGTGTCTGTTTCTCTCCGGGTATGATAGAGTTCAAACCCTGCAAATGTGTGTGTGTGTGTGACTGTACAAGTCCTTCCTACTGCAACTGGGCATCCCATCATGCCTGGTCAGTTTTATCCTGCTCTCTGTCAATGATCATTACCCCCTACTGTGTTCAAGCAGAGATTGAAAGTGCAAAGGGGTTGCTGTCCCTGAATGTCCTACCCCACCACGGTGGCAGCAGCTCAGGGTACTGTGATGGACAATGACTTGCTGGACACTTCCAGCCTCCCCTGGGAACACAACAGGGAGACAAGAATGGCAGGACAGAAGAGTTTATCAGCACCAGGAAGCCAGCGTCTGTGGCATATCAGCATAAACAAAGAAATTGTCTTAATAAAGAGCCACACCTAGAGGTATTACAGTCCTCTCATGGGATCACACAGCATGTGGTACATGAACCCAGGTAGTGAACCCAAAGCAAGCAAGGAAGAGCAAGTTTATAGAGCAGCAGCTAGAAAGAGAGCAAACAAGTAACATGAAGGGAGACAAACCCCCCCTGTATAGTAGCAGGGAAGACAGAACCAAGTCTGTATGCAGAGCTGACCATGAGAGATAAAGATGAGAAAACGAAGGTAAAGATTTTTACTGTCTCACTGGGAATTAAAGGACAAGAAGCAAGTGAGATGCTGTTGCCAGGAATAACGCCTGAAACACTGGAATAGCTGATAAAGGTGTTTGATTAGAATCATGACCCTGCAGACAGAATGAGACTCTGGAGAAATATTGTATCTTTTACCCCACCTTAAGAAGCAAGAGCTGAGATAGACACCCGCCTTGCAGAGCTGCAAAATCTAGCTCTGGAGATGTTAAACACTCCCTAAATGGAGCCAAGATCATCTGTAGGACATATGAGTCCCTCTTACAGAAAAGTATAAAAAGAGGAGATCTAGCCCTAGAGAAACACCTCCAGATAGCAAGGGAACAGCTAGCTATCCCAGGAAAAGGTCAAACCAATACAGCAAAGGAAGGCAGTGAGCGGGAGGGAACAGCCTACCAATAACGCAGGCAGCAGAGGCGAGTGTAGGAGCTCTGTAGTGAAACAACAAGAAAGGCTGAAAGAAAAATGCCTGGCAAGGGCAAAGATGCAAGACAGGTAGAGAAACAAAACATTAGCCTCAATCCCGTAACTCCCTAAGGAGTTCAAAAGCAGAATGCCTTTCAGATGCCCGCAGCATGGCTTCAGTAGCAGGAGGGATTTTGGGGGTCCACACACCCAGCAGAGCACTGCCACCAGCCTCCGGGACCCACATCTGTCCTTGCATCAACAGCCAGGTCAGAGCCATCTGGGTCATGAAGTCGCAATACCGTTGAAAGAAGTGATAAGCAGCAATTCTAACCTGGAGAAATGTGACCACATCATGGTGATGTACAATAAAACCACCTTGAGGTCAATGGGCAATGCAGGCTGTTGATAATAAATCCATGAAACAAGAGATGTTATTGCTCAGAGTTTATAACAGCTGACATTCAAGATCACCACCCAGGTCAGAGCACCAGGGCAGTGCACAGCCTTCCTCCGATCACAGTACAAACCCTCAGTATCCTCCACTTCTATGAGGAGACAGACAGTCTCTGTGGGCCATGTTCAGGATTCAAACAGGACTAAAGGGCATTGCTCTGTTCCCTGTGCCACGTCAGAAAAGATAACATCGCCCAGAGAATGGCCCAGATGCTGTCTGCATTGTGATCAGAGACCTCCTGATTATGTCCCAGTGCATCATGTATAAAGGGTAAAAGGGGCATAAAATATTCTATCCTGACCTGGTGGCTTTGGGCACTCATTTTTGGAAGTGTTTGAATGCCTACACAAGGTACCAGACACAGATGGGTCAGGTCCAGAGCTTATATGTTCCTGTTTCAGAAAGTGCATTATCTAGATCTTACATTGCTAATTTATATAATAATCAAAAATTATTTCTTCAGTTTATATTTTTTAAGAGATGGCTAAATTTATGGTTTGCCTAGTGTGCCAAGAGCCTGACACATGGCCACATGCTTTCACACATCCCCTTGTAGACTGTGGGGTCACATTCTAAAACCAGTGGTGCCATCCTACAGCTGAAGCAATTCCATCAACATGAGCTCAAGTGCAATCACAGTGGGACCAACTGCCTCTTTGTTTGGCATCAGGATGTATAAATATCTGACACTTCCTATGCAGGTATCTATATATTTCAAAGTAACTGGCATGCTAGAATTATCAATAAAAGAAAGACAACTTACACAATAATCATCGCTTCCTGACAGCTGAAATTTCAGAGGAATCAGCTCTGCCCTTCTTTTAATGAAAATGAGTAACAAAACCTTACCTATGTGAAGTTGGTCTCTCACTATCAAAATAGCTCAGCTGACCTGTGTTAAAGACTGTGTAAGAATCACTGAGTAATAACAGGAGAGGAATAGTCAGAGATTTTAAGCTGGACATTCTCTCCAATAGATATAAGACAGCACAGATGACCTAGCTTTAAAACACGGCCTCATTGAACATCTGCTTTTTTATTCCAATACATACTAGGTAAAGCATAAAACATATATTTAAACGTGTATTTCTTTTGTAAATACATTTTTTGAAGCACAACTTGAGATAAGACATCTGTGCAACAACTGTAGATAAAAATACAATTCTCTTTGAAAAGTTATGCTTCACAATATTCTTCAATGGGCAATTATGGATTTTTTTGTGCTGGCAAGGTACAAGCAAGATCCAAGAAGACAATCCCTTGCAGAAAGTGCTTATATAGCACAAATCAGTTTCTTGTGTACTGAGGACAGTCACTTCATTCTACTCTAAGTAATATTTAAGCTAGAATCTAAGGGGAAAAAAAAAAGAGAAGTTTGTTAAGCTGGATGCTGATGCTGATAGTGGTTGTTACTAAGCGCACCTGGCTCTCATGAGTCCCAGCCTCATGCTCTGGCCAGCAGGATTCTGAAAGGCATATGTGTCCCTTAAAAAGGTACCTAATACCTCAGTGGAGTCTTCAAAGGGCAGAAGTTCCTAGTTGATATCTGTTTCAATAGAAACAGAAAAGTACAGGGCACCCTCTGGTTTGAAGCAAAGTGTAGATAATAACCAAAGGAGAGGGAGGACAAGGGTAAATACAGTGAAACCTCCAGGATGCTAGACAGCAATGATAAGGATATGAGGGCTCTGCAGTGATGTGGCAATTCCCTTAGCCTGTGGCAGGAATATCTCTCACTGATTAGAGCTAATTAGGGAGGACGATGAGGGTTGAGGCTTTTTATCCCCCTCAGTAAATCTGCCTTTGATGCAGACTGGTTATAGCACAAATCTGGTTCAAAAATGGGTTTTGAATGTCCTTCCTTCACTGGTCCATTTAAACAAATACAAGCAGCTCTCTAGGTCTGTTATGCACAATAAATCTATTTTGGTTCCTGATGACTGATTTCTTTGGCTCTGCAAACGAGGTGAGAACACCAGTTTTGTTTCTTTTTAGCACTGTAAAGGAAGTCTTGTGTAATTTTGTGAGTGCTGGGAAAAGTTTAGAAAAGAGGTAAGGAAGGAGATGATTTGGCTTCTGGATTCTGTACCTCTTATTGAGTGATCACAACTGATTTATCGGTGAGAAAGTGCAGAAATTTCATACCAGAAACTGGGAATGACTGATATTGGGAAAAGGATTCAGTTCTCTGTCCTAGCACAGATCAGTTAGTAAGATCAGTTGGTTGGAGGCTGAAGCTAGACAAATTCAAGTTTGCAATAAGGTGTGTTGGTTTTTTTTAATAGGGGAAACAACACATTATTGAAACAATTCACTTACGGTTGTTGTGGACATGTCCTTAAGACTGAGTGGCTTTCTACAATTCAAATAGGAGCTGTGGGTTTGGTTGCTCGAAAGCCTGGGTGAGAGTCTGCTGTCTGCATTATGCAAGTGGCCTCTAGCCTTCAAACCCACTAATCCAAATACTCAAGAGCAATGGGCAGATTCCTGAAAGTTGAAAGGTTTGAATTGCACATGCCCCAGAGACATGCAATTTGAATACCAAATGTCCCAAATGGCCACAAAATGAGCCTCCTTGGGGAATCCAAATGTTTCACCATATTCATCAGAAAAATTAAGACCTCAAGCATAGGGGAATATGCCTGTGGTGACTTATAGTTAAATCCAAGCCCTATACAAGCACACATATGCTGCATCAGGGAGCAGCAGACACTTCTGCACAGCACCATGCAACAGCGGCTGGAGAAGCCAAAGCCAGGTCACTGCCAGGCCAGCCTTGGGCCTCTCATCTGCTTTCCTTCACCGAAGCTCACCCACTGAGCTCTGCTAGGTGAGACGAGCATGACTGAAGTTCGACCTCTCACACGACCCATCAGGCTTTTACAGCAACTTCATTACTGCGCTCTTAGTGGCTGTGCCCCAGAAGTTGGTTTCTGATCAGCCAAAGCCCCCCAACTCTGCAGGTTTCTGTCCTGCTGGAGGCTGGCCAGGTGGAAAATGGTTTCAGGGTTCATACTCTTGAAACCACACAAAGCCTGAGCTGATACAGAAGAACAAGATGGTAATCTCAGGCACTCGGGATTCATGAGGTAAGCCTGAGTGCTGTGCGTGTGACTAAAGAAGCATTTGCTGTTTTAGTTCCTTTTATTGTGTTTAGTAAAGTGTCCTTTTTTTCTCTGGAATGCTGAGCCTTTTGGTTGGCACAGTTTGGGCTTTTGGCACATTTAAGGTGTTGTGTTTTTTTTTTTTTTTCCCTCTGCAGTTAGGAAAAGCTCTTTTTTAAACTGTGAACTTTTTTTCATGAGAAAAATGCCCAAATCTTAATAAAATCTGAAGGTGGCAGCAACGAAACAGTAGCAAGGCTATGGCTACAGCTTCTGGGGCAGGTTTGCGTCATACGATGAAGAGATCCCCAACCCACCACTAAGCTGAATTTGTAAGGTCTCATGACTCGGCAGCTTGGGTCTGGAAGGGTCTGTGGCTGAGATATCAAGCCCTGAATCTCCAGCAAGACTGTCCAGCCCCGCACTGGGAAGAGCTGTGTTTGCCCATCACAGCTGCTTACAGGCAGAAGCTGCCTGCGCAGAGCCCACGGGCATGCCCAGCCCTCCTCAGCGTGTTTGAATGCCCTTCTGCAAACATGAAGAAGGTGGTGTGTATACAGGGGTGAGAGTATTTGCAGGTTTTGTCTGTGGAAAGCTGATATACACAGAGGCTTTTAGCCATAATGGTTTTACTGTGTTCCTATTTTATATCCTTTATAACATCAGCAGAATGTATCATGCTGAAACTGTAAATTGATTTGCATGGGTTGGTCATCTCAGAACAATGTCCAGCCTGCAGCAAACAGATATGCCGTACAGGTTCAGAGATAAGGTGTCTCTTGGCTTGTCAGTGGTAAAAGTATTATCACCAGTGTTGCTGGACCGTAGCTACAGTCCAGAGTACCCCACCTCCTGCTTGCTAGTCTCACGGCTCCTCCTCTGACTCCCTGCACCCAAAGGGAAGTGAAGTTCAGCAAAGTTCACTCACCACCACCAGGAACTGCCCGAGCCGCGTGGCCATGATAGGGAGTGATAAACTGACAGCTATAGCCATGAGTGACCAGCACGGGGTTAACCACAGCGAAAGCCACCACGGAGAAAGTGTCCGTGAGGTTTTATCCTGAAAAAGGGCACAGAACAGTCCAACATCTCAGTGAGCTGCTGCAGCCGAGGAGAGGGGATTATAGGTCCAAGTGCCTCACGGGGGGGCTGTTTGAGATTCCCTTCCAGACTGCTTGATAAATCGCAGCAACAACAGCCTTAGTGGGGTCTTTGGAGGGGGAGAGTATCTGTCAGCTGCCTAACACTTGCGTCCTCAACTGCAGCGGGTCCAGAAGGCGCCCGAGCGTCCTGGCTGCAGGGCTAGTGCCTGACTTCCCCAATTAGCCGCGTGATGGTCGGTGGGACAGGAGGCTGAGGGGGTGCGCAGGTCTTCCTGGACGGCATGGTGGGGGATGATTAGGCAGGGACTGGCAGCGTGCTCCTGCTGCTGCTACTGCTACCGTACGGTGCTTCACGGAGGGGATGCAGAGGCGTAGCAGGCAAGCAGCAGGAGAGTAGGATGCCACATGGCGAGGAGGAGGAAAAGAAAGAGGTGGAGGAGTAGGCAGAAGGGAGATTCAGTTTAACATGGCATGCCAGGCCTCCACTGCTGCTTCCCTCCCTCAGGCCTGCTCATCATGAATTTAATTTGCGCATGGGGTGAGGGGGATTTTGTTGGCATTGTTTTATTCTTATTCGATGTGCTCCTTTGCATGGCAAACGCTGGTAGTGTGCTCATTGCTGTGCATACAGGCAAATGTGGCCTTCGGTGTACTTTTGTCTAAGGCCCTGATTCAGCAAACACATGAATAATCTAAAAAGCAAGAGGACTTAGTAATATACTTAAAATGACAACTGCCTTTGTCGTCATCTCTCTTTCCTTCCTCCTCCCAGCATACTTTTCTTCTGGATAGCTAATTTGAGCGCAGTATCACAATTAAAATTTGAATACAGAAAATATAGTTTGTTTGTTTATTTTTTAAAAATCTCAATTTAGAGGCTGACCTCATCTATATATACTCCCTAAAACAAATAAAATCCATTTGTGCCCTGTCCCAGCTAAGATTCAACATAAGACACTTTCTCTAGCAGGAAAGGCTCAGGAAGGGTCAGACTTCAAATGGAAGTTAATACACGACGGTATTGCCATTTGGAAAGATTTGTCTTAACCTGACTGAGAAGAATTTAGGTATGTACTTCAGTAGATGATTGTTTGCTTTGCTTATAGGCACTAACTTGCTCTCTTAAAAAATGACATTTGGGAAAGCATATACTGAATTTTTGAGCAATTTAGTGGAAGGCAGTTCAATTACCTGTAATTCTGAAGGGGGATCAGAAAATTCACAAAAGGTAGAATGAGCATATATATATATATATATATATATATATATATATACACACTGTCCAATTGTATCTTTAGGACCAAGAGAATGTAGGCACTTCATAATCTGTATTGCTACTGTTTGAGAAGTGTGGTCCTCTGAAAATTAGAAACTTTTAATTTCTATTTCCAGCACATTTACATGCACCCATTTATATGCATTATTTCTTGTGCCAGCATTGTCCTTTGTTCTGAGTAGCTTTCCTTCCATGGGAATTCTCATTTGATTTTACTCAGTGAATCCAAGAGACTGTCCTCACTGCAGCCAAAGACTACTTTTGTGGGAATAATGGCTGCCAGCATTTGAATATTCATTTCTTTTAGATGAACTGGAGACACTCCTGCGCTGAGCTGTGGAAGGCACTGCTCAAGGCCTGTGCTGTCACGCTGCAGACCTTTGAAGCTACCTCTCTTCTTTTGGCTAGAAGGACAAGTTATTTCCTCTGTTCTGAAAACTTGTTCCTTGAAGTTGGTGCTTGGAGGTTTTTTTTCCTAGTTTCAGGCTCAAGTATATATTAAATAAGAAAATTAATTTTAAGAATAGTAGCTAGCTGTCTTGGCTAGGAGCCTGGAATTTGTCTTTGTGAATGACATGACCAGAACCAGACATGGCATCATAGCTGCTGATGTGTTTCTGATTGAGCTAATGGCATTATAATAATTTCCATATTATGTTCCATCCTGTTCTTGATGCTAACAGCTTGCTTGCTTTTTTTTCCAAACTCCAGCTGTATGTTGTCTTCAGCGAACCGTTCACAGTTTTTCTCCTGTCTCTTTCAAAATCAGTGCTAGTTTGGCCTTATGTGGGTATATGAGTAGTTACTTGTGTATATATCATTTCTGTCATTGTGTTGACTACTCACCTAATAAATGCCTCATGCTGCTAGGGGTGTACAGATAATCTGCATGTTTGGTCTTCTGCACTATGTACTAATGTATTGTATGCTGGAATTAATGGGAAACCTCTAGGCCTCTTATCTAACATTTTGCTGCAAGAAAATAATTTACTTCTGATATTTGTGTT
>NW_020799101.1:14134883-14139563 GCF_003259725.1 Athene cunicularia
CCTCTCTCCTTTTTTTTTTTTTTTAAATATTACTTGCAGTTTCCATTTTAAAAATTAAAGGGTTGAATTAAACACTTACGTATGAATTTCCTCCAACCATCTCTGCTTTTGATCTAGGGACATGTACCTATCTAGCTCTCTGCCCTTCCCCAGAACAGTAACCCCTGGGGATACCATAGAGCATAGAGATGATACAATTTAATAAAGTCACAATAAAACATCCAAGGCCTTTCATACTTTTTCACTTTCTTTAACTCAATTTATTTTTCATTTCATGGACAGAGATTTAGTCCTGGTATTAGTTTATGATTTTGCTGAAAGAATTACTGAACACATACAAAAAGGAAATATTATTTTTATTATTTATTTTGTGCCATGTATACCATAGGAAAAAAAAAAAAGTTGAAATCACTTCAGTACCGCTGTGTTTTTCATTACAAAGTTATTACATATAGAAATTACTCCAAATTATCTGAAATGAATGGAAATTATGAGGTTTAAATTCCCCAGGTTACTGCAAGCACAGCACTGGAAATTTATTTTGTCATCTTGCTGAACATAATTGCTACAACAAAATTTCTTCCATTTTACAACCACAGCATAACTTATTTATACCAGTGTTGTTGTAATTTTACATCAATAAGTTGCATGGGAAGGAGTACACAGGTGGTAATTGAAAACAATAATTTGTAGTGGGGTCCAGGTGGAACAGTTGGCTCAGAAAAGACTTCATTTGCTGCTCTGTAAATGCTTCGCATCTCTGTGGCCTTTGACTAGGGTGCTATCAGACCTCTGGTCCACCCAGTACCAAGGTGGCCTGATCACCCTAAATTACGTTTCTAAGTGTCAGCGGTGGTGAGAGGAACAACTGATATATCACTGTGGCACTGACCTGCTGCTCATGCGCAGAAACAAAAGCAGGGTGCCAGGGGAGAAGGCGAACTCAAATTGGGAAAGTGGCAAGCACAATCCTGAAGTCAGAAGCAGCATCCCTGAAGGAACCGAGGTACAAGAAAACATAATCCAAGTCTGGGGCATGTGTGTGTGTGTGTGTGCACACATCTGCTCTTGGCATGTTATAGCCAATACCAGCTTTTGCCCCCGACTTTTCAGTTTAACCACTTTCAATGAGTGTGGCGAGACATTGCCATTTGTTTGTCAAAGGGAATGCTGTTATTTGATCATTTTCAATTAAGATGTGAGTAGTTGCCTGAGATACAAGCAATGACGTTCACATTCATACTTTGCTCTACTCTTTATGAACAGGAATGTGTAATTTGGGTGCAATACACAAGCACTCCCAGGCCAGGCATCCACACTTCTGCAATCCGTAATTGTCAACAGGAATAATGAAACTGTAGAGGCTGGTACTGAACCTAGAAACCGATGAATTTCCCTGTTTGAGTTCCCTTGTCCAAGTTAAAATAATAATAATAAAAAAATAATAACAGTGTTACTATGGCTATACCCTATTTAAATAAAACAAAGCAGGAAAAACATAGAGGGATAAAGAACAAGAATGAATGAGGTGCCGTTCTTTCCTGGTGTTCAGATTTGGATCTTCATGATTTGAGGCAGGCTGGGACGTTTCTGTCATGAGTTCAAGCTGAAGATTTCATTGCAAGGTTCAGAGCTTAGAGGCCTTTGTTACTTTAAACAATCCAAAGATTTAAAATCCTCTTAAAATAATCTGAGATGGGAAAGAGAAGAAATTGGTTGAACCTTGCACTTGAAAGCAGAGGAGAGCTGTATGGATCCCAAATTTCAGGTTGTATAAACTCAGAGGAAAGAGTAGGGGTTCTTTGTCCCCTCCAGATACAAACCAAGTTGCACATGAATCTCTCAATCACTTTCTCTAGACAATGTTATGCATTTCCATAATGGAGCAAGTTTTTAAAAGTACCTCTTCAGACAAAAATATAGCTCAATTTCTAGGAGTTTTTCAGTAATACTTTTTTTTTTTTTTTTTTTTTTTTTTTTTTTTTTTTTTTTTTTTTTTTTTTTTTTACACTGAAACATAGTGCTGGTTCACAAAACTCAGTTTATTGCACCAAGCAATGATGGCATTTGTTTTCCAAAGATACAAACAATCCTTGGACTGAAGTTGTTAGGGAAAATATGCCAGCTTTTTTTGAAAAAGCCTCCTCAGCAATAGCAGATTTTACTCATCTTCCGTCTATTTTTTTTTTTTTTTTTGGAAATAACAGTCCTAACCTGTGTGTTACCTGGATGCCCGAATCGCATTCGTAGTGGAACGGAGCACATACAACAGATGGGATGTTTGACTCTTATTTACTTTGGATGCTTGCAAAGCACATTGCCTTCTACCTTTGCCTGTCGGTGTGTGCATGCAGATGCAGGCAGACCTTTGCAGGATGAGAGAAGGTGCTATGGAGAATTGTTAGATCTGACTTTTTAAAGAGACCCTCAAGTTACAAATGTAGGAGCAGGTCTTGCTCTCACCTGCAAGTGATTTCAGTGGGGACACAACTGAATCTCTACTGCTGGAAAGTGTGAAGCTTAAACAGACCAAATTCTGCCTTTAGGAATGCACCTTTTAAAGTGCAGAACAAAAATAGGGACCAATCCTGCATTTTATCTGACTAAAAAAAAAAAAGATTCAGTGTTTTCCTTATGCTCTGACTTGCTGGTTCCATTATTATTTTTGTGGGGGTGAGGGGACAGGTTTTGTTTTGATTTTGTTTATTTTAATTGAAAAAAGATGTGGGAGAAAACGGGGACCCAGCATTGGACTATAATCTAAATCTGCAGGAAAAAAAAACCAAAACCAAACAAACAAAAAAACCCCCACAGACCACTGGCTGAGCATGGGCCTTCAGGGAAGGTTTAGAATGTAAATGTTGAGAAAATCTCATTTTCTAAATTTGCTCCTGGAAACATCAGCAAGTGACAGCCACCAAAAATAAGGGGACACCAAATGTCTTGAAAACACAGCAAAATGGACATCACTTTTGCTTCTTTTCCAAGTCTTGGGAATGGGGCAGTGGATAATACATTATCCTCTTAAGCCTTCATTTCACTGCACCCTCAAAAATATCAGTGTCATGGAAAAGAAAATCAAGTGAATAAATGTTGCAATTTATATATATTTGAATAGATAACAAGAACAATTTTACTGTTTGCCATAAATGAAAAACCCCACCAAATCATTCCTCTGATTGAGGTTCTGAAGCTCTGTTTATGGCTGCAAAGTGATTTGATACAAAAAATTTACACATTTTGAGTTATTATATCACCCAGAAATTTGATGCCACTTAACTATGTAATTTTCAGAAATGATATAAAACCACTGCAGAAAAATATTCAGGGAAGCCCAAAAGACCTCTTTTTATCTTTTTTTATGGGTCTAAAATGAGAACTCGCAGAGATCCTTGCTCTGTATGTGAAGGCTGAACTGCCACCTCGGGAGCTTTATTAATATGTATGTAAATATGATCTGGTTAGATCCTGTGTTTCTGTGTCTTTTCACAAGGTGGAGTGGCTAACTAAGCCGATCAGATCAACGCCCTGTGGTTTTGGGGGTTTTTTTGGTTTGTTGTTTTTTTTTTTTCTTTTCTTCCCAAGAAGCAACATTTAAAGATTCAAAGGGAATGAAGACAGCAGCCTCATTTCTGTCAAGATTGTCTCAAACCCCCTTCCTTCCTTCCTTCCTTCCTTCCTTCCTTCTCTCTCTTCTCTCTCTTCTCCCTCTTCTCCCTCTTCTCCCTCTTCTCTCTCTTCTCAACTCCCAGATCTGTATCAAAAACAATTTACTTCTAACTTGGCATGCGCTTTCTCAGTAAAGACTAGGAAAAAACTAAAATCACATCACACAATTTGAGGCATCAATTTTTCTCTCACTGAAAAGTTATTTGAGCAAATGGGGAGAAAGTGGAAACGCATTCGAAATGTGTCCAAGTGACACATCAAGCTTATCCTCGGTGAAGATATTGGGACTTCCTCTTTACACTGAAGCCACTGTTATTTATGTATCTATATCCGTGCCAAATTTTAGCTAAAGACGTTGCACAATTTAAAAAAAAAAGAAAGAGAAACCCAGAAGCTGAACATGTGTGTGCAGAGAGTTCTTGACTCAGCATGCCTTGCTGTATATAGGATAAAATGGAATATTTAATATCATATTAGCTTGTTTTCCCCTATGATAAAGATGGTGTTTCTAGATGAGAACTCCTCAAATCCCTGGTATATTATAAAGACAGAAAAGATGATTACCTTAATACAAGTTATTTTGTGCATGAGAGTGCTTTTTTCCCCCCTAATTTAAGACAAGGGACAACAGCACCTTTAAAGCTAGCGAGAAGCTTGCTCTCTTCTTGCAGGCTATGCTCCCGTTTTGCCTGTTTTATTCTTTCTTTGGGGGATTTTTTTGTTGTTGGTGGTTTGTTTGTTTTGGTTGGGGCTTTGGGGGGTGTGGTGTGGTGTGAGGAGGTGTTGTGATGGGGAGCCGCGGCTCCAGGTTTGCAGGCCGGCGCTGGGCCGCAGCCCCCAGGGCGGCGGAGCGGGGGGCCGGGGGCTGGCAGCGCCGAAATGCGAGCTGTGAGCGGGCGGACGGGTGTGGGGAGGAAAAGGCAGATTTGCTGGAGGAGGCGAGAGCGATGCTGTTTAGCCAAATTCGACTCAAAGCTGATTTAAGGGCATCGAGATGAATTCTGCTAACTC
>NW_020799101.1:14139613-14143547 GCF_003259725.1 Athene cunicularia
CCCCCCCCCTCTCCCTTTTTGGCATCTGTCAGGAGAGTTGCATTTCAGGATGGATTGGAGCGTCTGTGCCAGGCAAGGAAAGAGAGATTGGGAGATGGGGAGAGAGAGAGAGAGAGAAGGGTTTTCTGACACTGCTCAGCTGGAGTTTATTGGGTTTCATGCTCTTGGTGTTCGGAGAAACGTTTAGATTCTGAGTGTAAGACAAACAAATAAACACAAAAAGCAGTGGCTGCAATGTAGTTGTGCTCCAGACTTGCAGCGTCTCATTAGCACTGTGATCTTTAAGGCTGCAAAACGGAGTGGCCTGCTTGTCCATGCCAGGCTCACCCAGGCAGCCTTGTAATGGATGCGTGTGCAGGACAAAAAGAGGGGCAACACTTGGAGTGGAAAGAGCAGCTCTGCACCTTTCTTCAGTGGTGGTGGACCGAACAAACTTGGTAGCCAAGCTCACTTAAAAGGGTGGACAAAGCAAAAGAGGTGATTATGTAGAGAAGAGGAGGCTGAGCTGCTCTGTGCAAAGAAACGTTATTTTGGTTTGGTTCAAATTGCTGATTTTCCAGCTTAAGGTCTTTTTTTAACTTGAGAAATCTGTTTTCAAACTAGCCCTGCATTTTGCATTTGAAGGAAATGTGAAAGGCGAGAGCATGTGAAAAACTCGCTTGTAGCAGTTTTGCAGAAGGCGGCAAAGCAAGAACATTTCTGTAGAGCAGCAGCAAAGATTGGGAGGGAAAGGCACAGTAAAATCATACAATTCCAGGTAGAGAACCAGGTTTCCCAAGGAGGCTCTCAGTACCTGGTCAACAGGTTCCCTAGGAAGAGTAATAATTTCCTTTATTGCTTTGTATTTGCTCGTAGTTATTAAAAACGATAATAAAAAAACCTACAAATTTTTGCATGTCAAAGTTTTGCAAATTGTTTCAAGAAGCTTCTCTTAAAACACATTTAGGTTTAGTGCAATTAATGCACTTTTCCTACAGAAACCTCCCCATGCCAGTGTATTAATCAACTAATATGAAAAGGATATAAACTGTGACTGAAGAATTAAAGAGGAAATTATTGTTAGTTTAGAGATGGCTGACTTTTTCGTAAGACCCACATAGTTGTGCACAGAAAAGCTTAACGTGCTTTTAAAAGACATTACATGAGTTGGCTTTAAATAGGACAGGAAAAAAAAAACCAAAAAAAACACCCGAGGTTGTATGCCGTTGACTTCCAGGTTGCCTTTCATTTGAATATATTTGTACTGGATTTACAAGCTAAAAAAAACCCCAACCAAACAAACCCAACAAAGAAAACCCTAGCACATTTTCATAGTTTCTGGTCTTCTGAAATATTTTTTAAAAAACGGTGCAGAGTAAGTAGATTGTGGATCTAGGTTGTTCCGTCCTTGTTGGTTGATGTGCTCAGTGGCTTAAATAGATCTACAGCGGGTGAGAATTCATTTTGCATTTTTTTGCTGGTCGGCAGATGCAGCGCATATTTTGTCAGGCTTATCTAAATATTGAGAAATAAAAGTCTTAAGGATTTTACAACCTGGCTGCTTTTTTAATAGGAATGGTTGGAGCCCTTGTCTTGTGCAAAATGTATGTTTCTCTGCAGAACAAAGGGTTGTCTTGTGGCATATTTGACAATAATTATGACTTAGAGGAGTGCGTGCTCGTAGAAGTAGTACAAATTATTGATATCAGTTACTGACTTCAGATGACACCTCTTCAGCAGCTCTTCCCAGGGCTGAGCTTGCTCCTCGCAAAACCCTTCGCTTCAAAAATGCCTCGCACAAGGTGTTCGCTTCTCTTCCATATTTCCTACCAGGATTGCTTTGCGCTCCGTGTTATTGATGGAAAATACTTTCCAAAATAAAGTTTACTGGCTTTTTCAGTTGCCTCGCAAGCCTCGCCCCCGGCTGGAAGTGGCGGGTGTTGACGACTAGGGGGAGCTCATAGCCTGTATCATGGCCGGGCTGGCTGCGGCCCCGCCGGCGCTGCTGCGCGGGATGCGCTACCCCAGGAAACAGCAGCCGCAGCTCAGACAGTTCACGTTGCTGCAAAGTGTTTTCACTGTAAAGTTGTAGTATTGATTTTCATGCGAAGATCTATAGAGCGCTAGCTGAGAGGGGCTGCGAGCGAGACAAATCTATTTTTAGCTAAATCATGGCTGATTAATTGACTCTGGCGGACAGGAGTTTTTAATTAAAATTAGTTTTTAACGGTGCCTTTTATTGTCAACATACAGTGTTTAAATTCTCAATTTGTTGTTGTAAGATAGCGATCGGGGTAATGATACCTGTACATGAGAGAGTCTCTGTGCGTGTGTGTGGGGAAACCCACGGAGATCCGTTTGTTTGTTCCAGTGGACGTAAAAACACATAGCGAGGAAGCTGGAGTTCTAGGTGAAGGTGTGTACAGCAATAAAGCAGACATACACGTACATAATGTGGCGTTGATTACATGTCAGAAAGCCACATGTACACCCCCCCCCAAGAGGATTTGTTTGATATTAGATAGTTTACTGTACTTTGATCCTCAGGTCCTTGTAGCAAAAAATCTGAGAGTTCCTGCAAATGAAAATAAGCATTTTTTTCCTCGAGAAATAAACTCAAAATCACATGTAGAAGTTGCTGCTGAGCAGCTCAGAGACTGCTCCGCTGGGCTTGTGCTGTTCTCTGCTGCAGCCGGCTTGCCTGTCGTGGATGGACTTTAGCAGGACGCTTTCTTGCCCAGACATAATTTCATGGTGTACACACGGGCAGCTTTGATCAGCGAATGTTTATTTCACTCAATCTGAGAAATTAATCAAGTTATGGTATTGTTAACATAGCACAAGCATCTTTTTATTTCCAGGGTGCAATATGTGGATGGAGGTTATCCTGCGACAGGAAAGCACGCTTTATCCTAACCTGAAAGATAAGTAAATTAGGTCAGACAAAAGATCAGGGCTGTCATCAGCTGTACAAAAACCCTTCACTCTTGGGTAGAGGGGGCCAGCAATTTATCTGATGATTTCTCTACTTCATTTAATGTTTGAATTGAGCTAGTTGGAAGCATATAGACAGCAGCCAGCTCATTTGACAGACCGGTAAGCTGAAGAGCAGAGTACCCCAGGCTGCTGCTGATGTTGGTGTTCCCCAGCCATGGGGAAAACCTTCCTTTCTCCCCTCCTGAAACCTGAGACTTTACCAACTGTTACTTTCCTTCCATTCCAGAACTGTTCACTTTTACCAAGAGAAACAACGACCACCCTCTTCTCGTCCCTCTCACCTCTGCACACCCAGTGCACACACACACACTCGTGCCCCTTCCTCCCGCTCCCTCCTCTGCCTCCCACCTGTCCCGCTCCCCAGGTTGAAGCTTGCCGGAGAAGTCTCCCTGTGGAGACCTGCTACCCCAAAATGTCTCTCTGCCTCCTTGCTGGAGCGCTTCCTTCTCTTTGGTCGCAGTTTGGTTTCTTCAGGACAGTGTTGCAGTTGTCGGTTGAATTTGGTGTCCCCTCGGTAGCCTCCAGGGAAGGCACGCAGAAAAATAAATGGGCGCTGGGGGTTACCGCCTGCTTTAAAGTTAGTGATGCCATAAAAGCAGTTGGTGAAGCATCAGCATTGGCTGTAGACGGATTTATATATATGTATCTTTTTAATGAGAGAGGGAAAAGACATCAATAACTGCGTGCATTGATAAATGCATGATTCATTCAGCCACTCTTACTACAGCACCTTCCTCTTTCATGTTTATTTACTTTCTTAAAATGTATCTGGGCAGGCTGCACACCATTCCTCGGCACCCACGGTTACAGGCTCAGAAGCAGTTGTGTGTTCAGCTCCTGAACATCAGTTAAATTTGCTCGCTGTCTGCCCTCCCTCCTGAAAAGCTGTTGCTTGCTTGGTACTGTAGACCCTTGCTGGAGCTTTAAGTACCAGCTGCTTTTTTTTTTTTTTTTTTTT
>NW_020799101.1:14143597-14159170 GCF_003259725.1 Athene cunicularia
GCTCGCGCGGGTCCCGCCGCCTTTGTGCCGTTCGCACGTGCCGGGGGGTCGCTGGGGGGGTGAGGCCGAGCGGCGGCGGCCCCGCCAGGCTGCCTCTCCTGGGGCCAGCTCGGCCTCGGACTTTTATCCAGGGGACAAAAAAAAAAGGACCAACCCCCAAAGTACAGACCATTGTTTTTCAGCCCTCAGAAGAATTAAAAATTGGTGTCAGATAAGCGGCGCCTGGTACCGCTGTGAGCGACGCGGCTGCGGTGTGCAGGCACAAGCTCAGCTCGGCACCTTGCAGCTGCAGGGAGCTGCGGGGGGCTCTGGAAACAGGTTATTGATAAACTTCGACGGCAAGGAGCTGCGGCGCACGCTTCGAGCAGCGCGAGTCTTTGTGCAGCGAGGATCCTGACACCGATCTCGGCGATAACCCAGCCAGAGAGCGTGTGATATGAGCTATTTCCGTTAAGCATGTTGATGTTACAGTAAATGTGACATGTGGGTGTTGATTGAAGGGACAGCATTTTCAGGCCTGCTTTGGGCCAACACCCTGATGAGCGAGTCACTTCTTTGTGCTCACTCCCCAACTAGGCTGAGCACTTTTCTGGATGTGCCTTCACGACAGCAGCGACTGTGTGTGGAGAGCGGCA
Source organism: Athene cunicularia (assembly GCF_003259725.1). Taxonomy (NCBI): domain Eukaryota; kingdom Metazoa; phylum Chordata; class Aves; order Strigiformes; family Strigidae; genus Athene; species Athene cunicularia. The sequence goes on from NW_020799101.1 coordinate 14,144,233, forward strand.
CGCTCGGTGCGCTGCGCCACGCTTGTGGGCGTCTTCCCGTTCCTGGGTGCCAGAAGCCGTGTCCCCGTGGCAGCCCCTGGGCAGCCCCGGCTCGTCCCAGGGACAGGTGGCCCAGGGGTGGCCCGTACTTCGCCCCCCAGGTGGGCACAAGGGTGGGGGCAGTGGCTGTGGTGGGGTGCTGGGGCAGACAGGGCACCCAGCAGCACCTCTGCAGTGAAGGCGCTGCCAGGGCTCGTCCTTAACCACCACATTATCAATTTGTGCAGAAACCAATTGTGGAGGGGAGCTTTCACATGCAGTGCTTTGGCCTGGCATCAAACTGTTTCCTCTTCCCCCTTTCTCTGCCTCCTTTTGATACTGCGGGACAGGAAAAATAGGGAAAAGAATAGGTTGGCAACTTTTAGATCCCTTCTCACCTTTGATTCTGCTGTGCAATGAAAAGGCAAGAAAATAAATTACTGCTGCCTGGACTCAGCCTCACCCCAATCCCTGTGAACAAGCATCCACCGTTCTGTCCTTTGAGGCCTTGGAAATGATTTTTAGTAAGTCTTTTTCACTATTAATGGGTATGATTTTGAGACATCTGACAAGCAGAAAGTAGTTAGCATGTGCATTCGCTTTAATACTGGGCATGAGGGTATTGTTTGCATGGGGCACATATGCTCTAATGATGTCACCACGCTGAGGGAGAAGCGCTGGTGGTTTTCTGACAGTGCCTTTATGGAATTAAGGAGTTTGTCCACTGTATTTTGGTGTGGGAGGCATCCAGAGAGCTTGGAGATGCTGCTTAGAGTCCAGCCAGCAAGTGTAATGCTTCTCAAAGTAAAGCACATGATTTATATTGTCCGGTTGCATTCATTTCATGAAGCCATTGGATAAAAAGTGTCACTCACATCCCCATACATTGCCTGTCCTCGACTCACTGTGCTCCCTAGTCAGGCAATGTCAAGGCAGTCCTCTTCGGAGGAATCTCTGGGTGCAGGGAGAATTCAGGACACACCTTAACACACCTGGAAGAACCAGGGCATGAGTCCTGGCTGGAAATAGCTCGTTTGCATTATTTTTCCTTTTCCCACGTAAAGGAGATGAAATGTTTTCCATTCTCCTTTTTTGTGTGGCTTGATTCCTCCTTCTCAAAAAAAAATAGAAATTAATTTTAAATAAATACTGGTGAGGAAACACCCTCCTCCTCCTAAACCCAGCTACCAACAAACAGCAATAAAACCACAGAGTTAAATTCAAATAATGTGAAGCGACTCATTTGAAACCCACAGACACAAGTGGAGTCAGAATTTAAGATTGAGACTGGCCTAAATTGCCCCATTGGTATTAAAGGACTCCTTAAACAGCCTAAGATCTTGGCTGTTGTGTTAACCAGGCATGACCCAATGCGTTATGGGCTGGACTTGCAGGCTTTTTTCTCTTTTCCTTTGTGGGTTTTAAATCTCTCCTGTAATGTTACTTGAATGTAGGTTTTTAATGGCTTAATTGAGTTGTCAATAGGAAGCCTTTTCTTTTTTTTATTCTGAGTTTTTTTTTTAAAAAAAGGCAAATTGACATGGATAAAATGCGTTTGAAGATCTATTCAGTATTTTGTTTTTCAGTCTTTTATGTCTGTTTTCCATGTCCCGAATAAGGGGATGTAATACAGCTTCTGCATTGTTGGGTATATGGCTGGTATCATGCTTGATGATTTATTAAGCTCAAATCAGAAATAGAGTCAAGTAAAAAATCTTTTGATAGTTTTAAACCCAATTACTACTGATCACGAGGGCTTGGCGTACCAAGAAAACGAAAAGCTGATTTTCGGTAATGTGACGACTGCCAAAATATGAAGGAATACCAGATGTTATTTTTAAAAAGTGCCATTGCAGAGTCTTTGGAAAGAGAGAGTGAGTGAGTGTAAGTGAATAGGCATATGTGGATTTAACTAATATTCAAATGAAGTGTAGAGCTGAAGAGAAAGAATTCGCAACAGTTTAGCTGTTCAAACCTCCTTCGTGTTTCCACAGACGCTTGGTCAGGACCCTTATCAAATGCAGCAGTTTTGGTATATTTTCTGGAGAGCACAATTTAAATTGCAGTAAAAAAAAAAAATAAAATCCTCGCATCAAAAAGATAATAAAGTTGAGATCTGTGATTTTCTTTTTATTTGTTACATACATATAAATGCCAAAATTCAACCTTTGTAATTTAAGAGACAGATTTTAACCTGAAGGCTTTACAGGAATTTTAGGTGAAGCTAGTAACAAGCATTTTCCCCCTTTGCCACCTTTTTTCCTTGTGACCCTTGGTTCAGTTCCTGTTTTCGTGTTGTCTTTTCCAGCTCTTTGTCCCATCTCCTGTGTGTGTATCCGCATGTCTGTGTGTGCCTCTCTCTATGGTTGTTTTTTTTTAATATTTTGACACACTGCTCCCCCTTAATAGGAATTCTTCCTAGAAATAGCACACACATTTCTAAAGGACTCTTTTCACAGTCCTTTTCTTTTGGCTCTAAAATGATGTATATGTAATTGGTAATTAAAGGTGCAAGCTCTCTTCAATATAAACAATATTGCTCAATGTTAGATCATTAAAGGGAACTGCAGCACCAAATAATTACCTTTTGCATCGTGACATGTTGTTCGCAGGCATCCGCTCCCTTCCCAGCAGTCCCTGTTCAGCGCAGGGTTGTGGTTACATTTTCACTAAGGCAAGAAGGTGTCTTTTCATGATATACATTGGTGAATTAATTATGTAGAAATGTCTTCAAACTCCTTTTAAACTTAGATTAAGGGAAAAAAAGTGATCTGCGGTTTTCAGAACGAGTATTGTGCTGTGTATTTGGTAATCTTGGTGTGAGTTAGGAAACCAAAGCCTTCCCGTGCCCATCGTTCGCTCCAGTAGGATGGTCTGTGCTCAGCACTCCTCTGAGGTTCCTGTCCTTTTCTGCTCTCGCTGGTGCTGCTGCTGCTCTCTGCTTCACTGTTAGTGAGCTCTGATGCAACTTGTAATACAGCTGGTAGATATACCGATCAATTATTTATTCTGGAAGGTGAAAGGGGGGGCGATTCTTTTTTCTAAATTGCCTTTTTCAAGGCTCAACCATTTTTATTGCCAGGTGATAATAATTTCTATTTCTTGTCCCTTTCCTATGTGGTTGTTTTGTTTGTTTGTTTGTTTGTTTTTTTCCCAATTTGCTGAAGAGTGGAACAAAACTCCTTTCATTTTTGGCCAGGAGGTGAATCCAGATCTGGATTATAACATCTGTTTATCTGAGTCTTACTTCTTTGAGATATTTGTGCGAATCGCTTTCCCCAGGAAATCCATAAGCAAACTGCTCAGGCTAATAGAGAACATTTTTCCTCCTATTCCTTTAATCCTGATTCGATTAGAGGTCTCACTCACTGATTTACATACTGTTAGCTCTTCTGTTTTGTTCAGCCCAAATCCTATAGTCCTTGCAGAGGCAAAACAGCCTTAGGCAAAAGTCAGTCGAAATTTTGCCTGAGTAAAGACCAAGGTTTGTATGATTTGGCAGTTACACGGCAGAACAAGAGAAAACAAACCAAAAAACATGTTTTGCCCCAGAAATGGATTGTGATCTGTAATTATTTTATAATGTAAGAATTATCTTCTAAACACCATTAAAAACGCACTGTGTTTTATTAATTGTGAAACGAGAAGTTACTTATTTCTTAGAAACTGATGGCGGTCACTCAGAAATGCCTTCCCAGTCTTTGGGAGTAATGGTTTGAAATCCATCATGTCCATGGGCAAGATTTAAACAAAAAAAAATTTATTATCTTATATAGCAACTGCAGGGTTATTTGACATCAAGAAAATAGAGTGGAAGATTTCAGTCTCAGACAATATTCCAGTATGTTAAATAGATGCCTCATTCTCTTTCCCACTGTACACACTTCTGAAACGCCTTAACTTCTCATGAGACCGTATCCTGCTTACCTTACTCTTGTAAACATTTTGCTGTAATTCGTGATAATGGGTGGTCATTTAACCTTGCCGGTATCTTTGTAATGGGACAAGGTGGTACTAATTTTGTATGCCACAGGGAGCCTGATCCTGCTTGTTTGGAGCATGCAAGCTTTCCTCCTCTCTCTAAAATAGGAGGGGAGGTTTGGGTGCATAAGCTTTGCTGGATAAGGCCTTGGCCAGATGGCTGGGAGATGCGGTGGGAATGAGAAGATGGGATAAAAAGAGATGAACTATTTCAGAAAGTGACTCGAGGCTTGAACGTTTGCAAAATGGCTCTTTGCTGATATCCTTGCAGTGCTGGCAGCAGTGGGAAGGAGCTGTCAGGAAAGCTATGCCAGGTCAGCCTTTCCATTTTGTTTCAGGCAGGCTTGGTTGCAAAATATATTGAAATCATTCTGGGAGAGCGGAAAAGCTGAAAAATAAAAGAAAGATCTAATCAGGCTTGGCTTCTTTGGGAGGGTGGGGGGAGCCTGGGCCTCTCGTGATGCATCCTTCAGAGTCTGTGAACATTCAAAGCAATCTCTTTCTCTTCTCCCCTCGTCCCTTTCCTCCCTCTTTCTCCTTGTCCATGTAAAGCAGAGGCTGACCATGTGGAACCGGCACTCGCCGACGAGGATGAGAGCCTGGCAATAGCAGAGCCGGGTGGCATCAGCATCGCCGCAGGCGGGACAGACCCCGACTTGTTAACCTGTGGACAGTGTCAGATGAACTTCCCGCTGGGAGACATCTTGGTTTTTATAGAGCACAAGAGAAAACAGTGCAATGGCACTGGTGGTGCCTGCTATGAAAAGAGCATGGATAAGAGCAGCCCTCCCCCCTCCTCACGCGCCGAGCTCAGGAAAGTGTCAGAGCCAGTGGAAATCGGGATCCAAGTCACACCCGATGAAGAAGACCGTCTTCTCACGCCTACAAAAGGAATTTGCCCCAAGCAGGAGAACATTGCAGGTACAGCATGTTTTACACTCAATCAACTGCCTAGGTAATCTTTTAACAAGAGCCCTCTAGAAAGTGCCATGAAACAGAGGCCTCAGTAACAGGTCTTTATCGGAGCCATCGGAGGATTCTCAAGGCTACGGCAGGGCTCATCAGGGCTGCCCACCCCATGTTTAATTCAGCGTAGCTATGTGTGCAGGGCCAGCTCCTGGAGAGAAGGGCCTCTCAGTGCCCTGGAGAGCCAAGGGGCAGCCTGTACGTGTAGGAAAAAGCAGAAAGTGGGGCCAGAAACCATTTCAGGAGTATGTTTAAGCACATAGCAGTGGTGGAGGGATAGGAGACTTCAGTGAGGTGCTCACTTCAGTCCAGTTCAGACACCCTTGGTAACATGCAGACCCACTGGGAAGGACCAAATCCCGACCCCACTGAAGACAGTGGAAAAATCCTCTTTCCACTGACTGCAGTGGGAAGAGGATTTGTCTGTGAGGGCTAAAGCAGGGGTACATTAAGTCCTTGTTTGTTCATTCCGCTGGTGTAGATGTCAGCTTCCTGGTCTGCATTGCTGCCTGTGCCGCCCGTCCTGGGTGTCTGCAGATGGCTGGAGTTGGGTGGGTGACACCTCCGTTCACATACATGCCCCAAATGGGGCTTTTGAATGAGGAGACGGGAGCCGAGGCTGGCCTGGGTGAGCAAATTGCAGGCATATCTTTTTCTAAAGCTCTCACATGTGTTGCCGTTAACATTTACTCAGCTGACCTCCCTGGCTCAGAGGTGGGCAGGCGGGCAATGGCATCCACCTGGGCGAGCTGCTGTGCAGCGGTTCCTGCAGAGCGCCTGCTGTGGGGCCGCTTCCGTTGTGCAGGGCGTTTCTCCCTCTGCAGCGGTGTGTTCCCCTGCAGTGGTGAAAGGAAAGCTCTACTCCCTGCTAGTGAGTGGGGGTTTAATGTTACACAGCAGGATCCCCCCTCAAACGTGCCTTTTTTGTTCAAATTAACTGTGTCCCATACAGAAGACCAGTAGCAATTTGCCTTTGCTGCCACCATCCTGATTTCTCTAGAAATTATCCCATGGGATTAGAGCTGATGGTCCAGGATCCTGTCTGTAGTAGAGATGTTCCCCTGAGCGGGATCCCCAGAAGACTTGTGAGAGGCTCATATCTTTACAATTGAAGCTTATGAGATTCCTGGTTTTAGCATTGGAAGTCTCAGAGTTAGGTCCCAGCACCTCTCTCTGATGGACATGGCCATCCAGTAAATGAGGCTTTGAACTGCTGCAGTCTTCAGATCTCCAGATGATCTGCCTCTTAGGAGAGGGCATATGCCACTCATTGACTACCTTGTCTTCTAGGAATCTTACTTGGGTCCAGTCACTCTCTTAGTGTGGGGCAGCTGACAGCTTTGGGGGCATTAGCAGTGGCAGCCTGTGCTGTAGTGTTGTAAGCAACCCGGCAGTAAGACCTGAGCCCATTCTTTCCTCATACTTTTTCAGCTTTCCCCATCCTTTTGCAGTTGTGAATGCATTTCTTGGCAGAGATGGTGTAGCAGCTCTGAGAGCTAGATTTCCTTCCCATTTGGTGGGAGCAGAAGAGAAGTATTCAGGACTGCTGAAAGCCTCCTGAATGGCGCTGAGCACTCTCAGTAGCTGTTGATCTCTATGTAGGCTGATGGTGCCCAGACCCTTGCAGAGGGTGCCCAGTGTTTAGTAAGATTGGTCCAGGAGACCTGTGCTGTAGCTGCAGTCCAGATCTCATCTCTTACTAATCCGTGCCCAAGTTCCGTCCATAGTAGAATACCTCAGTGGCTATACCCAGTGCAGAAGGTGCCGTCCCATCCCAGCTTCTGGGGTCAGCATCAGTATAACAAATGCATTTGCCACGCAGAAAATCTGCTGGGGGAGGGGGTGAAGGGATTGTTCACATGTGGAAAAGGCATAAAAAAAAAATCTAAAAGCCAATCTGGAGCACCTAATCTCTTTCAGACTAAACTGAGTATCAAATGAAAATATGTAGGAAAGATTTTGAATTGAGAAAAATAAAAGGGTTTATCATTTGATTGGCATTTTCTCAGCAGTGCATGGAGATAGGGACATCCACTAAATAGTGCAGTAATAATACTTTCTCAATTAGGAGCCCAGCTCCGAGATAAAAAGGTGCAGTGTCCTTCCATATTTTTTTTAATAGCAGCGGATAGTTTTCAATAGTAGGATAAAAGCCTCACATTACAGCCATGGAGGGTAGCCATGAAAAACCCACAGAAGTCATTCACTGGAAAGGCTTTAGTGGGATATACCAAACCCCTTATTTATATTTCAATAGAAAGGCTTTCTGCATTAGCCAAGAAAATCAGAATCTGCATTTAACATTAAAGGTATTTCCCAGTGAGCGGCTGTAGAGCATTGTTGTTAGATTTGTTAAAAAAAGAGACTAAATACGATTTCATAAAAGGGAAACTTAATCTCTAAGGCAGCTTTCTCCCACCCCACCACCCCCTCCCTTTATTTTTTTATTTTTTTGGTAATAATGCAACAGCCTACAGTATTTTTACTTTATATGTGACGAAAGATATTCTTAGCCTTTCTGTACTGCGACAGGAAGAATGAATTTCTTTATTCCACCAAGAAATATGTAAAATAATCCCTTAGAAGTATGGGGAGATATGTTTGTTCAAAGCATTTAAAATGTTATTTTAATCAAAGGCACAAAACACTCTACATGCTGTGTCAGCTAAAGGAGACCATTACATTTTAGCAGCAAATCATGCTCTTTTTCCCCCTCCTAGCCAGCCCCCCCTCTTTGAAACTAACTTTTTTTTTTTTTATTAAATAAAAAGGCGAAAAAGATTAAAGAATAAAAAAACTTCAGTAGCTCAAATGTATAAAGTAATTTAATATGGTGGAAGCATTAATTATTTTAGCTTAATTGAATTCTGAGGACTGCAGTAGTTGCATTTTTGTAGACAAGCTCTGTTTATTATTTCTTTGTGTAGATTAACAGTAAAGGAAACATAGATAACTTTCAGTTATTTATTGTAAAATAAATGTGTCAATTCATGTGTAAAGCAAGCTGTTCAAAGATAATTGAGTCTTTATATTTGAAGAGGGAAACCAGAAATCACCCACTCGCCACTCCGGCTCCCTGAAATATGCTGCCACCGCTGCTGCCCTCAAATAGGTTTCAGCTCCTCTCCTTGATCTTGTGTTATTTTTGTAGACCTTTTTATTTGGTCGAAATAATTTGTGTGGCCTTCTGTAGTGTGACTAAGCCGCCATGGCTGAGTGTAGCGAGGGTATGTCAGGTGCCGAGCTTGGCTCTGCCATTGCTCTTCCCTTTGGGCATGAGGGTGTTGGGATGCGGCACCACTCTGACCAAGCCTTCACCCTGGCACAGGATGCTCTGGAGTCCTGAGGTTTTTTCTTCCCTCCTTTTGCCTTTCTTTCTTGGTAACTCCACTTGCTCTGGTCACTGAACGCCTCTTGACCATGTAACAGACCTTGTGCTGCTTCAAGGGAGGCAGGTAGAGCGCAGGAGTCTGCAAGAATTTGCATGCACACAATGCAGATCTCCAACTATCATTTCTAGATACCAGTAGAGACAAAGGCAACTTCATCTCTGCAATCAGCTTTTAAATACCTTCTGAAAATGAAGTCTATCATCCTGCCTGGTAACTTGCAAATCCACACTTTTCGAGGTGCTTTCACTTTATTACCACTGTCTGGAAGGTGTGTGGTAGCATGTTAGCTGGGGCACTGGGAAGATGTGACTTGATTAGGAGCAGTTTGTCCCGTAAAGTTGTGTTTTGGGTTTTTTTTATAAATTGGCTGACCTGTTTGAAAATCAATTCCGTCTCTTGTACAGAGAGTGCGATAGTATCAAACAGATGTACCAGATTGTCGCACAGCAAAACACAGCCAGGCCAATGAGATGGCTAGGAGTTATCAGTCACTGCTTCTTTCACTTCACCACTGGCAGGTATTTTGGAAAAAATTAGACTGCTGTTGTATTTTATACCTCTTTTTGTCTTTCATATTTGTCAGATCTTGGGCATAACTGGGTGACCTGTCCTGGCTGAAGAAGGCCATGGGGACATGGCTCCTGGTGTCCTTTGTCTGACGGTATCTCCTGTCCACCTCACGGCCCTGCTGGGCTCACAGACCACTTCAGCATGGCTCTCTGAAGTGATCCAGATTAAAGAAAAAGTACCAGTCAGCTTGTTTTTAATGCTGGATGATTTCAGAGAACACTGGCATAGGAGGGAGCCACGGTGGGGCAGGCACCACTTGGGCCAGACCTTCTCCAGCTTCACTGACTGCTCTGCATGCACCAGGCAGCGTACCCTCATAGACAGAGAACCACACCAGAAGCAGAAGTTCAATAAAACAGTGTAGTTAATTTCTGCAAAGGTGATGCTAGGAAAGGGGAGGGGGTTGATTGGAATTCCTCGTTCATCCTGTCCCAGTTGCCAGTGCTGGGCTCCATACATTATACTTGAAGTAGATGTGCATCGTGAAAAAAGGCTCCCTGTCTGAGGCAGGATTTAACTGCAACCCCTGCTCCATGAATGTTCATTTCAGGCTTTTGAATGGTAAAACTGCCAGTGAGAGAAACTAAATAACTCGTATGTGCTGGAAGCTAGAGATAAACACCGCCGCAGGTTGCCATGAAATAGGCTATTTGATATATTTAGAATTGTTATTTTTCTCCAAATTAAGATTAGTTAAATCCATGTGTGTTGTGTGAGTGATTGTTAACTCAATGGCATGGATTATCCTTTTTTCAAATCATGACAGCTAATTATTATTGCTGTCTACCCTGAGACATTCACTTACAATGTACCATTATGGACCTGTGCACCCATATTAGCTGTAGGACTCAGACAGCCATCGTGATGCCTTCACATGTGAGGAGAGGAAAATGCAGGCTCAAACAACCCGAGGCCTGTGGCAGCAATGTCCGGCACTTTGGGAAGAGATGTCCCGAGCAGCGCCGACCCAGCACGGGCCATGGGGACCATCCCCTTTCTGAGGCCATCATGGCACCAGGTCCTGCCACCAGCACCTCCCCAGGGCGGTGGGTGTTGCAGGAGTGACTTGTCAAAACCAGGCCAGGAAAAACGCTTCATGGGGAGAAAGAGCCTTCCAGAAGTGTGTGGTAACACAGCCTGAGAAACTCATGTTGCAGCTGAGATTCTTTTTGTGAGGCTTTTCCAGGCTTGTTTCTTCCCTCGCATCTGCCAGGCTTTTACTGAGTGCAAAGGAGTTACCTGGCCTCCTCCTCCTCTGCAGCTTCACCAGGTATTTAGCAACATGTTTTGCTAATTGGTGCAGCTGAGCAGCATGAGGGGGACACACACGGGAGGTGTCAGCCGCAGCTCCGCTGAGAGCAGGGTTAACAAGCAAGCCTCCTGCCCCCAGGGACCTTGGCTGTAGTCCTGACTTGGGTCATGGAGAGAAAAACAAGCCGGGTGATCTCACTCAGAGCCCTGTTTGCGCTCGGGGCAGGGCAGGGGGGCAGGTTGGGGGAGCCTGGCTCTCCTCTGGGGACAGGGCACCCTCAGCCCACGGGAGGGGCCCACGGTGCCCTTCCTTGGCTTGTTGCAGCTTCAGGCATGATGAGGAGCTGCCAGAAAACGTTGACGACTTAAAGTTTTAAGGCTTCTGGTGAGACTAGGTGGAGGTTCCCCAGGTGATGTGATCCCCACTTTAGGGGGCTGATGCGGAGGGCATCCTGTGACCACCTGACAGCCTCCCACCCTTGGTGTGCCCCCCCACTTGGCAGCGAGGGATGGCAGGGCTGTGGCTGCTTGGCACTGCACAGAATCTCCCGTCAAGGCATGGGTAAGCGCCCTGCTAATCCCGGCAAGAGTTAAAGGTGAGAAACCTGCCAATTACGAAACCCTTTTTTCCCCTTGCTTGAACTCCACCACACCCGTGCGGCCGGGTTCCACTGCCCTTTGCTCAGCCCGGGCCAGGGGCTACAAGCCACCCAATTCCTGCCACCATCTTAGCTTGCCCCCAGCTGTGACCTGCCTGGGGTCTGGCCCCGCCAGGCACCGAGACTTTCCCAGCAGCCCCGAGAGTCAAGTGTGAAATTAATTGCACCAAGTTTTAAAAAGCAGACTAAAAAAACAGCTGAGGAACATTATGCCCTTGATTCTCCCTGCCCGTTTTAGGTTTTTGTTTTGTTCCTCTCACCATCCTGTTTTTCAGAGTTATTTTCTGCGCCCTGTGTGCGGTTAGCTGGACTTGCACAAGGCTGGGATGTCAGATGCTGGTGGTGGAGGGGCGGTGAGGGGTCCAGCTTGCCCTGCTCCACCCCAGTTTCATGGGGGGTAACTCCCCTGAAACTGGTGGTGTCATGCCAGATTGATCGGGTGGCACAAGTGGGGACCTGTCCCCAAATGCATGGGGTGCTGAACTGAGAACAGGAGCTCGCTGCTGTTATTTTTTTTCTCTCTCTAATCTCTCTTAGTCATAGTCATCTTCAGTTTTATGTGTGACAATGCTAGGTAAAACTTTTTCGACAGAAGTGCCATTTTGAAGGCTGATGAGAGGGGATTTAAGAAGGTCATTCCATACACGTGGCCAGTCTTCTTGCTCTGGGGTGGATGTGTATTGGGACTCACTATTTAAGAGCAAAACTTTCTTGTTTGCACCAGCTTGGCACTGCCATTAACCTCTTTTAACTCGGTGGAAGGAATCTGGACATACTCAGAGGTAAAGCCCAGTTAAAAATTCACCCAACAAAGTGGTTTTTAGCCTCTACTTGGGCCCTCTTGTGAAATTACTTGGGCCTTGTGTGGGAGAACAGAAACTGTGTATTTCTTATTATTAGCATGGAAAGATTGGCAGATATTTTTAGACAACACTAATGGTAAATGTTGAAAAGGCACTGGTCAGCCAGTCATTACTCATTTTTCTTGACAACTTTGTGAGCAACTGTTAGGAGCAAAGTAAAAGTAGTGCCCAACCGTCCTGTAGACTGCGTTGGCATTTATGTGGATGTGACTAATAGCAATAGGCTTGTGCTCAGTGGAGTACTGATGGCAAGAAAGGACTTTGTGTGCACTTGCAGGGGAATTTTGCAATGAGATGTAGCCAAAGGAAAGCTGGTTGCATGGAAGTACTATAAACCAGAAAAACTCCCATATAGACAGAAAAAGTTGCTGTTCCTCTCCGACGGTGAATAAATACATAAAGGCGCAGAAACGCTTCCTTTGCTTCAGCAGGACAGAAGTGCTGCTATAGAGAGGCTGCCTCCCTCCCTTCATGTCTTTTCCATAGATTGTTTTTCTTTCTCAGCTCGTGTTTGAACTGTGCTGCCTATACACACAGTGACCAAATCGGCTGTGACATAAAGATTGAACTTTTCTAGGGTTTTTTTGAGATTGGAACATTTTTCTATCATAACTGGAGGAAAAAAACCTGTGAAGTAATCATACTTTTTGTACAAGAAAGGCTTGGATTTCTGTGTCATGTCACATAACTTCAAAGGGCATAGATTTGGGGCTGAGTTTCAGCGCTGGCTTCAGTGGCCAAGTGGGAAGATGGGAGCCTGGAGGGTGAGAACTAGAGGAGAGAGGCCAGGTATAGAAATAAAACTGTGTTTCTCGGCAGACAACCCTGGAAGCCCGGAGAAACTGGGTAGCTCTCGGCTTGGGAGATGCGTGTACTCGTTTCAAGGAGAGCATCCTTTTCAGCATGATTCCTTCTCCCCATTCCCTCCCACCCTCCAAATGGTAATCGGTGGGCTGTGCAGTAGAAATGTTATTAAAAAAAAAAAAAAAAAAAGAAGAAGAAAAAGTGGGTGGGTGGGGTATCTAGGGATTTGGTGTCTAAGCTCAGGAGTTAAGCCGGAAATCCCAGAGATGTAATGAAAACAAAACGGACTTTTCACTCGCGCTGTGGCATTCTGGCAGTGAGAACGCTTTCGTGAGCCAATGTTTTCATTGTAGGTTTTCTCGAGAGAAGTAGTGGAAACGAATCGTTAACCCCTTAACAGGAATAAATGTGGTTGCTGCAGCGGGGAGAGGAGAGCTGTCTTGGCTCCTAGTTGCCATGTTGCAGAGCTTGGGGGTGTGTGTATGTTTGTGTGTAGTGGGGAATGTGGGGTAGATACCGCTTGTAAGGAGTTTAATAATCTTAATGGCAGATGTGAAGTGGTTACTTAGCGGTTGTTTTTTCCTCTTTGCATGTATGCCTTTGCAGAAAGATTCGAGTGCGATCATCACAAACCACTGTTAAACCCAAGAGCTCTTAAACTCGTTCTTTCTTCTGTCATTTGGTAGCATATTGCTTGAGCAAGAAAAGAGGGACACTGCTCACTGGTCCCTTAGCAGGGTCATAAAAGCTGCAGATGGAAAAGACCTACCAAGTTGCAGACCCCAGTTTTCCTGGAAAGTGGAAGTACAGGATGTGTATCTGTTGCAGGCATGTTAAGTATATAGCTTTAAATGTCCAGCAGCCTTGGATGGTGTTCAGCCTTATGGGAGTAAGCCCCTTCATTAAAAACAGGGGAGTTTGAGGAGGAAGGGACGTGGGAGTGATTAATCTAATTTACCTTAACAGCCACTTTTGGTGAAGAGACTTTATATGCCTGTCCTCCATGCTCTGATTAGGCTGCATTTTTTTTTCCAATATTTTATTTCACCTTTTGGTCATGGCTGGCACTTGCCATACTTCTCTCTCCACTCTTTCATTACGGTACTTTATCTGCACATATTCTTGCAAATGGTATAAGTGCATCAGCCCTTTGCTCTAGCTAAAGAGCATCTCATCTACCCTTTAGCACCTCGGAAGAGCAATTAAAATCATTATACACCTTCTTCCAGCTGCTGTAGATCCGCCGGTCCAGCCCTTGCATGCAGGCTGTGGGACTCTCGGTGCTGTGCAGACTTTGGATGTAATTGCATAGCTGCTGCAAGGGACTGTGTCTCTGAAGCTGACCTTGCTCAGCATGTCTGGCCTCTGAATAGATGTTTGCCTTCTTTCTTCCCACTTTGACAGGTCCCCCCCTCCACACTCCATCCCCTCACTCTGCCTCAGCTCGCTCCTTTTCTGCTCACGCTGAGAAAGCACCTCAGCAACAAGATATTTGTGGCTGAAATTGCCTTGGCAATGAGGAGAGCGTTGGTCCTCCTGTACACCTCTGAAGAGCAGAAAAATAAGAAAGTAAAGAGATACTGCTGAATACATGATAGTTGTACATGTTTTTTGTACCACGCTGCTTTTGTAATGGTCATTTAGACAAGGTGGAGTGGGGGGGGGAGGAGAGAACGAGACGAGACTGCAGACAGGGATTAAACAGCTCTCTTCTTTTAAGACATTTATTATTTTCAGAGTCAAACCTGTAGACAGCTAACCTAACTGTAAAAGTCTCCTCTGAATTACTGAAGTGCTCTGAAGTCTTTTATTATAGCTGATATACTTGTGCGCAAGCAAAATCCAGATTTGAATTTAGCACCTACTTGTTTTATTTTCTTTATTAAACCAACTCCCAGCTCATTTTTTCCTTTCAATGCCGGCTTTTCGTTTCCCGTTTTCTAGAGTGGCCTATTACTAGCTCATAAAAAGAGTTAGAAACTAAGGGAAGTTTTCCTGAGCAAGAAGGAATTTTTTTTTTTTGCCTTTTCTTTTTTATTTTTTTTCCCCTATGGCTTGGCCCAGAGCCAACCTGTCTTTCAACAAGTAGAGAGCCATTCCAAGTTGAAATTTATAGAGCAGAGTCCAGGTTCAAGGGCTGAAGCCCGCCAACAGCTCCAGCCTCTTTGTTACTGATTAATTCTGCAAGCGGTTCAGCTGTTTTGCTCACTTCTGCCTGCTCTTAACAGCGCTGCAGCGCTTCCGAGCCGGCTGCTGCTGCTTCCCCCTCCCCTGCTTTTCAGCAGCGCTTTCCCCTTCCACTGTAGAGCAAGCCCCTAAATTAATTTTAACTCCGTGCAGTCCAAGCTCTGCACCATGTGAGCTTTATGTTAAAAATTACAGAAAATCCTTTCCCTCTGCTTTTTTTTTTTTTTTTTTTTTTTTTTTTTTTTTT
>NW_020799101.1:14159220-14163890 GCF_003259725.1 Athene cunicularia
TTTTTTTTTTTTTTTTTTTTTTTTTTTTTTTTTTTCTCTCCCCTACAGCTAATTTTAAACGTCTGGAGCTTCCTATTCCACTTCAGCTCATATTAACGATTGCTTCTTGGCATCGTTTGGAACCCAAGTTCCCAGGTTTTAATTAGTTTACTCAAACGCACGCAGCGGGGCAAAATAGTTTCTTTCAGCTTTACCTGCAAAGGATGTTTCCTGTCTCAGCCAGGGGGTTTCCCTCGCCGAGGGATTTGAAAGGCAGAAGTTTTCAAGTGGTCTCAATATGAGGCCCCACAAGAGTGAGTGTGGGAGGTGAGGGGGAGAAACAGCAGGAAGAAAAAAGGAGAAAAAAAATCGCAAAAAAGAGTTTGGGAAAGTACCTTGAAATGAGGATGGTCCCAATCCTGCAACAAAGTGGATGTCAAACCATAACCTTTTTGACGTCAATGGGGGTTTTGCCATTGGCTTTAGCGAAGGCAGGATTTCATCCTTAGCCTGTGCGGAGCTGTAGGTACGCCAACGGTCCTCTCGCAGTCAGTGGCATTACTGATGTGCAGAAAGTTAAGCATGTCTGTAAGCGTTGGCAGGATTAAGATCTGTGCTGGTATTTTCAGACCAAGTGAAATGCATGTGGGAGGTTTTTAAAGAAGAAAGTGCATGGGAGTTTTTTAAAAAAGGAGACTATAGCTGAGCCTGCCATTTTTAAGTGCCTTGGGGAAAAACCTGGGTTGCTATTAAAAATTTCGGAGGACTAATGTGTTACTAATTGTGACGCAATTAACTTCTTAAAAGTATTCGATTGTGAGTCCCAAGAAAATAAAAAGATGGGGATGAATAGCTAGAAATTCAGACCTGAGTTTCAGTTTAAACATTTATTTTTTATTAACTAGAAATAAAAGCAAGCCTAGAGGTTCACTTCACCGTGCATCTTGGTTACTCTGCTCCTAGAAGTCTACTTCTGAGTAGGTTATTTAAAGAATTAAAAAAGGACAACAACAAAGAAAAGAAGCTGAAACCCAGTAGCTGTCTGAGACCCCTATATGTGGCTTTACTACAAAGCTCTTAAATTCTTGTTTAAACATTTCTCCAGAGCTGTTACTCTGGAAATAAAAAATGTGTGCTGTTTGTCTATAGCAGATTAAAAGTTTACCTTTAATGTGACAGCTTCTCAAATAGAGTGTTGGAAACATGCCTCTATTTTATGGTATTATGAAACAGGTCTGGAGCAGAAACAATATATTTAATTAAGAGAGAATGAGATAGAATTTGTGGGTTTCTTTCTTTAATAGTTTATAACCAGAAACCTTTTCTGTTTCTGTCTCTGAAACTTTTGTGCATACAAGTGGCCAGCACATGTAAACCACACTTTGAAATTTAACAGTTAACCTTGAAAAATCTTAAGTTCAGCAAAATTGAAATTTTTTTTTTTTTTTTTTCAGTCTACGGACAGCTCTTTGTAATGATCTGGCAGAGGAATCTAAAGTTGTTTTTTCCTCCACAACATTTGTAATTTCAGCAGTAGAAAACTGAAGCACATCCCAGCTCTGAGAAGGCTCTCTCACATCTGCCTCCGCCTGTGTGCTGATTCCCTGGGGTCCCATTTATAACAATCTAACAAGATAGAATCTGCCTTTGAATATCAGTAAATATGGCTAAAGATCACAAAACTGTACTCATAATTGTTCAAGACTAAAAGGCAGAATATAGTGTTTGATTAATGTTTATGGTACAGGGCCTTTTTGTGGAAAGAAGTTAAAATAATAACCCCCCCAATCCTCTAAAAAAACTCCTGAGCCCCCACTTCAGTCCCCTCAGGCTCCACTGAAGGATGCTATCCTCATTGTGCAAAGTTCATAATTTAAGATGATGCCCTTTACTTTTGATTTTGAGGCTGATCGAGGATACCCGATTGAATCTGTTTCTTGAAGGGGATGCACAAGGTAGTTTTCTGTTAGCAGCACTAGTACACAGGAACAGAGAACATCTTTGCTGGCCATGAGAAGCAGCCATCCTTCAGGTTGGGGTGCTTTTGACAGTGCATTGTGTTCGACTGGTCTCATCCTTACAATGTCTGCTCTGAGGGTGAGGGAAAACACCGTCAATCCTCAATGCTCCCTATCTGACACTTAACATTCATTAGAAATATTTAAGCAGGGGGAGGTTATGGATGCAGTGGTGTCTGTCAGAGACCCCTAGCAAAAACATCTGCTCGTTTTGGAAGGACTGATGAGCTGAGTTGATGAGTTCTCTGTTAGCGCTAGAGCCTTGGGGCTGCTCAGGCTGAGGTTTGTGCTGGGTGACCGGCAGCTTGCAGCAGGCATTAGTTACCTGGGTGGGGTGATTCACTGGCGGTGGGGTTGTCCTCATCCCTCCAGGGGAAGCTTGGGAACTCCTATTGTCTTCGTTGTTGTGAGACTTCCCTGCTGTCTGGAAAGGTTTAATTTTTTAGTGATAGTGAGTGGAGAATACAATACAGATGGATCTTTTTCTCTTTCATTAGCTCTTTTAAGACACTTGTTTAAATGTGTTTGCTTTGCTTTTCAAATGGTATATGTCTGTTTCAAATATTACTGATAACAAAAAAAAATATTAAAAAATAGATCTTCGAAAAAGCCCAGGCCAGGACTTTGTTAAAATGCTGGTCTGGAAATGGCAAAGGTGACTCTGGGCGTGCACAAAGAGGGAAAGATGTGGGGAAGACTTGGTGCTAGTTTGCATTCAGGGGTGGTCCCTCTTGGAGGCTCCTGCCAGGGCGGAGCCCAGTGGTGGGGGGAGAGCTGTGGCCAGCAAGTGGGGCTGGGTGCTGGTGAGGGTGCCCGGGGGATGTGCTGGGTGGGTGGCTGTGAATATTGCAGTGAAAAACCCATGTTTTGGGAACTGGCTAAGAGTACAGAGAGAAAACCTAGAAAGGCAGATGTGTGCATGCCCAGTGGAGTTTGTGTCTTACCAAGGAAACTGTGGCCTTCGGGGCGAGACACTAACTAGGCTGTGCAGAGCACTGTGTTAGCAGAAATAGCACCCCAGCATGCCATTATGGGAGAACCCTGGTGCTTCTAAAATCATGCTTAAATACCTCTGTTTCCCACCCTCTGGTCCATACACTTCTCCCAGCCCTGGTTGTGTGATGGCAGTGCTGAGCAGAGCCCTAACCCCATCCCCCATAACCCTTTAGGGCAGGTCTCTGTGGTTGGATGGGTAAAGTGCAGAAGACCATCAGCCCTTTCTCCAACCCTGCAATTCCACCTTTGTTCCCGGGAATGGAGCAAGTCTAGGAATTCTTAGCACTCTTTGCTGTCGGTTTTAACCCTCCTATCTTTTTGTCAGCACCAGCTTTAAACCGCCCACAGGAGATATGCAGATAGGCACTCTCATTTCTCAGATGAGGCAGAAAAGATGTGAATGGCTTGATTTTCAAAAGTGCTCGGCTGTGTCCGGCAAGGGCTCGAGACAGCCTGCTGTGCTCAGCACCCCTCTGGATGAGGCTGCAAGTGCTACTGCCCAAAATGACAGCAGGGAGCGGGTGACAACAGCGGGGCTGTGGCTGGGAGAGCCTGCCCTCTGGTTCACTGCTCACAGCCCTACCCTTTTGTGCATTCATTGGTATTTTTGAACAAGCCCAAATAAATCCCTCTGGGCCTCTGTGCTGTTAGCATGTTCCCCCCCTCACCACACTCCTCGGCAAAAAGGTTTAATTAAACAAATGCAAAATCACAGGCAAGGCACCAGGAAGGGTGGCGATCTCGCCTGTCCCCTCTTGCAGCCCGCGCGCCGCTGGTGAGAATGGATGGAGGATGGGAGGCTTCGTGCCACTTCCCAGAGCCTCAGCAACATTGCCACCGTGGGCACAGTGCCAGAAGATGGCTTCTGTCTCGTAATTGAATAAGGATCTAAGGAAATTTCCCTTGCAAGCATGTGATAGGGCCCTTCCACACGCGGGGAGACGGGAGCCCCGGCACTGAGTGCCTCGGGTGAGATCCTGTCTGAGTTTGGCTGGGTTGTGACAAGGCTGGGTGCCCTCATCTCCACTGTAGGTGCTGGTCCCAAGAAGAGCCAGGACTCCTCTGTGCTGCATCCCCACAACTGGGTGCTGAGGAAGAGGAGGAGGCAGGGGGAGAGGGTGGGGGAAGAGAAAAGAAAAGATCTGTGACAAAATCATGCGACACCCACGTAAATATTGTTTGTATGAATTGGGTCCTTCATCTTTTGTTAGCAGCAGCTTGTTAATTAACAGCAGATTAGTGCTGCTTTCTTCTGACACATGAATATATTTTGGGCTAGAAAATACTTGTACTCAATAAAACTGTGTGACTGAACAATTCAGAAAGTACCAGCAGAGCGCCGTAATGGATTCCCTTTTCATCCCCTCCCCCCGCCTCCTCCTCCTCCTGCTCTAAATGCAAGCAGATTTCTGCAGTCTAGTGCAGAAGAGACATGTTAAACACAGCTAAATAAATCATGTTTACTCTTGGCGTTCTTGGTAGTGAAAAATCTGTTGGCTGTTTTTACTTCCTTATTTCTCAGCATTTGCTTCCTACCTGTTTTTGAGCCTGTGCCCAGAAATAGTAGTTTTGTCAAACGAGTGGATTATGCCAACCAGCAGTTCCCTCTGCCAAGGAAGCTGCTGGATCGCAAAACCCGGTGACTTCTTTCTTACAGTGACACTGAGACTCTCCCCC
>NW_020799101.1:14163940-14183288 GCF_003259725.1 Athene cunicularia
CCCCCCCATATTGGGATATAAAAGAAAAGTATTAAAATCTGGAGAAGGAGAAAATGTAATCAGATCCTGGCAGTTTAAGAGCTGAGATTAAGGAAAGTTAAACTTCTGTTCCAGAAGCCCTCCTTTAAGCTGTTTGTGGAGGTGAAAGCACTGGAGATAGCAATAATAGGAAACAGACATTTTCTCTTTCTTGTTATCATTCCTTGTCCTGTTCCCCCCCCGCAAATGGGTGTGGGATTTGTTTTAATAATTTTTTTTTTCCCTCTACAGAGGGCTTTACAGCTGGGAGGAAGAGGTAACTAAGCCTTTATTTTAACTAAGTCAGTTCATGAGCTCTGCTGTTGCAGGCAGCGAGTGAACTCTGGTTTTGGGTCTGAATTCTGCTCCTGACCCTGCGCTCCTGGGCACCCCCATAAACCTCTTGCTTGAGTGAGGGCTGCCGAAGGGGCTGAGCTTCCTTTGCAAGGTGGGGCAGATGTCACAAAGCCATGCACAGATATATGTGCGTGTACATATATACATACATATGTATATATATACATATATATGGCACATCTGCTGTTGTCAGAAGAGCTGCATCAAGTGGAGAGGGGTGTAGTCCAAAAGGTAACTAAGTCCATTTTGATGCAGTCCTGGTTATCAAGCGCTCCTCTTTGACCTCAGGTAGCAACTTTTTAGCCTGGACCCATCCTCCTTACTACTGTTATCCCAGATGTGACTGTAACATGGATTACGAGCCTGGTGGACTCTCCCTGTTTGGTTTTAAAATTAGAAAAAAAGATCCTTTTTCCCATCAGAGCTTTGCATGTATTTACTCTTTGATCACATTGGAAGGGCCTTATCCTGTCTCCAGAGGAGCTTTAGTTCTGCTTTCAGTGGTAACAGGGATCTGGCCCGTGCTGAATATTAGCATTTTAATGGTTTACTTAAAACCCCATTGCTGTGACACTCACAGGCCTCCCGGCATGAGGAGAGTCCAGCTCTGGGGTTTTGCAAAGTGATGTTGCAGGCTGCGATGCCTGCTCAAAGAGGGGAGTGGGGATGGCCCATTTGTCATAGATTATTAGTATTGTCAATAATAACATGTCTACAGAAGCCAAATTAATTCCTTCTTCTACTAAGTCCAAGAAATGCCAGATCAGTTTCAGAACAGGGGAAAAAATAAACAGAATCAAAGTTTGTATGTTATGATTCCTCTGAATTTCTAGTGGGAATACTCTGCGATAGAAATGATATTTCCATAGAGGCATTGGCAGCCAGTTTGCTTAATTACATTAAATAGTGGTATAAACCTCGGCAGAACATAAACCTCTGTTACAGCCAGTCATTAGAATATTGAATCATAAGGAATAATGATACCAGTGCTAACGTGTAACAACAGTCTTTATTATATTAGTGATTGAAGTGTTATTTAAAAAATAAGGTTTGTTGTAGCGGTTTAGGTGTGCATGCATATTTTCTCTGATCACCTATTAAGAGACTGAAGACTGGATTTGAATTTATTCCAGGGAAATAAAAGGCTTGCTTAGAGTTCCGAACTACTAGATCACTGCTTACGATTTTACAATTTGATTCCACTTGTCCTTAAGGAAGGTTCATAATGCTCACTTCGGAAATGCCATCTACATATAGAAAATTAGGGTTAAAAGGACTACTTTGTTGAAACTAATTACAGGCTAGTTCAGTTTTTTAGCCGGTGACATTTTAGAGATTTTGCTTGTAATGCAAGAGGTTATAGAAAGATTTGGTTAGACTGTGATATAATGCAATAAGCTGCTGTTTGAGTATACCAACGTTTTCATCAGAAACAAAACAAAAACCCACTAGCCGTTATTTTACTGGGGTGATAAGTATGATTTTAATATCGCTTACTCATCCTGACCATGGATGTTTGAAGGAATTCTTTTGCTTCACCTTGGTTTGTGAGCATCTCTGGTTTTATATATAGATACATTTTTTTTTTTGCTTTTCAACACACTTTCCTGGGTAGTCAACTTCAGCTTCCATTTCAAGCAGACCTGAAAATAAAACCCCTTTTTGTGTCTGTTCTCTTATGGAGAAAGATGCTATTCTGTACAAATAAATGAGTGAATTGGGGAAATCTGGTCCAGAAAAAATATGCCTCAGAAAAAATGTCCTGAACGCAGAACAGTTCTTGGTTTCTTGCAGTTGGCTTTGCTCTGTCTTGTCTGATACTGAAAGGAGTAAGGGCTTCTTTCTGTACAGTACTTGCATTTTACCTCTCCTGCTGTAGGGTTGGGTTATCCTGTCTAATTAGCACTTGCAACTGACCAAATTTTGCTTAGATCCAAGTCTTTGGGTGAAACTTTTGTGTTATTTAGTAGCAGGATGGGGTGTAGGTTCATAGCATGCTTCCTTGTGCAAATGAAACCTTGGTTTATTATTTCCCTTTTTTAAATTTACATTATAGTCTGAACTAGATTCCTGGTTGCTGCTTTATTTGTCTGCTTGCTTTCATTATTTAAAAGCTAGTTAATTTTCTAGCCTCTTTTCCATTCAGAGAACATTATTTACTCAGTTGTGCTGATGTCCAGTAAATTAAGGACTGAAGCTTTAGATCCTGAGGTTTCCCCTTGTTTGGTGGATTGTTTTGCCATCTCCAGTTGATTGCTCTGCTCATTTAATTTGACAGATTCAGTTA
This sequence comes from Athene cunicularia, assembly GCF_003259725.1. Taxonomy (NCBI): domain Eukaryota; kingdom Metazoa; phylum Chordata; class Aves; order Strigiformes; family Strigidae; genus Athene; species Athene cunicularia. Next base: position 14,166,603 of record NW_020799101.1, read on the forward strand.
TCAGACTTGGACCTGCTTGTACACATGCAGCTGGATTGGTTTTCTCCTGAGAAATCCAAAACTCAAAGGGAATCCTAATTTTAAAAATCTCTGTTGCTTTTCCCCCCTCTATGATTGCTTGCTTGTTTAAGTTTGCTTGGTGTTAGTGAAATGCTCTGCTGAGTGTGACTGTGCTTTTATTTTTTTTTTCAATTTTGCAAATTATAAATGTGCACGTTAATGGGACCCCCCCCAAACACTGCTATATTACTTGAAGTGTAACTTATACATTCACACTAGGCAGGTAGACTATTTCTCACATTGAAATTCAGCACTTATAAAGTTCCTGCGCTTACAATACTTTTGGCAAGGGGTGATCCAAAAAAACAGGAGCTGTGATTCTCTCCCAAAGCTAATTGTCTATACGTATTGAATTTGTTCATCTGTGCTTTGCAGGGACATTGACATCACCTGATGGCCCTCCTTCGCATTTCCAGCAGTGAACCAGTTAACAGTGCTGCTGCTTTATATATTGCTGTTACAGAGTCTTTTTAGTTTCCAGGACATTTAACTAAATCAGGTGGATGTCATTAGCTGATTTTCACAGATGGGGAGACTGAGGCACAGAGGGGCAGAGTGACTTCATCTGCTTCTCATTCCCCAGGTTCCCCCCACCTTGCAGGAATTGTTTTTTGCTACCAAACAGCTGAAGAGCTGCTAAAGCCTCGTCCTGCCTAATTTCACCACTTTTATTTTTATTTTTAATTAAAATGTGGGATAGGGAAAAAATTTGAAAATACCAGTAAGAGGCAAACTTTAGAGCAAGGAAGAGATACTTACCCAAACAGCAAATCCTGCTGTTGTCTTTTCCAGAGGCCCTATTCTGCCTGAGGATAGGTGTGTGCGGTACAGCGTGTGCTGGTGTGAGCAGGGCTCAGTCCCGAATAGCCAAGGCAGAGTAGAAGTCCATGAGTGTTACTGACTCCTGGGGCTCTTCACTGGCCACTTCATTTTAGCCTCTTGACCATACTCTTGTGGTCAAACCCTCAGATTATTTGTAGTGGTATTTCTCTAGCTGCCTGTATATATTATTTTGCCCTTTGGAAACAGCTCTTTCCATCCACTGAGTTTCTTTATTAATTCCAGGGCCTGTTAAATTGCTGCAGTCGTCTGTTGGGGTGGTTATATGTTTCAATTACATCAGGAATATTTGCTGGTATATAGAAATATTCACGGTATAATCAGGACTAAAAATTTTAATCCCCACAAGGATTTTTACAACCGTTGAAACTCCCCAGGACTTAATTACAAGAGTTGGGGAACAAACTTGGGAAAATTGATGAACTGTTTATTGTCAACCCTTTATGCCTTTTGGAAAACAAACTCCACAAATCAGGGTGATTATTGTTATTCGTTAGTTTATTGCAGTAGCTTCTGGACATTGCAGCTCAGATCAGGGCAGCATTGTGTTAGGCACTCTGCACCCCTGGAGCGAGAGCTGGACTCTGCTTGGAAGCGTGTTGGGACTGAACAGACCAGACAGGCAGAGTGTGGGAAGGGGAAAGCTGAGCTCTGGGAGGGGACATGCCATAGCCTGGGTGGTTTCTGCCCTGGGATGTGCGTCCTGACCCCCTTCCAAGACCAGAGCCCTGTCTGCAAGACCACCTTCCTGAGATGAGAAAATTCTCTGTTTTCCTCTGTTATATCATGTCTGTTGTTATGCTGTATTTACTTACGCTTTATGATGTTTTGGGCCCAATCCTGCCCTTATTTCCCCTGCTCTTGCTCCTGGTTGCTCTTATAGCAGAGGGGTACTGTCATCCTGGGGCAAATCCTTGTGTCAGTAGGGTGGGTAGAGGGCACGGTGGGAGGAGGTGATGAACGCAGCCTTGGGGTGGGCGAGAGTCCTTTTTCTTGTGTTTAATCAGGGTGAGCCAAGATATTTCAGTTTTTTGCTTAGCTTCGTGTTCAAAGCACAGACAAGGGGCCAGGAGCAGATCTGAATGAGCATCAGGTGGGAGGGGGAACGGGTGGTCCTACAGGAGCCCCCACAGGGACCTGGCTCATAGGGATGCTACCGACAGTTGTGCGGCACCTGGATACTCCTGTGGGCCTCCCACCCTCGCCCTGAAGTGTGTCCAGTGACAACCCACACCCCCATTTCATAAAAGACAGGTTTTGGCATGGCATAAGCAATCTTGCAGGCATAGTGTGGGCTACTTCAGGGAATCCACACGGTCTCCTAGGTAAGTAAAAATCTCCACAGCCTGCCCTCAATGTGTGAGCCTCAAAATGCCATGCACAAATATGTGGACAACATAAAATGTGGATTTTTATGTAGTGAGAAGAGTTGCATGCTCAAAACAGGATATTTAGTTATATTAGGATATTTATTAACCACACGGGGTGTTCCAAGCTCAGTTTATTTATCTTTGTAAAGTGCTTCCAGATCTTTGCATGGAAGGCACTAGAGAAATGAAAGGCATATTATTATTATTATTATTATTATTGTTGTTGTTGTTATTATTATTATTACAGTATCTAACTACTGACAGGCAACCACAGCTGCATGCTCATTTCAAGCCACTTAAATTTAGAGGCTGATTTTTACAATATTGACTCTTAATACTTTTTCTCATTGACTCTGTATGCTGAAATGTATGTTCACCTGCCCTGCTGAAGTATCATTATTCTCCAGAAATATGTAAATGGGTTGCTTTTAAAGAAAGGAAGAAAATGTGGCATAAATATTAAGTATTCACATTTATATGGTAGAACTCAACTGCCATTTAAGAAGGGCTTCAAAGCAACCAACTGTATGAGGTGGTAGTTACTTCGCTGTAATTAAAAAAGAAAATTCATTGTTTAAAATAAAGCCAAGAAATCTCATAGACAAAGGGTAACATTTATGGTGTTCAAGGGCCTGACACGAGCTATGAACAGCTCAGGAAATGGAAAGCTGAGTTTCACAGTCAAGCGTTCTAATCAGTACGGTTGTGCATAGCCGCTGCCGCCTGTGTGTTATGTAATACCACACTTCACCCGCCCACATGCACCTAGAGACAACAGGCATCTTCGAAAGGTCTTGGCACTATTCAGAGGAAAGACTCACAGCAATACCCCTGCATGTTGTTTAACCTTATCTTTACTTATGTTTAGATTTTTTTTTTTCTTTTTTTTTTTTCTCCTCTCTCTCCTTCCCTCCTCCTTTTCTTTTTCCCTTTTCTTCCCTGTGGTACATCAGTAGTGGGTATTTTTATATCTCCAAAACTGGAGTAGATATAGGGGGAAAAATCCCATTAGCTCCATGATGTGTTTTCACGGCAGCTCTGAATGTTCTGGTCATGGCCGTTTTGTGCATTTTGTAGCATTGTTCTCATTTGGTTATTATTATTATTATTATTATTATTATTATTATTATTATTATTATTATTATTATTATTATTATTATTATTTTAAATTAGACTTGGAATGTTACATTCTGAAGACACCAGCTAATTATTAAATGGCACCTAGCCTATGTTTTTTTTAGATTTTAAAATAGGAAATAATTAACCAGAGGTTTTAAAGATCTTCAGAAAAGCCAAACAGGTCTGTGAAATCCCAGGATCTAATAACAAAGAAGGTGAGTCGGTTTTCCAGTGCCCTATGAGTTTGAAAACATCCTTACTATGGCTTTTGAGTAACAGAAAGAACTCAACCACATTTCATTCTGGCATACGGTAGCCCTGAAGTTAACTGTTTCTCAAAAAAATAAGAAAAAGAAAAAAAAAAAAAGATAGCGCTGACTACTAATTAGATGTATTTTAACTGCAAAGTCATTTTAGCAGCTAATATTGTTATTATGTGCTTCAGTGTGAATCCTTAGTGAAGCTATTAAACTGTGAGAGCCTGAACTTATCAGACATTTTGTAACGTGGCTGGATTTCTGTATCCTTGTTCAGAAACCTGTGGGGAGTGGAGGACCTTTCTGGCTCACACATGGAAAACACATTTCTTACCAACTGATTACCCGGGTGGGCAGCTGAGACTTTCTTGCACCCTTCTTTTGCACTTTGTTTTTTTTTTTTTCCTTTTTTTCCCTGGCAATATTTCTTCTTTCTGTTGCACTCCCTCCCTTCCCAGACAGTGGTTAAGCCCCACAGTACACCCTCTAGCCGAGGAAAGAGATTTAACGGCAGGGTCTGGTCTTGGTTATTTCGGGATACTTTTGACTCCTGCGTGTCGTTTACAAGTTGGTGGTTCTCAGTAGCCGGTAGGCTCTCAGCATCAGGCAGGTTCCTGCTTTTGAAAAGCAATAGCCCACAGCAGACGATGGACTTAGCCATCATTTTCCTATCAGTTTCTAACCCAGGATTCTTACTTTGTAATTGCTGGATTGGGTTTCTCAGGGTTTAGATTTTTCTCCCCGTCTTCTTGCATTGGTTGCTTTTATTCTCCTTCGCACTCTAAAGTAAAATGACTGATACAATATCCAAACTGATGAAAAAGAACGGGATTTTTTCCCCCCTTTATTTGCTCAGATTTGAATTGGGTTATCTGCCTATCTTGTTTATGAAATTTTGTGCTGTCTTTTCTGCACAGACTGTGACTCCCAAATCTTCCACAGCTCCATTTCCATATTCCTGCGTGCTTGTTCTTTGTTAATCACTTGGCAAGCGCTTATTTGAATATTAAAAATTTCTTTAATCATCAAAGGCAGGAGCACAGCTTCATGAATATTCATATTTTTTTCCTCCTCAGACTGGATTCTAGTTCATTACCCTGCAGTAAAGCCAAACAGTCATCAATCGCGCTCATTACAGCCGCTGGCGTTTTGATTGGCTGCCTGCTGCTGGTAGCCCGCGTCCCCCATCCTCCCGCTCTCCTCCATGAGCTGTTGTGTACCTGCCAACAACAACAACAAAAAAAATATCAACAATGCAAGAATAAATTTCTCCGGTTGAAAAACAACTTTGCAAACTTGTCTTTTTTTTTTTTTTTTTGGTTTTACACCAAAAAATTAAAAAGAAAAAAAATTAGAAGGGAGAAACTTGAGCTTTAGAGATGAATATTTGTCAAGAGAGTTGACGTAAGTTTCATTTGCATAATGACTTTGTACTTCTGCATTAATAAAATTTGCATATGAAGCCATGTTAATTACTCCTGATCATGCTTTTTGCATTCATGCATAGTAATTTTCTCCGACTTGTGAGAATTAATGTCTTGGCATGGGGGGAGGAAGGGGGGGAGTTGGGGTACTGTCAAATTTCTGTGCCAGTGCCCCTCACTCACACTCTTTCTCCTTCTTGCTCACCACGTCGCTGTTCTTGATCTATGACTCATTTATGCATTATCATTCGAAATTCTTGGGAGAAAGAAATGTATTAATTCAAAGGGAATCCTTGTCTGCCAAAAAAAAAAAAAAATCCCTGAGCAAAATATAACAAGAAATCTCTTCCCTGCCCTCCTTCTTTCCCCAGTGCAGCCTTTCAATTTCCAGCTCGAGCAAAGTTTTAGTCTTAGCATCATAAGTCGGTGCAGGGGAACTGCTCCAAAACCACTGTGTGTGTGCTGGGGGAAGAAGTAAAGGCCGGTGTGCAGGTGTGTCTGCCTGAGCACCGGACTCTGTGCGTGAGCGTGTGTAATAGTGTGTCTGCCTGTACCACTGAGTCCTTCTGCCTTTCCTGGGGGATGCTGTGCGTGCCCTTCACTTACACGGTGTGCATGCGTTGCTCTGCTAGCTGCTGTTGGAAATGGTTGTGCCTCTGTGTCTCTGCACACTCTGTGTGTGTACACATGTGTGCTTGTATATGTTTGTTTCATCAACCCTGTTGGTGTCTGTGTAAAAAGATATGGTAGAAAGATAATAATATCAGGTGGGAACAGTCCATATGAGAGGGTGTAATACAGATGAGACAACTTATTTTAGGAAAAGCTTGGAAAAAATTCTGTTGGAAAGATTATTGAATAGATCTGTCTTACTTCTGGATGTGTCTGTTCAAGGCTGCTGCAACGGTACATGTAAAACCCATCTCAAAACATCTGCAGTATTCTCCCTGAACATGACAAGCACAGGGCAGGGATGAGGCTGTAGCCTGCACTCTGAATTTGTACCCATACACTGTTTGAACAGATGTTTTTCTTTTTATTGAAAGAGAGGTTTTTAATAATGGAACTGAGCTCTAGTCTCTAACCAGCTATTGATTGATTTTCCATCACCAGACAGGCACAGAGAGACACACAGAAAAACTTGGTTTGTGCCCTGTTAAGTGGCTTACATGTCTACCTGTGCACCTGCCTGTCTGCCTGTGCACAGATACACACCCCAGCACCCACCCAGAGAAGCACACAACACCCCTGGGCATGCACCAGTTACACAGCTATGCATGGCTGCATTTACATGCAATGCAAGACATAAAGCAAGATCCTTTAAATTAATATCAGTCCCCTGGTCTGAACCACACTGAGGTGGGACGTTATGAATGCTGCTTGCTGCTCCATCTTTGTGCTTTGCTCAGGGACTTTTCTGCAGATGTGCCAGAGGAGCATGGTGTTTTACATATACTGTATCATATGGCCAGTCATGCCTAGGCTCAGGGAGAGGGACGACAAAAGGATGCAATTTATGCCTTGATTGTGGCTTTTGTCATGTTCATCTAGGCTCTTATGCTCACTTCCATCTTCTGGGGTCATGTCCAATTTACCTTATTTTCTTCTTTGCAAGTTTAAAAATAGCAGAGAGAAAAAAAAATACTCTTAGCAGTGCCTGGGAGTCAACATAACCTGTGAGCTACTGCCGTGTACAGTCACTTGAGTGTATGCCAAGTCTGTTTAAAGCATGAGGACAAAATGGACCTTTACCATCAGCAATGCAGATCTTTTATTTACACAGTGACAGTCCCTGTGCATGTTTCACACTCATGCTACATGCAAAACTCCCCTCGCATCTGTGCAGAATGAATGCAGAATATATAATTGAGATCTGCAGTGCAGGTGAGTGATTTTCTAGTGCTGACCCAAGAGAAAAATTGAGCCTCACACATTGTCAGTGATGTCCGAGAGACACAGAGCTGCATGTGTGTGCCCTCTCACCCCAGCTGGATCAAGTTTTTGTCTCTAAGATTGCATCGCAGTTCCTGATGTCTGCTTTCACTTAGTGCCGGTTGTGGCTGTACCCTTTGTGGCAGTCAGGGATGCGCAGGAGTGTTTTCTTTTTGAAACCTGTGTGCAACATGATGTGGTTGATTGGCCACAGAATTCCAGAGACTGGCTTCCCTCCCTCTCCTGGTGCTGTGTGGAAACTCTCAGCATCACCTTAGGATACCATCTGTCTATCTACCTATATCTGTTTATCTTTTTATCTGTTGTGTTTTTCCATCACCTGTAGCAATTAAATTTAAGAACGGTAGAGCCCCCCGTCTTCATTTTCAGCTTTAAATAGAGCACTTATAGGGAAAAATCCCACAGAAGAAGAGCTGGAGATGTAAAACGTGGGCATGTTCCTAGGAAACACAAGCTGAGCATTTCTGAGCACCACTGTTATGAGTGTCATGTACCTAAAGACAGAGGATTCCATGCCTTTCCTCGAGACCAGTAGACACGATTTCCCTCTTCATGATTTGCCACTTGATCTGATTCTATAGAACTGTCCTGATTTGTGACAAAGAAGGAAATCCTAAAGTGCTGGCAAAGAGGTGGAGGAATCACTTGGTTTGACTTTGCTTGTAAGAGCAGACTCAGCCTCCTGGTTTGGCAGCCCCACAATCTTTGTCTTTTAGCGCTGGATTCAGGAGTGGTGGCGGGACTCCCTGAGTATCTGCCAGAGTGTCTCTTTGTCCATTCTTCTTCTCCCTTACCAACCCTTTCCTTCCTGACACTAGGTTAACACTTCTTAGATTTTCTCATATATACACCAAAGGACAGTGAAAAGACATTCTGAGTGACATGTTCAGTTCCATCCATTCACTGATAACTGGTTAATACAGTCTTTCCTGCGAATTTGTTAGGTATCTTGTTAAAGTGGGTTGCTGGCTTGCTCCCAGTACCTCTGTTGGAAGGCCCTTACAGGATCCCTTTGCCCAGATGGTTAGAAACCTCCTATTTGAAACCTTAATTCACTACAGGAGATATATTGGATAAGAGCATGGAGGGCTTCCCTGTACCCCCTTGGTGAGCTCTTAGCATCTTCTTTGATGCCTCAGGGCTGTGCAGATAGTACCAAACTGATTCCCAATGGATGAGTGGGGCCCACCAGGACTAGAGAGGAGGCTGTTGCTCTGAGGGTAGTGTTGTGTGCTAAGACCTGTGCATCTCCACATTAAAACCCCATGCAGTTGTGGTTAATGGTGCCCTTGGTGGGCTTCACATAGTTCCTCTGTGTGATGAGACACACATAGAAATATGTCTGACATCAGTTTCCACATGCCTAAAATGCAACATAGGTACAATCTGGATAGTAGTTATCATTACCTGCTTGTGTAGTATTTCCAGGGAGATCAAACAGTTACAAAAGCCAAGCAACTGAGCCCCAAAATAAAAAAAAAATCCTTCCTCATCCCATGAGCCACAGAGATGGCTTCTATTTAAAACCAGTCTTCACAAAAGAGCAGAAATTTTATCCTTGATGCTTGAAGCTCAAGTATTTACACAGGGAATTTAGACTCTTCACTTGTGGTTTTGGCAAAAGCTTCACACAAATGTTTTGCACTGGTGGTCTCTTAGCCATTTAAGATAAACGACAAAATCAAATGCAGTCCTTGCAGACTGGAGCACTGGATGCTGTGCCAAGGATGAAGTATCCCCGTTTGCCTCACATGTGTAGCTGTCAGATCAACATGCAGGCCTAGTTTCCGAATTGGGACTCTCGTGGTGGAGAGACTCCCTTGGAAAATGCTGCTTTTTTAGGGTTGGAGAGAGCGTGGATAAATATTTCTCCTTGCTGCCACAGTGTAGGCTCCTTTAGAAAGTGTTGTTTTTTCTAGGGTTGCAGAGAACACAGATAAATATTTCTTCTTCCTGCCATAGTGTTTGCACGTATCTGCAAAGGCGCACATGCATGCACAGCCAGAATTGTCACCATTAAAAAAAATAGAACATTTGCCAGAAGATACCCCACAATTAACACACATATTTCCTGATCTAAATACAGGGGGAAACTGTGGTTTCTGATCTACCACTGTGTGGTAACTGTTGGCAAATGCCAGCTTTTTAATGGCGACCACTCCACCACATATCTTCATTTAGAAACTGCCCTTGATTAGTAGCTACCCTTTATTTAATAATTAAGTAGCAGGCGTAGTTTTAAATGAATCGGGTGGGTTTCTCAGTAAATGTAATGCGGTACCATTCACTCACCTTCCCTTTAAACTCTGCTAATTCGCACCAGCCAAAAATGTGACTCATACCTGATTCTGCATGTGTGCGTGTATGTATATTTGTGCATTATCTGTATTTGTGCAGGTGTATACCGATATTTAAGACTTGCATCTTAGTTTTTCCAAAGCTGCGGAGCTCAGTTTGGACTAGTGCCAGGAGGAGCGAGCATTTCCATCGGAGCAGGAGAAAACTCTTAAATACAGCTTTTCAATGTCAGGTGATTCCTAGAGGGGTTAAAAATAAATAATACTGTTGGAGGTTACAATATCATCTTTTAGCTACCAGGAAAAACGTTGCTCCCTTCTTTGCAAGCTTGATAGGAAAGCAGCCTGCATAATGGGGGCATGCAAAATGCACAACTGGCTGCAGCTCAAGCAGGAAGGCAGTGCAGTGGCCGCCAACGCTTCCTTCTGGGAGCTCGGCTCCTGGCACCTCGCTGAAGCCATTTGAGCTCTAAGTCACTGCACTTTGTCCAGGCTGGTGTGTGGAGCCTGCTTCAGCGGCAGCTCAGCAGAAAGCCTGCCCAGTTTTGTGTCAGCTCAATGCATTAACACAGCCGTAAAACAATAATCCCCCTTTTGATTCAGTCCCTGAGCAAGTGCTGGTGGCACCGTCTGCTGCCTCCGGCTCTGCTCCATGCCAGGGCGGGCCATTCCCACCACTTCTACCCTCTCTGTGCCCCCTCGGGCCCCCAGCCTGGGTTCGCAGATCCCCCAAGTCTCTTCTTGGTCTTCCCGCGCCCAGTGCGAGCCTGCCAGCCTCAGCTGTACCCAGAGAGGGGTTCAGACCAAGTGTGTGGTGTGTTAGGCAGCCAGCCCCCACCTCGCCTGTTTCCCCTGATAATGCCTCCTCTGTCCCTTCAAACTTAGATCCGACTGACAGTTTTTTCTATTGTTTTTTCTCCAGGGCCGTCCAGGCCTGCAAACCTGCCGGGGGCTCCCATAGCTGCCTCCTCCCACCCTCACACATCCGTGATCACGTCACCTCTCCGCGCACTGGCCTCCCTCCCGCCCTGCCTTAGCCTGCCCTGCTGTGGTGCACGTGCAGTCTCAGTTGGCGGGACTCAGACTGAGATTCAGACTGAGACGTCAGGCACATTTGGATGTCATTGTCAGTTGTCAGGTAATAGAAACATTTTTTTTTTTTGTTGCTATCTGAAGGTCAGTAGTGCTGCCAAGTGATGTCGTCTTTGCTGTGGGAGAGCTGCCTTCACTGGGTCATGTGGGGAAGCCAGAGAAGATGCCCTAAAACCACCCCTCTCCCCTTCTTCCTTCCCCTTCCACCCTGGTGAAGGATGGGGAGTGGGAAAGGGCATGTACTCACTCCACTTCCCCATCCCTCCCCTCCTGTCTACCCACCTTCAGCTGTCACCAGTGGCCACTGCCAGGCTGTTTGTGCCACACTGTGAACAAATGTCTGAGACTCCTCACAGAATGTGATACCCCAGTATCAAGGTTTAATCTCTCTGGCTGTTTATTTTAAAATTAATTGGATAACATTTAACATCTGAGGTGTTTTTTTTTCCCCCCCTTCTTTTTTTTTCCCTCCTTCCCTCCCTCCCCAGTCATTCATATTAAAGGTTCTCCTCCGCGTCCGTGTGCACACAGGATGTATGTGCTCCATGCCGTTTTCTCCCCTGCTTTGAGAAAAAGCTCCTTGGTAACTTGCCACACACATCCCTCGCCTCTCCCCCGTCAGCTTTTCTTTTCCTTTATTCCTTTTGGATGCCTGACTTTTGTCACCGCAAGGAGGGGAAAGTGATGTGGAAATGAGGGCACACCGAGCTAGCCAAAGAGGACATGGACATATTGTCGCCAGACCCCATAATTTCAGACCCAGTGATCTCTTTGAAATCAGTGGGTGTTTCCGAGCATGGCTCAGTTGCAAGATTGGGCCTATGGTGAACTGCGGGCTGGAGAGGTGAAAATGGGGAGGGCTTAAAAGAAAATACAGCTGTGGCAAAATCCGCAAGCGTTTATGGAGTCTCACTGTGGTGGGCCAAACCCTGCAGCCCTCATTCATGCTAACGTGCGTGGAGTTTTAATAGGGAGTTCCCAGAATGATGCTGGATAAGTAATGTGAGAACCAGAGGATTTAGAGAGACAGCACGACTGTCAGGAGTAAAGTCGTTGGGAAGTGGCTCCTCATGTCCCCTTGAAGCTGACAAAACTTTGCTGCGCTCAGCTTTTTCCTTCCACAAGCAGTGGTACCACCTGGCTACAGTACACTATACCTCATGGGAATGTTCCCATGCATCTCTCATTGTTGCAATAAAGCGAAACAAAAAGTTTTGCAAGGAATTTAAATTTGTGTCCTGGAATCCTCAGTCCTGAAAGAGAAAGTATTTTTGGGAGAAGGCTGAGAGCACTCCACAGAGTCCTGTTTTGACCCTGGGTGAAGCTCAGTATGTGCGAGGAAGGTTCCCTCAGCCTGCACCCAGCTGCTTGCACCAAGGTGCAGGCACTGGGCTTACAGCAATGTGCTGTGTGGTGCAGTGCAGTCAGTGCATCCAGGGGTTTTGGTCAGATTTCTGATCTGAGCTGCTGTACACAGCGTGGGGGGGATGCTGTTTTAATCAGGCTCTGTTTCATCAGCCTCAGCAGATTGACTAACTGGACTGAGGTGGTTGTAGAGATGGGCTCTTCCGAATGGCGAGCGCTGGATCAGAAAATCGGATGGCTCCCCTGCCTTCCCACTTCCCTCCTTCTTGTAACCAGTAAACCAAACTGGAGCTGATCTCATGTTTGCTGTTCTCTGTCTTCACTGGTGCAGTTTGCACGCAGGTGCCTTTGGTAGGCAGGTAATTGTAACAGTGAACTGGATGCCCTGCTTCCCTGTTGCTTCTGATGCCAGCAGCTAGCGGGGAGGGAAGCAAGTACAACTAAAAATAGAAAAGGAAGGAAGGAATAACTTATTAAAGAATGTGGGAAGGCGAGGCTTTTGTACTTTGTGTACTTTGAGTTCTCACTTTGGAGTTGTGCGCTGTGCGTTTTCCGAATTGCCTGTTTGCTGGGAGAGCGATGCCAGGTCTGTGGAGAGAGACCTGTTATCATGGCTTCCTGTAATTACTGCTGCAGTCTGCAGCACTTAGAGAATAGGTTATATCAAAGTGCATGCTACATGTTTATGACAGTAGTTGGTCAAGTTCTGCTTGAAAGAAACATTTTCTTCCCTCGAAAAAGCAGATTATGTCCACTTAACCCTTTCTTAACTCCCATAGTATTCACTGTATATGAGCCTGGGCATGGTTTAAACCCCGTGACAAGGGTTGTGGGATCTTTCTAGCCCTCAGAATGTCTTGTGGAAATGAAAGAAAAGTGAGTTCTTTGTGTTGACTAATAGTCTAGTGATGATCTCCGCATTGTGCCCTCTTTTTAAATACAGACATTTGCAACAGTCACTTGCTCCAGCTTTAGAGATCTGCTTGTCTCTTTGACTTGATTAGCCTTTTATTCTGTCAGCCCTGTTCTTGCTTCTGAGGAATTGTTTCCTTCTTTGAACAAAAGCCATCAGCAGTTCCCGCCTCTCCTCCTCCTCATCATTTCTTACCTTTCCTGTTTTTCAGCATTCATTTAATTCAGGACCTGAAGTTTTTCCCTGCAATTCTCAAGCAGGCTTCAACTCTGAAGGCTTGAAGTTGCAGGTACTCCCAGATCTCTGCTGGGCACTCACAAATTGAGCCCTCAATAGTCCCAGCAGTTTTGTGCTGGAAAATATAAACTTCTGGCTGCTGGTGGGATTTGGGGTACACACGTATGAAACCTACATTTAGAAATCTCCAACCTAGATAAGAGCGATCACCCAGAATGCTGAGTAGCGTTCAGTTGTGCACAGGGAAAGTTGTACTACTTCATTTAGGGCTGTTTGCAATCTTTAGAAAACGAGCTGCTGGTAGTAGTTTCTATCACAGTAAATGGTGCTGGGAAGTCTGCTTGGGTGTCCACCGTGTCACTTGGTCAGTGCTGGTCATGGTCCCCTCTGTCTTTGTTCTGTTCTCTGTGTTAAGGCACCACAGGGTGAAGAATTTGCAAGTAAAGGTCTATGTTTTCCGTGTGATTTAAAAAAATAATGTGCCACTGGAACAATCTCTCAGTCTCTTTATTTATTTATTTTTTCCCTCAGAGGCTTCTGTCTGTTGAATTGGGTTCTCCCGTTTAAATGTTTTTAGTGCCTATTTAATTAGAAGTTGGAATAGAGTCATGAAATTCACAGGGTTGTGTAGCTTGGATCTAAAATATAAATGGGCAAAGCATTCATTTTGCTTTACCCCTTGCCAGATTAGGGTGCTTTTTTGAGCCTGCTTTTTATTTCATTTCAATGAATTGCAACTGCTCAGAGTAACTGTAAAACACACACAGGTTTTTTTGCATAACAGAGACATGCAAATGATTGTTGAGAGACGTAATTATGTAAAGAAAAGTATATGCTCGTATGCATCCACACATACACTGCAGTGCTTTTTGTGGGGCTATTTTGTCCCAATATATCTTCATGAGGCTCTTTTTATGATGCTGATTTATTAATATTGTACATTAAGGCTTAAATTGTCAAAGCTGCCTAAGAGATTTGGATGCCCATTTCCCACTAAAGTTAACGAGAAATGAGCTTTGAAAATCTCAGCGCAGAAGTGCATGGCACTTTACAGTGTGCTCTCCAAAGAAAAAAAGTCTCTGCCCTGAAGATCCTACAGTGCAAAAGCCCCAGATGGAATTATAATTGGCATAAGACAAAGGAGATTGTAATGGCACAGATAATAATTTATCTCCTGTGCCTTCATTCAGATAGATACCTGATCCAAAATCTTTGGACCTGGGCCCACGAGTGAGGGTTTTATATACCTCTGTAAAGATAATTAAATCTGTCCAATGCACATATATTCAGCTAACCAGTGAAACTGCTTCCTTCCCACATGTAGGCTGATGGAAGGAGGTGGAAAGCAATTACGATACTTAGTTGCATATATAAAAACAGCCAAGTGGGCATGGGCAGCAGTGATTAATGGACAGGGCTGTGAAGTTGAAGGTCTAAAATAGAGGAAAGCATGGGGCCATAGCTCAGAAGAGAGGAACAAGCTTCTGTTAATTCAGGGAATCAGCTGTATTAGTCATTAGAACATTCTGAAAATCACACAGTCATCTTGTAAAGTTAGTATCAATTTACTTGGCTACTGAAATTCTACTTACTAGTCTGGTGTTTTCTTGGCAAAGGTTAAAGAGACAATAAAGATAAAAGAATTACCTGTAAGTAAATAATAGGTTTTAAAAGAATAGCTTTCCCTCCTTCAATTATATCATTGTATTCATTTTGTGTTGGTTTTATAACTGGAGTCAGCCAATAAGAAGAGCTAGATTAGACCACCCTGCTGTAAAAAGCTTGGTGCAATTAATACAGTCTGTCTAGAAAGCAGTATTATTTCAAAAACTTTTATGTTAATGATATGGTATGCACTCGGCACATTTCTTACTAGAACAAGAAGCAAGCTTTTGTTCACTCCAGACTGGGTTTTATTAACACAGGAGGATCAATGGAAAACAAAACAGTAATCAGAGCAGAGAATGCAAACTCATCCAGCAAAAACCTCCTAACTCATCAAGTCCCAGGACTATGGCTGATACTCTACTCTTCGGTTTTTGTTGAGTGGAAACTCAGGGAAAAAAAAAAACAAAAAAACAAAAAAAAAACCCACCACACCAAAACTTGATTTCTGATCAGTACTGGGTGCTTTTTTTGAGAGGAGAAAGAGGAATTTGCAATATGTGTCTGAGGGCAGACAAAGACCTATAGTTTCCCCAAGATCCTTTGTAAATGTATCTTTTCATTTTGCTGCACAAAGAAGAGTTTGGCATAAAGTACTGGCTAACATTCAGGAGAGATGTGCCTATTAGTCATGGTTACATGTATTTATTTATTTTAGTGAAATATTTAATGCATGCTATAGAGGAATTGACTTTGTGGACAGTACGTACAGAGTGCAGGGATGTGTGAGAGATGTATATACTAAAACCAGTAATGCATCAGTCTGAGTGTATGCATCCATCTTTTCATCTATCAATCTGTGTGTTCATCCATCTATCCAAGTATTAAAGTCATATGTGACCTGTCTGTCTATGCAGCTCTGTCTCACCAAATATTAAAATCAGATCCAAACTCAAAATAGATGGATCTAATCACAAGCTGATTTTTTGACTGAATGGCGTGTTTGTCAAGAGGCAGTGAAGAGACCTTAAGACAGCAAAGAGGCAACTAAAATTAGGGTGCTGCATGGGGCAGCGGTGCTGGCAATGTGAGCACGGATGAGGCTTTGTTCTAGACAGATGCCCGATCACTATAACTTTTGTAAATCCTAATTATGTCAAGTTAAGAATCAGCAGGAACAACAGCGATATTTAAAGGTGCTTTAAAGTGGATCCCTGCCATTTCCAGACATCCCAGGAAAAAAGAAAAGTCCTTAATTGCAATATTAATGGGTGGAACTGAATCCGGTAGTCTTGCGACAAAAGGGTTCAAGGCAACGTTGCCTGAAGTAAAGACAATGACTCCAACATTGAGAGAGTTAACTCGATCGCATACCACTATGCTGAGCCCGAGAGTCTGAACTCTTCAAACGCTCCAAATGGAGAGCTAAATCAAAGAATCCTGTTTCAAATCCATCCAAGATGTTGCTGTTTTTCTCCTCTGACAGGAGAAGCATTTGGAAGTGCAGTTTCTTTCTTTTTTTATAGCTGTCTTAAAAAGGAGTTTGGATGTTTAGCACAGCTGGTGCTCATTACATTATGCACTATCAATAAAATAGCATGTGTAATTAATTTTTAATGCAGTGCTGTATGCAGCGCTTTAAAGCAGTTACTGTATGGGGAGAGCCGACACCGGTCACTGACATCAGAAATATTGAAATAGAGGGCTAGATTTTGCATTTTTAAAGGGAGTATGTGTGAGTGGGGGAAGGGTAGTTCCCAGACAGCGATTCTCTGGCCACAATCAAATTTAAAAATATAGGAACAAGATGGATGAAGGTGATTTGATAATTTGCTTATTGGAATGAATGAATTTATTTCATTTTAGAGTTTGCTGAGTGATGGCTGGGTTAGGAGTAGGTGACTTCAGAGTATAGGTAAGCACCAGGGGACTGCACAGCAACTGATCCATCTTTGTTAAGGCACAAACAGGCTTTGGTGGTATCAGGTGGGAGATGAGGCAAAAGGGGACATTATGGGAAAGTAAGGGAAGGACATTTCTGTTCTATCTCATTGATCAGTTTGGTGTTTTTTTTACAGGGCTTCTTTCTTGTGCCTTGTTGTTCCCATTAGTAATAGCCCCCTTTCTACACCACCCCCCCCCCCCCCCCCCCCC